>NC_132796.1:19505000-19805000 GCF_048418805.1 Vulpes vulpes
TTGGAGATAGGGTGAACAGTTGTATGAAAAAGAGGATGGAAAACGTCAGAGAAGAGGCATCAATTAGCTGGGGTCTTGAAAGCTGAATTGATGTTTGCTGGCGGTAGGAAAGAAGAAAGAGAAGAGAGAAGAAATGGTGCGTCAATGGCACAGAGTTGAAAAACATTAATTTTGGTGAGAAGTTCTTGTTCTCACAGAGTCTAGAAGACGAATGCTGGTGAAAGTTGGTATTTTGATATTTGAAAGAATAGACCGTAGATTGAGAAAAGTCTAGAACACCATTCTAAGGAGTCTGGACTTCAATGTGGAGGAAATGAAGTGTCCCTGAAAGACTTTAAGCTGGGAAGTAAGAAGGCTGGATTATTGCTCTACAGAATTAACTCCAGCTGCAATGTGGAGGAGGGCCAGAAGGAAACAGACTAGAGACTGAGGGACCAGTTAGAAGACTATGGATAGATGCACTTGTCTTTTCCACATCCCTCAGAATATTTTTAGTACCTAAAGCATGTAAACTGAAAAAAAATAAAAAATAAAAATAAAGCATGTAAACTGTAAGCAACATTAAGACATCCATGGTGCCTTCCTTTGTAAAGGATTCTGGAAATAGCCCAACAATCATATGGCACTTGAGCCTTGTCCAAACGGTGCAGTAATATAGACTATGACCTCAAATGCTGAATCCATGTACTTTCAGAATACTTCATCATAAGGAAAATGAAGCACTCCTCAAAGGTGTCAGTTAGTGGTGTTCCAAAATCAGATAATCCACGCTCAGGAAAAGACTACAAAATGCATTTGTCAAATATTGGAAAGAGAAAAGCAGTACAACAGTAAGTAGTCATCTTTCAACCTTTATCATTTTCCACAACTGGTCAGTTTCCATACCGTATTTGCCCAGCTAACATCAAACACTTCTTGTTTTGTAAATTAGAGGGCTTTTTGTGTGTTTTAAAATTACTTTTGGGAAAAAATAAATAAAATTACTTTTGAATTGAATAGTAATTATTATAATTAGTTTTTCATAATTTGCAAAGCATGTTAACACACATTTCTTTGATCCTGACAACTCTGTGAAGCAGTCTTATTATTACATTTTATAAGTGAGGAAGCAGCAACTGGGAGAAGGTAAGTGATTTGCATAAGGTTAAACAGCTAATAAATGGCATCATCTAGGAGTTAAAGCTTTGTTTCTGTAAGTCAAGCCTTTTCTTTTTGTTCGTTCTATCTGTTAAATAGGACTTATTTTTAAAATTAAATTCAAGTAATTAACATGTAATATGTTATTGGTTTCAGGGGTAGAGGTCAATGATTCATCAGTCTTATATAATGCCCAGTGCTCAGTAATATAGACTATGCCCTCCTTAATGTCCATCACCCAGTTACCCTGTCCCCCACTTCCCTCCAGCTATCCTCAGTTTGTTCCCTATGGTTAAGAGTTTCTTATGGTTTGTTTCTCACTCTGATTTCATCTTGTTTTATTTTTTCCTCTCTTCCCCTATAATCCTCTGTTTTGTTTCTTAAATTTTACATATGAGTGAAATCATATGATAACTATTTTTCTCTGATTGAGTTATTTCACTTAGCATTATACCCTCTAGTTCCATCCACATTGTTACAAATGGCAAGATTTCATTTTTTTGATGGCTGAATAGTAGTCCATTGTGTGTGTGTGTGTGTGTGTGTGTGTGTGTGTGTGTACATCTTCGTTATCTATTCATCTGTTGATGGACTTCTGGGCTCTTTCCATAGTTTGGCTATTGTGGACATTGCTGCTATAAACACTGGGGTATGGGTGCCCCTTCAGATCACTACATTTGTATCTTTGGAACAAATGCCCAGCAGGGCAGTTGGTGGGTCATGGGGTAGCTCTATTTTCAACTTTTTAAGGAGCCTCCATACTCTTTTCCAGAGTGACTGCACCAGCTTGCATTCTCGCCAACGGTGTAAGAGGGTTCCCCTTTCTCTGCATCCTTGCCAACATCTGTCATTTCCTGACTTGTTTATTTTAGCCATTCTGACAGGTGTGAGGTGGTATCCCATTGTAGTTTTGATATCTATTTCCCTGATGGTAAGTGATGTGGAGCATTTTTTTCATGTGCCTGTTGGCCATTTGTATGTCTTCTTTGGAGAAATATCTTTTCATGTCTTCTGCCCATTTCTTGATTGGATTACTTGTTTTTTGGCTGTTGAGTTTGATAAGTTCTTTATAGATTTTGGATACTAGCCCTTTATCTGATAAGACATTTGCAGATATCTTCTCCCATTCTGTCAGTTGTCTTTTGGTTTTGTTGACTATTTCTGTTGCTGTTCGAAAGCTTTTTATCTTGATGAAGTCCCAATAGGTCATTTTTGCCTTTATTTCCCTTGGTCTTTGGAGACATGTCTGGCAAGAAGTTCCTGTGGCCGAGGTTACAGAGGTTGCTGCCTGTTCTCCTCTAGGACTTTTAAAATTATTTATTTATTTATTCATGAGAGACACACAGAGAGAGGCAGAGACACGGACAGAGGGAGAAGCAGGCTCCATGCAGGAAGCCTGAAGTGGGACTCAATCCCGGGACTCTAGGATCATGCCCTGAGCTGAAGGCAGATGCTCAACCACTGAGCCACCAAGGCATCCCTCCTCTAGGATTTTGATGGATTCCTGTCTCACATTTAGGTGTTTCATCCATTCTGAGTCTATTTTTTTGTGTATTGTTTATGGAAATGGTCCAGTTTCATTCTTCTGCATTTGGCTGTCCAATTTTCCCAACACCATTTGTTGAAGAGATTGTCATTTTTTTTCCATTGGAAAAAATACTCTGTCAAGGATTAGTGACCGTTGAATTGAGAGTCCATTTTTGGGTTCTCTGTTCCATTGATCTATGTGTCTATCTTGGGCCAGTACCATACTGTCTCGATGATTACAGCTTTGTGATATCGCTTGAAGTCTGGAATTGTGATGCCACCAGTTTTGGTTTTCTTTTTCAACATTCCTCTGGCTATTTGGGGTCTTTTCTGGTTCCATACAAATTTTAGGAGTATTTGTTCCAGCTCTGTGAAAAAAGTTGATGATATTTTGATAGGGATTGCATTGAATGTATAGTTTGCTCTAGGTGGCATAGGCATTTTAATGATATTTTTCTTCCAATCCATGAGCATGGAATGTTTTTCCATTTCTTTGTGTTTTCCTCAATTTCTTTCATGAGTGTTCTATAGTTTTCAGAATACAGATCCTTTAGTCAGACCGTTTCTACTCTACATCTTATAGTCTGCATTTTGCCAGCCAATGGTGACATTATACAGGAGTATCTTTCTTCACATGTAGCTTTGTGAGGGGTAAGGATGGGATTGGGGGGTTTTGGAGAGAGTAATCCCTACAATCTGCTGAGATGTGAGCAAAAGTAAAATGATTCTCTGACCTGACTGGAATGAGCCTGGTTCAAGCCAAGATCAGAGAAGGGGGTTTCTTTTTTAGGGCCTGGTTGTCTGTTCCCAGAAAAGAATTGGACTTACTGTAACTTTGAGTATTCTATGTTCTATTTTCATAGCACTTGGACTAGTTGGACAGTGTTTTTAAGAACTAACTATAATGAAATCATTTTAGGTCATGGATGTTTTTAGAAAGCAAATTTGTCTCTTCCTACGTTTTTAGTTATAATATATATGCCTTTTGCTGATAAAGTTTTAGCTGGGACTTTTTTTATCTCAAGGGAAAGATTCTCAAATATCTTATATCCTCATTCTGACTAGATTCTGCAAATGACCAGTTCCAATTACCACATCCAAATGTTCCTTATCAGATCAGTCTTAGGGTGGAGAATGGGAGGGTGCAGGGGGAAGAAGCATAAATTGAGTTCCCCAAGATTTTAGGAAAATGAAAACTACTTCACTAATCTTAATCTCTTGTTTTTCTTCTCAGAACTAATAGAGCTATTTCAGCTCGAAGGATACAGAGAGCTTGGTTATCTCATGTGAACAAAAGAATATTTAAACTCCTAAAGTACACAGTTTGTGCAGCGGTATGTATTTTGCTTTTTGTTTTCTCTGACACATCTAATTACTTATCAGCTAAAAGGTCTGTTAAGTAAAGATAAAGTATGTAACCTTTTAAAAATCTCTTCTATATGAATATAATAGTGCATGGGATTCTGAGATTGCTCCTTTGTTTATCCCTAAATGAATATTTCTGGATTTATTTGTAAATAATGTGGGTGACTGTTATTTCCTTTTCTGAAATTAAAATGATGTTTTTAAAAAATCAATTTCTTATTTGAAGATGTGGGACACTGATCTTCCAACCAAAAAAATCTCTGAATTAAGTGCCCTTACCTTCCACCCAGCAATTTTACTTCTAAGAATCCATTCTACAATATTTGTACAACTTCATTGCAGTATTGTCTGTAACAGCAAAGAAAGTAGACCATAAAATGTTCACCAATGGGATGCTGGTTAAATAAGTATTGGTGCTTTCATAGCATTTAACCTTGCAGCCTTATATGTGACTCTGCAATATAAAGATAGCTAAGATATCTCATTAAGGAAAAAAGCAAATATAGAATAGTATGAATAATATGGTCCTATTTAAGCAAAAACAAAAACCTCCAAAGGTGCATATTCCCTCACCCCTCTGAAAAACAACTCTGGCAATGCTAATAGAGTATATAAAGCTTTCCTTCATATAGTACCAAGTATTCTAATAAAATCACCCATGATTACAATAGTTTATAATTAGTAATAGCCACATTAAGGGAATTTTAGCAGCTCTGAAAAAAATCATGAAGTCTGAGCAGTTTATACACTTCTTCACCATCTGACCCACAGATGCATTTCTGATGCCAGTAAAAGCAGAATACCTCAGAGAAAACCCGCTCAGTAAAGAGGTGACATTTCAGGTCCATTACCCATTGTCTTCACATATGGAACTTGCATTTAATTATCATAATACTGATTTTGTTATAACTTTAGATGTTTATAGTAACAGAAAGAAGGAAATTAATTCTTTTTAAAAAATCTGTTATCCTAACACTTTAAATTCCTACCTGACATTAATAATGCTTTGTCATTTTAAAAGCCCTTTGGTGTACATTTTTATGTGATTGTCATTGGCATAGAGGTTGGCAGGGTCATTTTGGGGGTGGAGTGGGGGCTTTATTTTTTTTAACTTGCAAACACTATTTATTTGTTTATTTATTTATTTATTATTGGTGTTCAGTTTGCCAACATATAGCATAACACCCAATGCTCATCCCATCAAGTGCCCCCCTCAGTGCCTGTTACCCAGTCATCCCCACCCCCCGCCTACCTCCCTTTCTACCACCCCTTGTTCGTTTCCCAGAGTTAGGAGTCTCTCATGTTCTGTCTCCCTCTCTGATATTTCCCACTCATTTTTTCTCCTTTCAAGTGGGGGCTCTCTCATGTTCTGTCTCCCTCTCTGATATTTCCCACTCATTTTTTCTCCTTTCGAGTGGGGGCTCCTTTCGAGTAGAGTCAAATAGATCTCTATTTGTATCTTGGCTTGCCCATGTACTACCTGTATGCCTTTGAATAAGTTACAGACACTCCCAGAGTCTCAGCCTGCTCATTGGAAAGATGGGAATGATAATATTTGAATAATACTGCTGAGTTGTAAGGATTAAATGAAGTTATGTATATAAGGCATGTAACAGAATATGCGGTATATAAAAGGTGCTTAAAAACTAGTAGCATTACTATTACCATCCTCATTTTACAGTTTTTTTTTAGATTTTATTTATTTATTCATGAGAGACACACAGAGATAGGCACAGACACAGGCAGAGGGAGAAGCAGGCTCCATGCAGGGAGCCCGCCGTGGGACTCAATCCCGGGTCTCCGGGATCACACCCTAGGCCAAAGGTGGCATTAAACCCCTGAGCCACCCAGGCTGCCCATTTTACAGTTATTTATTCAATATCAAATACTTGCTAAACCTGCTGTGTTCCAAGGACTGTACTAGATGCTAGGAGTATGGTAAGGAATAAAGACATGATCAGTACTTTCACGCCACTTACAGTCTAGTAGAAGACACAGATTAATTCATAGTTAGTTATAATACGTGGTGAAAAGTGTTGTCATAAGGAAAGACCAGTGCCTGGGATGTCAAGGAGGGACACCTACTCAAGCTTGAAGGCTAGAAGGATAAAGTAATTGATTCAAGATTACACAGGTACTAAATGGAGGAGCCCAGACCAGAACCCAGGTCTTCAGAACTCCAAGCCTGGTGCACTGTTCACTTTACCATGCCACCTCTGTTATTCTCAGTAAGTTACACCTGGACAGAGTACCATTTTCCATTTATAGCATCATCATCTATTTCAGGAATATTGTGTGACACGTGAAATACTGAAGAAAGTGAGCCCCGTAGAGGCTGAGCTTGTGAAAGATCCTAGCATGAAGTATAAAGTTAGATTCAGGTAATATTTCTATACTGGTTTATTTCAAGAAGCACTTAGTTAAAATGAAAAAAAAACCTTATAAATGTATTTTCTTGTTTTTTAAGATTTTATTTATTCATGTGAGACACACAGAGAGAGGCAGAGACATAGGCAGAGGGAGAAGCAGGCTCCCTATGAGGAGCCCAGTGTGAGATTCGATCCCAGGACCCTGGGATCACAACCCGAACTGAAGGCAGGCGTTCAACCACTGGGCTACTCACGTGCCCCTAGAAATGTATTTTCTTAAGTCCTCATAAGTTCTCAGGGTTGTTCTTAAATTTACATTTATTATGTGAGGAAACTGAGGTATGACTCTTGGGCTAAAAGTTGGCTTGAGAGTGGCTCATCTCCCATGATGTGTCCAGTCTGACACGTGAATGAGAATAGTTTTGAGCACACACACCCCAATGTGGCTCTTTCATCTCTGTAATCGATTTCATTACCCATTCTTTTTTTTTTCTTAAAGATTTTATTTATTTATTCATGAGAGACACAGAGAGGCAGAGACATAGGCAGAGGGAGAAGCAGGCTCCTCGCAGGGAGCCTAATGTGGCCCTCAATCCCAGACCCTGGGATCACGCCCTGACCCGAAGGCAGACACTCAACTGCTGAGCCACCCAGGCATCCCTTCATTACCCATTCTTTCTGTGCTCTGGCATAGATTTTACCCTGCATGCAGGAAACTATGAGAATAATCTTAAGTAGAGGAGGAAGGTAACTAAGCCCTAACCCTGATGCCAAACGACTAATTATTGGTCTTTATTTCAGATTCAGTGGTGAAACATTTCCACCTTTCATCGTATTTAAAATTTTTCTGCATACTGAAGGCCATGGTAACAAGTATTTCAACGGAAAAAATTTATTAAAGCCATCAAGTGAGGTGATGTTTCATGATGTACACTTTATGTTACTTTATTTTTTAAAGATTTTTGTTTATTTATGAAAGAGGGAGACAGAGATTGAGCATGAGTGGGGAGGAGAGGGAGAAGCAGGCTCCTCTCCCCAGGATCATGACCTAAGCCAAAGGCAGACGCTTAACCGACTGAGCCACCCAGGCACCTCCATTTTATGTTACTTTAGCTTCTTAATATCTGCGTGGTATCTGAATTGCATTCGAAGTATACAGACTAAGTGATTTCACCATTGAACATCCCAGCAGCCAGGTAGCATTTTTTTTAATCTCATGTTTCAGGGTGTCTCTGTTTATTAGCTAAAAAAATATTTGGAATGAATTACTGATAGAGGCCCTAAAAAATACTTATCAGTTTTCTTTGTGTTAAAATTTTGGTTTAAAAAATAAAAATAAAAATAAAAATAAAAATAAAAATAAAAATAAAAATAAAAATAAATAAAATGTTGGTTTGTGGGATACCTGGGTGGCTCAGGGGTTAAGTGTCTGCCTTCAGCTCAGGGCGTGATCCCGGGATCCAGGATCCAGTCCCACATCGAGCTCCCTGTGAGGGAGGGGCCTGCTTCTCCCTCTGCCTGTGTCTCTGCCTCTCTCTCTCTCTCTGTCTCTCATGAATAAATAAATAAATCCTTAAAAAATAATAAAATAAAATTTTGGTTTGTTCATGAGAGACTCTTTTTTTGGTATATTTTTTTATTGGAGTTCGATTTGCCAACATATAGTATAATACCCAGTGCTCATCCCATCAAGTGCCCCCCTCAGTGCCCATCACCCAGTCACCCCATCCCCCTGCCCACCTCCCCTTCCACTACCCCTTATTCATTTCCCAGAGTTTCTATGGGAAAGAAACTGAGGGTTGCTGGAAGGCAGGTGGGTGGGGGGATGAGGTAACTGGGTGACAGGCATTAAAGAGGACACGTGATGTGATGAGCACTGGGTGTTACATGCAACTGATGAATTAGTGAACTCCAAATCTGAAACTAATGATGTTCTGTATGTTGGCTAATTTAATTTAAATTTAAAAAAGAAAAAGAAAATTTTGGTTAGTAATGGACTAAAGCGGCCTATTAGGGCTTTTAAATTATGCAGACCATTTGATGCCATTCTATTTGTTTTAATGGTATTTTATCATTGTTTCTTTGATTCTGGTAGCATATTTAGAGAAAAGTGAGCTGGACTATTGAAAATGAACTTTTAAAATATTTATCTTTCTTTATATGAGTTCTCATACTTTTTAAGTTTCAAGTATATTTACCATAATTGTGTCTGCAGGATAGGAATCACCTGAGAATATTGTTAAACAATATAGTTTCTGATTCAGTAAATCTGGGATAGGACATGAGAGTCTGCATTACTAACCGGTTCCCAGGTGTTGCTGCTACTGCTGGTTCTTGGACCCCACGTTTAATAGCAAGGATCTGCAATGCTACTACAGCATAGATTTTGCTCCTTTGGCCCTTATACATGACTATAATTGAGAAAAAATGCATGCATTCTCATTCTCAGCCTTTCATAAATCATACATCAAAGGTTATTTTCCTATAGCCTTCTGGAGATATTTTACTTGAAAAGTATGGCCCATCTGAAGTCATCAGTAATGGTATGTGTTCAGAATAGAAGACCACATAGCCTGGGAGTTTCTGATCAGATCCAGGATGTACAGCATTTATTCTCTGAAGAATGTTAGAAAAGAAAAAGAGACTGCCTTTCTCTGTGTTCTCAGGCAACGTCAGAGAACATTTCATTCAGTTTCAGGATATATCAAATGGACTATGTGTTTTCATATGGAATATGGTGTTCCAGAGTCATTAATATTTGTTCATTTATGTAGAATGACTTCACATGCAAAAGTTGATATTTATCTTACATTCAGGGAATAAATTCATGCCACATTTATGTACAGAATAAGCTTATCATACCTATAAAATATCATCAATTGTTGCTTTTCTGAGATTACATGATGAGACTTTTCCAGGAACAGAAATTCTCCTGGGTCTGCTCCCGGTGGCCCCTGCTGTCTGCAGGCTAGAGCAAATGAGAAACTTAGAAGCCGTGACTGGAAAGGACTCTGTGTATATTAAAACTCATTAAAATGCTGCATAATAACTTCAGTTTTTATTTAAATTACAAAGTAACTTGGGAAAAAAGGAAATAGCACAGATTTTTTTTAAAAAAGGAAACTATGCCTCATGCCTTTCTGTGCTGTGACTTTCACTCGCCTGGGGTTATCACTGTTAATAGTTTACTGTGTATCCTTCATTTTTTGCCCATAAAAATACACAAACATGTTTTTAAAAAATTTTTGTTTTTATTATGAAAATGTAATAACACTAGTTTGAGTATTTCACTAAACATTCTGAGAGAATTTAAACAATCAGAACATGAAAGAACAGTTTAGGATTCCTTTTTGAGCTACATAACAAACTCTGCTAACACCTGGATTCATGGTTGATAGAAAACCTATAGAATTATTCTTACTATAAGTTTACGCCAGTCCTTTGAATGTAGAAATTGTGTGTTTAGCAAGCCGATCCAACTTTCCTAAGTTCATTTCTTTCTTTTTGTTTATTTTATTTATTTTTAAAGATGTTATTTATTTATTCATGAGAGACACACAGAGAGGGAGGCAGAGACATAGGCAGAGGGAGAAGCAGGCACCATGCAGGGAGCCTAACGTGGAACTCGATCCCAGGACTCTGGGATCAAGCCCTGAGCCAAAGGCAGATGCTTAACCGCTGAGCCACCCAGGCGTCCCTCTTTCTTTTTTTTAAAGATTTATTTTTTTAAAGTAATCTCTATACCCATCTTGGGGCTTGAACCCACAACTCCAAGATCAAGAGTTTCACACTCTACCAACTGAGCCAGCCAGGCACCCCCCCCACTTATTTCTTAGTATGAAATAAATAAGTCAGTTTTAGTTCAGACATATAATCTAAGTTCACTTATGAAGAAGGGGAGTTTCACAGTTTTGTTGTTGTTCAGTCTTTTCCCTGGTACTTATTTCCATTTCTAGTTTCATTTCCTTATCATTTCCCAGTAGCATTTCTCATGTGTTCACACTTCGCGCGTGTGTGCGCAGACACACACACACATACACAAAGTGAAAACAAGTGAAAAGATATAGAATAGCCTAAGCCATTTTAGAGAAGAACAAAGATTTACATTAACTGATTTCAAGAACTAAAAAGCTGCAGTGATCCCACAGTGTTGTGATGGCCTAAAGACAGACATGTAAATCAATGAGATAGAATAGAGAATTCAGAAATACACCCACTCATAATGATCCATTGATTTTCATCAAATGTGCCAAGTCAGTTCAAATGGTGCTCGAACAATTGGATAGCCATGTGTACAAAAGAGAGATCTCATTTCAGTTACCTACTTCGATGATCTATTTTCAGAGCAATGCTTATTTACAGAGGGTTGTCACTATAGTTCATCCTCCAACTATATTTAGAATATTCTAAAGCCTTGCTACTCAAGAGTGTGGTCTACAGACCCACAGCACTGGCATTCCCTGGAACTTACTAAAAATGAGGACTATCAAGCCCCTCCCCAGACCCACTGAATGAGCACCTGCATTTTAACAATCCCCCCAGATGATCCTAGGCACAATCTAGTTTGACAAGCACTGTCTTACAGGTGCCCCCCCCCCACACACACACACACACACAGCGTGGCCTAGAATGCCTCTGGGTAATTGACAGTTCTTAAACATGAACATCCAGCAACCATTAGTTTAAATTGAAGATCCCTGTTCTTTTTGAGGATTAGGCATTTATGTAAAAAGAAAAAACACCATTATTAATAATAACTGCCCTCATTGAGCACCATTGAGTCCTGTGTTAAACATTTTGTGTGCATTATCATTTAATTCTCATAAACTCTAGAATGTAGATTCTGTTATCTTCAGTTTTAAAAGACCAAGTAACTTGCTGAAGGTCACAAGCTAGAAAGGGAAGGAACCGATATTAAAACCCAGGGATCCTGACTCCAGTGCCTGTGCTCATAATTAACCACTCCTGAGCCAGGACGCCTGCTAAATATGTTCTCTTATACAGGCTCCTGATAACTCCAGCACAGTCCATGTTATTCCCATTCAGCCTGTGAGGAAGCCGGGACTTGGAGAGGCTTGCCAGGGGCAGAACTGACACTTGAATACTTCTCCATCTATCCACTGCACTGTGCACACTTCGAGGTTGAAACCACACCAGCAGCTGTGCTGGTTTCATTAATTCTGAACTCACGTATAATCGAACTGTTCCAAACCGAGAAACCCTGTTCCTGTGCAGGATACCAGTTCATGCTACCTTCGTAAGAATTTCCAGCTGGGCGGGGAAGTGACTTGAGATAGTCGCTTGACAAGGGCAGGTGTGGATCTAGGCCAGCATGTACCTGTGGGGCCGTGGGGGCTTCTGGGCCACAGTGATGCCAGGTATCAGGGGAAGTGTCAAATTTAGAGATGCCTGCCTTTGACCTTTTGTTTGAGTCACCCACTAAGAATGTAGCCTGCCTCTTGAATCCTAGTCTGATTGGCTGCTGTCCTGGGCTCTTCGCCTCATTTTGGCCCTTCCCTTTCACCTGGGGCTGGGCACTTCTTTCCCATCCCTTCCTACCCAGAAGTACTTTCCTGAAGCTAGCCATACAGCAGATGCCTGAGAAAAAAAGAATGGCCTCCATGCTGGCCATTGGAGGGCAAACTTTTTTCAAACCCCTGTCGCAAGTGGGCAGCGAGCCCTCCCCGTGCTGCCCGGCATAGGGATTTTTGGCTGGATCCTGGGATGGGCCTCACACAGCTGAGCCACACAGCTGAGGCAGTGTACAAATAAGGAAACCGGGGCTTGGAGAGGTTGTGGGTGGTGGCTGAGCGGAGTAGAGTGGGGAGGGACTGGCAAGAAATACCCTTACTAAGTAGCTTGAGCTAAAGTAAAATACAGTTATATCTAAAGAAATTCTCAAAGCAGAAATTATACAGCTTTCAGATGTGTTCACTGTATAGTTTATTTGCTTTTACCTTTAGCATCACCATGAGGGTAGTTAATGAGAACCCACGGGAAATTAATTGCAAGAAAGCATAATGGTGACACGTGCCAATACTGTCTTTTCTTTGGATGCGTAGTATGTAAAGAAACTAATGAAACAGAAAACAGAGATGATCTGCCTAAAGGAAGGTTCATCACAGAAACTGTTTCTGTCCCTTCCATGTAGTACATTAGGAGTAAAACTACCACCATTTGAATATTCTTTCATTTTCCATGTATGTCCGTGTGCTAAGCTTTGGAATTAGAAAAATAAATAAAAAAGGAATATTCTCAATAACAAAAGTGAAAATTGAAATGGAAACTATATCCTCCAGGCTCATTGTCGTATTGTGTGTTAAGTAAAAAGAACAGATTCCAAATTCTGATCTCATCTCAAGCGGCCTCACATCAACATTATAACCTGGAGTTTCCATGTTTTCACAAATACACATTCTGAGATTCAGAGGGAAAGAGAAACTGATCTGGAATCCAAAGATATTTGAATTTTATTCTACGCCAGTCTCCATTCTCATAAGCATATGCTTTGTGGCCAGAAGCATAGATATGTAATATAAATATGTGTTAGAAGAGTCAGCACATACTTATGGGGGGTGGGAACGAGGGTGGGGAGTACTTAAGTCTCTACTCAGTCTATGTATAGCTCTTAGCAAAGGATGGGCGTATGTGGAACGGTATGGTACAGACAGGGCCAGATGAGATTTGGGCCTCCATATTTTCTGGCATTCTTCTACCTCTGCCCTCTCAGGTATTTTCCTTTAGTACAAAATGCCAGCGTTTCGGAGAGAAAAAAAAATGCTTCACTACTCTTTGGCCACAGAGAATGAAGTCTGAAGGAGAGGAAGGTCTAAGCAATGTGAAACATACATGTTTCCATTTGGGGGTGAGGTATTAACTAGTGCATAAAAGAGAGTTGGCCCAGTAATACCTTTCACTGCAGTTCCTAGGGCAACCTGTTTAATAACCAAGGAAGTTTTCTCTGCCTTGACAGCATGAATGACGCTACAGATTTGTTTTGTTAAGGGAAAAGAATGTTTTTTAAGAGGGGAAAAAACATTTTTAAAACACTGTGGTTCTCTGAGGGTTGGAGACTCAGCTACATTACATTTTAAAACTATGTAGATATGGTTATGGAAATGAATTTTAAGTGGTTTAAAAACTCTTATACAATCTTTTCTTTGTAAATACAGTCTTTTTATTGAATAGCAAGCTGCTAGAAGAAAGGAACAGTATTTGATGTGTTTGTCAGAAGAAATATGTAAAGTGTGCACTGATAATTATTGCTATTATACTACTGTTTTAAAAATCTGTTTTCTATTCTCTTTATAGGCAGTGGCTGATGCTTGCAAAATTATGGGGAAAAAGAAGTTTTACCATCAGGTTATGGAAGATGAATGTCTTTTCCAGAAGTTCAAAATAACTGATAAAATAGATATTGTCACCCTGAAAGACTACATGCAAGTAAGGAATTGAGATTTAGATATTAGAAACAACAATTTTTAAAAAAGCTTTCTGTGGGCACCTGAGTGGCTCAGTTGGTTTGGCGCCTGCTTTCAGCTCAGGTCATGATCCCAGGGTGCTGGGATCGAGTCCTACATCGGGCTTCCTGCTCATTGGGGAGCCTGCTTCTCCCTCTGCCCCTTACCCTGCTCGTGCTCTCAAATGAATAAGTAAAATCTTTTAAAATAAATAATCTTTAAAAACTCTTCTGACCTTATCCTCCAAGAGGAAAGGATCATACATTTTTTCACTATAGAAAAATAAGCATAATATAAAATTTACCATCTTAAATGGTATAATTCAGTGACATTAAGTATATTCACAGTGTTGTTCAGACACCACCACTATCTAATTCCTGAACTTTATCACCCCAAAAGGAAACCTCCCTTGTATTAAGCTGTCACTCCCTGTCCCTCCATCACTCCAGCCCCTATCACTCACTAATCAGCTTCCTGTCTCCCTGAGTTTACCTATTCTGGATAGCTTGTATTCATGGAATCATAAAATATTTGGCTCTTTGCATCTGGAGAATGATAGCTAATGAATGTGGCTTTTCTTTTGGGGTTGATGGAAATGTTTTGGAATTAGATAGTAGTGCTATGTAGAGTTAATTTACTAAATGCACTGGATTGGTACATTTAAAATGGTTAAAATGGTGAATTTTATATTTTGTGAATTTTATCTTGGTAAAAAGTAAAAAAATCAAGTACATGTTGCTAAGAGAGTGCATGATGGAGATTTGACCTAGTGAGAAGGGGTTATTATTATTATTTGGGTGCTTTGTGGTACAAGTGACAGATTATTCCCAACCACAGGAGGCTTAAACAGCAAGGGAATTGTACTGTCCCATGTCTGAAGTCTACAAAGAGGTGGGTCTCAGGCCAGCTAATAATACAGCAGCTCAAGGACATCAGGGTCCTCTACATGCTCTTGTCTTCCTCCACATGGTAACAAGATGACTATCACATTCTTAACTTCCTTTAAAGTCAGAAACAAGGGGACTCTTAAGCACCATTTTCCTTTTTATCTCAAGAAGAAATATCTCTGGGGGTGCTTGGCTGGCTCAGTTGGTAAAGCATCCAATTCTTGATCTCAGCTCAGGTCTTGATCTCAGGGTTGTGAGTTCAAGCGCCCCGTGTTGGGCTCCATGCTGGACATGGAGCCTACTTTAAAAAAAAAAAAAAGGAAAGAAAGAAAGAAAGAAGAGAAAAATCTTTTCCAGAAGTCCCCAACAGACTTCCCCTCAGATCCCATTGATCAGAATCCTAACCTAATTGCTGATAAAAGGAAATGAGATCATTTTCCACCATTGACTTAGAACCATCATGGTTCATGTGCTGGGGCCTTCCTTCCTAGAACACGTGGCTGCTCCATACTTGAAAAAAAAAAATCAGGGCTCTGGAGGCAAGGAAGAAGTGGGAAATGGTTGATGGGCAGGCAATCAACAATGTGTCACAGCCTCAGTCTGGGGCTGAGCAGGTGCTGTGCCCCAGGCAGAGGCTCTGTGGCAGGAGGAACTGCAGGTCTGTGGAGCTGGAGAAGAGAGAGCAGAGGTTTGGGCAGGCAGCCTGGAGGGCTGGCAAGAGAGCATCAGACAGGCCTTTTGACAATAGCAAGGTATTTTTCTTTTTCTTGATCCTGTGTGCAGGTAGAAGCTGGTGCTTCTTAATGTGTTAAGAAATGAGATGATCTAATCTAATGAGTGAAGGGATCTGTCTGGCTGCAGTATAGGGAATGGATTAGAGTACAGCAAGAGCCTTCTCCTAGTTTGGATGTTCCTGCTGTATTTCAGGAGAGACGGTGGTATCTTGGCTGAGGGCTGTGAGGCTGGAGACACAAGAGATAATTAGAGAGTAAAAGCAATGGGCCTTGGTGACAGACAGCAAGGCAGGCTAAGGGGAGGTGTCTGGCATGGCTCCTAGGTTCCTGGTTTGCATAATGGATTGGACAGCAGTACTAAGTCAGGAACCTTAAACTAGATACCTGAATAATAATAATAATAATAATAATAATAATAATAATAATAGCAAATGCTGGTGTAGTACCACCTCCTTTTATTCTCACAACAACTCTAAGAGGTAGGTACTATTATTACTGCCATTTTACAAGTTCTAAAGAAACAATGGATACAAAATTTCTGGATAATAATAATAATAATAATAATAATAATAAATGGCCTTAACTGTCCACTCAGCTAGTTTATTGTGACACATGAAATTAATGCAGTGCCTTGGAGACTCCCAATTCTGTTTTCTTTCCTTTAGAGTCTTAACCTGGAAAATGAGGGAATTCAACCCTCATTTGAAATAATAGAAATAAATAGCACTTTGGGATGCCAACTATCTTTGCAAAGGATGTGGCTCACATACTTGGAGCGTATGACTGTGCCAAGGATTGGTGTCTTAGGAAGAAGTCCCCAATAGACATGTTGGGAGAGAGAAGCATGGTGATTGCTGACAATCATTTTATCAATTTATTGAGCCCCTTACGGATACAAGCACTATTGCTGGCTCTTTTTATGTATAGTATATCTCCTTTAATCTTCAAGTTTGTAGATTATGTGACCCTTTAACAGATGAGAAAAATGGAGTTTAATAAGATTTCTTAAAACTTGGGACACCTGAGTGGCTCAGCAGTTAAAGCATCTGCCTTTGGCTCAGGGCGTGATCCCTGGGTCCTGGGATTGAATCCTGCATCAGGCTCCCTGTATGGAGCCTGCTTCTCCCTCTGCCTCTATCTCTGCCTCTCTATCTCTCTGTCTCTCTCATGAATAAATAAATAATTTTTAAAAAAACTTGCCCAAGTCACTTAGCAAAGCGCAGAGAAGGTCATTGACAGTTCTGAGATGTTTACTCATTTTACTACTACACTCTCAGCAAGTAAAATATGTAGTCAGTCCTCACTTTGCACAGTAGTGCAGGGTCATGAAAATGTACAGCAGTACCTCGCTGGCTTGGTTGGTGGAGCATGCCACTCTTGATCTCAGGGTTATGGGTTCAAGCCTCACAATACACGTAGAGATTGCTTAAAGATAAAATCCTTTGGGCAGCCCCGGTGGCACAGCGGTTTGGTGCCGCCTGTAGCCTGGGGTGTGATCCTGGATACCCGGGATCGAGTCCCACATCGGGCTCCCTGCGTGAAGCCTGCTTCTCCCTCTCCCTCTGCCTGTGTCTCTGCCCCTCTCTCTCTGAGTCTATGAATAAATAAATAAAAATCTTTTAAAAAAAAAAGATAAAATCCTTTAAAAAAATGACCGTGCAGGCAGCCCCGGTGGCGCAGCGGTTTGGCGCCGCCTTCGGCCCGGGGTGTGATCCTGGAGACCCTGGATCGAGTCCCCCGTCAGGCTCCCTGCATGGAGCCTTTTTCTCTCCCTTTCCCTCTGCCTCTCTCTCTCTCTGTCTGTTATGAATAAATAAAATCTTTTAAAAAAATGACCGTGCAAGCTGAAACCATGCAAATCGAATTTAATAATCAATGGGAAAAATCATGATTGTTCCATACCTTTAAAAAAAAAAAAGCTTGTCAAAACTAAAAACTCTCTGTTATAAATATATAGGAAAATGAAAAACAAAACATTTACTATATGATAATTTAAAACACTGGAAACGTTGAGGATTAAAACGTTTTATTTCCTTGTAAAAACTTTATCAACGATAAATATACTAAAAAACCATTGAACTATATACTTTAAATGGGTGAATTGTATGGGATGTGAATCTCAATAAAACTTTAAAAAAACAGTTTATGAGGAATAGTTTAAACAGCGCTTACCTTCTTAGTCTTCTCATATAACTTAAAATACATAGTAAGCCTCTTTTCTATGCCTTAGTGAATCGCCACACTCCTTTCTAAGTTCAGATTACCTACCAACATTTTATCCTTTGCACTTTAAATGTTATGAAATCTCTCAAAGTTCCTTTAATGTGAAGAGTCTTTTGTCAGCGTCACTTCCCCTGGAACAGCTGCATCCTTTTCATCACAACCACTTTCCTCATTTATGCTGCTAAGTTCACCTTCACCACTTTCCTTCCTCTTGCTGCCTACCCGCAGTCTCTTGAATGACGGCAATGTCAATATCCCTTATTTCTTCTAACTGCATTTACGTTTAATTTGAATTTCATTTCCAACATTATCACTTTTTTGTTTCTCTGTTGGCCTATTCTTTTGATTATCTTTTTTTTTTTTTTTGTAAAATGGCACATGTGTTTATTACTGGGAAACAAAGAGGTGACACAACTACATACTTTGCTCTCTGTGTGTGACCTGAATAACAGATCATCAGTGGCCAATCACTGACACTTTGGAAGAAGGGACATGATTTGTCACTATTCACTACACATATCTGTTATTTCTGTAGTGATCTATGGACTGGAAAGCTATCAGCAAAGTTTGTACTTCATGCAGTTATTGAGTTATACTGCAGAAACTGAAATTTGAGACATGTTGAAGGACTGGGGTCATTCAGTCAAATGGTAGTAATTAAAATCTGTCCATGCCTAAATGATACAAAATAAAGACTGCTTGTGGGGGTGTAGGGGTGTGTGTGCATGTGAGAGAGAGAGAGAGAAAGAGAGAGAGAGAGAGAGACATACCTTAAATACCTAGCTGATATTCTGTCCCAGCATTGTAGATCCTCTAGCCCTATTCCTGTCTCTTAAATGAACATTTTATAAGGTTGATTATATATATATATATATATATATGCATTTTAACATTCCTAATTTGTTATTTTAAATTTAAAAATAAATACATAAACGTGAGATTTCTAAAAATGCTCCAAATGAAAATAGTGAAATTCACCACTTGGTACCAGAGGTGAACTCATTATTTCTTGTGCAAATGTCCTCTCGATCCAAGCATATTATGAACTAGCACTACCAGGTATGCAGATCATGTATTTGGCATTAAAATGTTTATTCATTAAATTAAAAAATATTTATCATTAAATAAAGATTGAGTGAGTGGGATACTATGTGTGTGATGCTGTATGACAAGGATCCTGCCTTGTGGTGGGGGCGCTAAGTACACAGCTAAAACATCAAGTAGTCAGTAATAAGCCATAGAAGAAAGTTGCTGATTAATTTCAGAGATGGGATCAAGGAATACTTTTTGGATGAAGTGACATTGGACATTGGAACCTTGGGAAATGTGTGTAAAACCATTCTGGAGTACCCACAGCCGATCATTCTTACTTGTTTTTTCCATATAGTATTCCAGTCTTCTGGACGAGACCCCTGCATCTTCTGGTGGTAGAAATAACTACTGGCGAAAATTAGACCTCAAAAACATCCCCAGGACAATGATAATATATGACATAGTTGATTATG
Organism: Vulpes vulpes; assembly: GCF_048418805.1. Classification (NCBI taxonomy): domain Eukaryota; kingdom Metazoa; phylum Chordata; class Mammalia; order Carnivora; family Canidae; genus Vulpes; species Vulpes vulpes. The sequence continues at coordinate 19,524,208 of NC_132796.1, forward strand.
CAGAGTCTGGAATAATATCAAACCGTCTACAAAAAGAAATGAAGTATCTATTACAGAGACCACAAACAGAAGAGATGCGTCAGCGTCAGCTACGGATTGTTTCTGAAGTTAGGTAAAAGTAACAGTTTCCTGGGGTTACAATACTAGGGGCGTTTCTGAAAATGTTCACATTCTGCCAAATAGCTCATGAAAGATAATAATAGGGCATATGGGAAAAATAGGGTTGGGGCAGATTGCTCAAAACGTACACATCTTTGTAAGTAGAGCACTAACCAAAAGGACAATTGGAACCTGGGGAGATAACTCGCACCACCAGACAGGCAGCTCAGGATGGCTAGAGGGGGCCACAGCAAATATTAAAAAACGGACAATAGAGTTGAAACGCTGGCAACTCTTTAATTGGAGCGGGTAGTCAACACAGAGGTAATGCAGATGGAGGTGGAGCCCTGGGCTGGCATGGCTGCCTTTTCAGGGTATGTGAGAGGCAGTGCAACCCGCCAATAACCAGAAAGCCCCCCCCCCAAGGTGGGGAGTATGGTGGGGGCAGCAAGGGTGGACTGTGGGGTCAAGGGTGCCTCTGGGGCGAGAGCCCTAGATGCAGGTGCTAATTCTTGTTTTCATAAATACAGCCCAAAGGGCCCCTGTTGCCTATGCGACACAGAGCTGAGGACCTTTTCCTTTTCTGCTGAAGGTTATAATTCTACTCTTGCGATTCTGGCTCCCCTTGCTGAGGACAAATTGCATATAAATTACAGTGACATTATTCTCTTCTTTAGCAATAGCATGTGAGCCAATTCACATTATAGAAGCTCCTGTTGTAGCAAAAGAGACTGTATTATGATCTGAAACAATGCGGACAGAATATGACTGCTCCAATTATATTCCTTTTTTCTTTCCATTACAAGTCTCACCTAGCCCATCTTATTTACAAATGAAGCTTGCTTTCTTAAGAAAAAGAGATAATCAGATTGAAGAGCATCTATTGGTAGTCTATTTCCATGGAGTCATATTTGAAATGAAAAAATACTCCTTTGGTACACAGAGGAGACACTGGTCTTCTTGTCAGGCAAACACACTGGGTTTTTTTCAGGGCTAGAGATGAGTGGTGCTGACCCAATAATATAATTTAGCCCATATATTTTATGATCGAGGCTATACATTTGCCAGACAGATGGCCTGGTGTAGGGTGCAGTCTGTCATCATGAAATAGATTTTCTCTAACTCATCCATATAGACACTGAATATAGAACCACCCTATTACCACCAAGGTCAAATAAATGATGTAATTTTCCCTGCCACCATATATAACCCTAGGCTCTCTGCTATTTGGACTCTTGCTACTGATTATCTAAGAATGAGCCACTTGAAGAGCCAAATTAAGTAGCCAAATTCTAAATCAATTAAAGAGGGAAAAATACTTTCTTGCAGATTTCTTTGAATGCGGTGTTAGTTTGGGATCTCTCAGGAGATCAAATATTTGAGTATGAGTAGTTTATTTGGGAGGTGATTCCCAGAATCACTGATGAAAGGGAGACAAGGAAGGGCAGGCATCCAAAACAGCGTGTGTTAGCAAACAGGTTACTTCTGCGGGTGAGGGGAGCTTAATCCCTCCTGGGAGTATCCAAGCCATTACAGAACATGCACCTCAAGTTATCTTGTGGGGGCAAGGAAGTTGGGATATTTATAGGCTGATGTGCATCACTCAGTGGCTAAGGACTGTTTCTGAGGGAAAGTGCTAATTCTCAGGCACTTTCCCAGAGCATGGGCTCTCGTTTCCACAAGAAAGCTGTCATGCCAAAAGAGGCCAATGCTGGCAGTTGGAAGTTGGGCCTATGTACTTCATGGTGGTAAGGCCTAGGGGACTGTGGGCATGGTACCACCTGTATCTGATCCCAACACTGATAAAGACAGCTTGTTTTTTCAGCCATTATGAGATTTAATACTCTTTTGTGTTACTATGACTACTACATGGTATTTTCCAGGAAAACTGATTTTAAATTGATACCATGTTCTATAATTTTCATCATCATTGTGATCCACATCATCATTTATACACCTTCATAAGTGCCAAATAAAGAGCTATGCCCTATAATTTAAGCAGAAATGATGCCTTTGGCCTAAAAACTTACATACAGTATTGCTCCAAATACAGAGGCCTATGATCTAGTTGCTAGAAGATGCTTTAATAAAATTTGCAACTTGCTTTACATTTAAATGTTATTTTGTGCATTTTTTTCTGTCTACAATTCAAATCTTTTCTAGATGCCCTTCATCCGTTTCAGCTATCAAACCTTTATATCGGCCCTACCAACAGCAGAATCAAATTAAACATCTGGGTCGTCAATCCAAGCAAGCTCTAATGAATGTGGAAAAAATGAAAAAAGCTTATAAGATGGCTAAAGAAAAAAATGCTTCCGTGGGGACTGTAAGTTGAACTCGTACTGAATTCATTGTTTTGGACACTAGTCAAACTGTTAGTAATTCTTCTTCTGTAAGTAGAATTTTCCTAATTTACAAGTTCAAGGCTAAAACACCTTTGGTATATATGTGGATAGTATAAAGCTGTGTTCCTCTTGGTAACACATGTTTTAAAAATTCTTCAACAATATAGCTAATCTGATAAATACCAGCTGTTTTGGCCTCACATCTGTATAAAGTGGCAAACAACAATAGTCATCTCTGTATGTTGACACTATTGATTCAGCACATCTCAAATAGTGCTTTTCTCAAAATAAAAGTCATTTCTATCTAGACTTATTTAAAACTATATGCATAAAGTCTGCCTCAGTATATTCCTACATTGTAGGAATATTTACAACTAACATAGCTATGTATTACTTTGTAATTCTTTAAAAATCTATATATGGGGATCCCTGGGTGGCGCAGCGGTTTGGCGCCTGCCTTTGGCCCAGGGCAGGATCCTGGAGACCCGGGATCGAATCCCACATCGGGCTCCCGGTGCAGGGAGCCTGCTTCTCCCTCTGCCTATGTCTCTGCCTCTCTCTCTGTGTGTGTGTGTGACTATCATAAATAAAAAAAAAATTAAAAAAAAATCTATATATGGTATAAATTTTTTGAAATGAGGCTAAGTATAAACAGTCCATATAAAAACAGAAAGTAGTAAAAAACCAAATGTAAAATCCTTTCCTCTTTATTTATAATTCTACTTAGGAACCACAAACGGACAAACCAGGCACAAAGCAACAACAGTCAATCATCTTCTCTACCCCATCTTTTGACATTGTGAAAGTTGATGAGCTTGTGTCAGATGAGGAATTGAGAAAAGAAGAAAAGGAATTATTTGCCTGGTATCAAGACTTGTATATTAATAGTTCTCCATCATGTTAATATACAGCTAACTGATAGAAAACCAAATTATTTAACAGTCTGTCTTGCTAATATGCATATTAAAGGAAAATGAAATATAAACAAGCCCTCAGAATGCTCTCTTAACCAAATGTGTGACCGATTTTTAAGCCATTTTAGTCTTACCATAAGCACTAATATTTTTTACTGACAGAATTTTAATCTGAATAAATTATTTCTACTATATGCCCTTGAACTAGCTGTATATAGTTTTACTCAAGAAATGATTAGTAAATTAATCCCTGGAACTTTTATTCAATTCTGATTTTCCTTCATTTTTAAAAACATCTAAACAGGCCATGCTTAACATAAATATTAGAATTCACAGAATAAAAGGCTGCTCTTGCATCAGCTTTTTTTTAAACTGGCATGTTGTTTTTACAAAGCACCTTTTGATTGACCTATTCTAAATTATAATACAAATAATAATGAATTTGTTACTACAGTAGACCCAACCTAGCATACCTAATCATTATCGAGGATTGTAAGGACCTGGGGCAGAATGTCTCATCTGCTTCAATGTTGTATTGGGATATTTTTCAAGTATAAAAAAGGTTTTGAGTAATATTTACTGATCTCCTTTTGATCTGATCATCTTATTCCTGGTATAGTACAAATTATTGATATTTTTTGTGATCTAGGCTGTTAGATTATATCAAACCTTACCAGGAACTATGATAATTAAACAAAGTACATTCTTTTTTTTTTTTAGTTTTTTGCCTTTTTAAAATATTTTATTTATTTATTGGAGAGAGAGCATAAGCAGTGGAGGTGGGGGCCCAGAGGGAGTGGAAGAAGCAGACTCTCCACTGTGCAGGGAGCCCAACGTGGGGCTTGATCCCAGGGCCCTGGGATGGTGACCTGAGCTGCAGGCAGACACCTAATCAACTGAGCCACCCAGGCACCCCAACAAAGTGCATTCTTTATTGAACTTTAAAAATACAATTTTTGATTTTGTTTAACATTTAAAATATGGAGGTTGATAGCTGATTTAACTCAGGCAAAGCAGTCTATAAATAGATCTCATTCTCTATTAAAACATTTTCTTAAGTGATAAGGAATATTGGAGTATATGTGTATGATTCCCACTAGAATATATTTAACATAAACATGTACTCTTCCATATTAATGTATTATTATTTGATATCCAAAATTAGGATGGATAATCCCCTTGTTTTCAGAGCTTGTACTGGGCACCAGTTGAATAGAAAATATGTATTTATCCTCATGAGTCATACATACTCATTCATTAAGTTGGGAAGCAGTCCCTCATCCAATCAAATTCCATTCAGGTTCAATCTACCCATAGTATGTGCAATAACAAAGCTAGGGAAGATTTCAGGTAACAGCTTGAACGAAAAAGACAAAAGAACAGACTCTACATTTCAGGGCACCCACTTCTCATATTTCATTAGCTCTGACTTTGTCCCATTGTAACGCCTAGCTACAAGGGAGGCCGGGAAATGTACACTTGTTTTAGGCAGTTATGTACCCAACTAAAATTCTATTGTTATAAAAGAAAAGGATAATGGATATTAAGGCATAAATAGCATCCACTGCCAGACAGAGATCGGGTCTTCTATTGATTATTTTAACTCACATTAAACAGTGTAACCACATCACAGAAAATCTTTTTAAAGGTAGAATTACACATAATCTCGTCACTGTAAAATAACAACTGCTTTCATTTGCTTATATCTTTCTAAATACATACATATTTTCACATGGTTGTAATCATAAGTAACAGATTTAAAATTTTCACTTAATATATCTTAAACATAGTCCATTAAAAATTAATTTTTAATTTTTTAATTATTTATTTATTTATTCATGAGACACACAGAGATGCAGAAACATAGGCAGAGGGAGAAGCAGGCTCCCCGCAGGGAGCCTGATGCAGCACTCAATACCAGGACTCCGGGATCGTGACCTGAGCCAAGGGCAGGCACTCAACCACTGAGGCACCCAGGTGCCCCAATTTTTATTTTATTTTATTATTTTTTTTCCAATTTTTATTTTTGAAACATTTTTTTTTTACTTTAAATTCAGTTATCCAACAACATCATTAGTTTCAGATGTAGTGTTTGAGCACCCAGGTACTCCAGACACCTGGGTGGCTCAGTGGTTGAGCATCTCCCTTTGGCTCAGAACATGATCCCGCGGTCCCAGGATCAAGTCCCGCATTGGGCTCCCTGAATGGAGTTGCTTCTCCCTCTGCCTCTCTCTGTTTCTCATGAATAAATAGATAAAATCTTTTTAAAAAAAATAACACCCAGTGCTCATCACATCATGTGCCCTCCTTAGTGTCCATTACCCAGTTATCCTCTCCCACCCTGGCTTCCCCTCTAGCAACCCTCAGTTTGTTTCCTATAGTTAAGAGTCTATCATGGTTTTTCTCCCTCTCTGATGACTTCCCATTCAGTTTTCCCCTCTCTTCTCCTATTATCCTCTGTAAAAAAATAATTTTTAATGGCCACATGATAGCCCATCGGATTGATGTGGCATAATTTACTTCAGTGATTCTAATTTTTCATTTTGCTAATTAACCCTAGAATGAATATCTTCATACAGTCTTTTTCCTTTGGTTTTCTTTCTGATACTTATTTTTGACCTAATTGCACTGTAATCAGAAAACATGATTTGTACGATACTGATTCTGGGAAAATTGTTGACTTTATGGCCAAGTATATGATCAGTTTTCATAAATGTTTCTTGAACTTTTAAGAAAGAATGTACATTTTCTTTAGCTGGATACAAGGTTCTACTCATGTCCTTTTGATCAAGCTTGTTAATTATATTATTTCTGTTTTCTATATACTACTAATTTTTGGTCTATGTGACAAGAGTTAATGAGGAAGGTATATGTTCTATAATTTTCTCCTTGTGTCAATTTTTGCTTTTTGTTTTTTGAAGATATCATCAGGTACATACATAGTTTCGGAATTAATGTCTCTTGAATGTTATCTTTTTGTGGTTACTGTCTTTATTCCTAATAACCCATTTTGCCTTGGAGACTATTTTGTCCAATATAAACAGAGCTACTCTAGCTTTCTTCTGGTTAGTGTCTACCTGGCGTATCCTTTTCCATCTCTTCATATTTTCATCCTTTTTATGTTTCAGAGACTGGCTAGATGCTCACTAATTCCATTTCTTCTTCCTGGAAACTCAGGAAGAAGCCCAGCTCTTTGCAGTTATGTTGGGACCCGGAGAATGTGGGTAGCAGCGATGTATGCCACTTCTAGGCTTGGCCCTTAAAATGCCATCCATACTCTTTATATGTTCTCTCTCCCGTGCTCACGTGGCTCAAGACAAAGAACTCCAAGACTGTGGAACTAGGATCGATGGATCCCAGATTCCTATATCACTGATTGAAGGAGTGACAGCCAGAGCAGCAGCCTGACCTGATGAACTGTGATGTGAGCAAAAATTAAACCTTGTTGTGTTAAGCCCCAGTGATCTTAGGGGTCGATTGTTCCAGCAGCTAACATTAATTATTCTTATATACTATGTCTTTGTATTTTAGGTTTTCTCTGCGGTACCACAAATATCTGGATTGTTTTGTTTTGTTTCATTTTAGTCCAATCTGAGGATATCTTTCTTTTGACTGGTGAGTTTAGAACATTTACACTTTACTGTGATTTTAATTGATTGTTGGCATGTGACATTCTCTTTACCATTTTATCTTGTGATATCTATCCTGCTTTTTCTATATCTTCTTCCCCTTCCAAGTTTTTTTTTCAGATTATTTTTTTGATTCCATACTGTTCCCTCTATTGGTCTATTTCTCTTCTTTGTGATTACTCTTAAATTTTAGCATGTGTGCTTAAAATCTAAATCAATAGCTCCAGCCCCCTCCCAAACTATCCAGGGGCCTTCAGATGGCTAATCACCATCTTCTTGGTCTTAAAAGTCATTGTTTATCCAATATTTGAGTGCACCATCTTATTTTTAACCTCCAAATTAGACGTTGTTTTATAAATCTCCAACTTTCCTTCTGGGATCGTTTCTCTTTATCCTAATATGTACTCTTAAAAGTTCCTTTTTATTTATTTACCCATGAGAGACACAGAGAGAGGCAGAAACATAGGCAGAGGGAGAAGCAGGCTCCCCACAGGGAACCCAATGTGGGACTTGATCCCAAAACCCGGGGATCACGACCTGTGCTAAAGGCAGACACCCAACCACTGAACTACCCAGGTGCCGCTTCACCCTATTCTTAAATACATAATTTAAGTTGGTATCAAATTCTATGTAGATGGTGGTATTCTCTCAGCAATCTGAAATTAATGTTCCACTGTTGCTGCCAGGCTAGTTGTTGCCTTTTACCTGACCTCTCTTTTCTGACAACTTTTAAGGTTTTCTCTTCCCATTTTGTGTTCTTCAGTTATGTAGAAGATTGTCCCACATTCTCTCTCATCTACCTCCATTTTCTTTCACTTTACTGTCCTGTGAGAGTCTGACTTTATGCAGATGTCTCAGTTCCAATTCCCTACTTTCCCTGTTCCAAGACCTTGTCTCACACACATACATGAAGTCATTCAAACCCAAGACTTAAGGTTCCTGAGAGGTGATGGATATGCTTAGGGTCCTCAGTCACAGACCATAGTTAGTTTGGAGCTCCCTCTTTATTTCTCACTCCTGAGGATTTTCCTACTTAGAAGTTTAACGATACCTTTTTTTTTAAGGTTTATTTATTTGAGAAAGAGAGAGAGAGAGAGCACGCACATGCATGGGGCGGGGCAGAAGGGAGAAGGACAAGCAGATTCCGTGCTGAGCAGGGAGCCTAACACAGGGCTCAATCTCAGGATGCTGAAACCATGACCCAAGTTGAAACCAAGAGTTGGACTCTTAACCAACTGCACCACCCAGGCAACCCTCGATGATACCTTTTATTTATTTTTATTTTAGAGATTTTATTTATTTATTTGAGAGAGAGAGAGAGAGAGAGAGAGAGAGAGAGAGCAAAAGAGCACAAGCAAGGGGGAGAGGCAGAGACAGAAGGAGAACCCGATGTGGGGCTTGATCCCAGGACCCTGGGACCACGACCTGAGCCGAAGGCACAAGCTTAACTGACCGAGCCACCCAGGCACCCCAAAACAACACATTTTTTTCAATGACACATTTTTTAAAGATGTTTTTCTGTATTTTATTTAGGGTTTCTGTGGTTTTTGCAGTGGAATGGTTTTTCAGAATATTTAGTTCACCATTTTCTCATCATAAGTGAAAGTCCGCATTGTCGCTTCATTCTTTTGAATTATATCCTCAGGATTAAAATCTTGAGTGGTACTACTTACTGCATCAGAGAATTTAAACATTTTTATAACAGTTCACATGCATTGTTGAACTGCTTTCCAGCCGCTCTCTTTTTGAGGGGTAAGTACTATATTTGTTTATCTACTTCATGGAGGCAGAGTGATATCGAGAGACTATGGGCTTTGAATCAATTGAACTTGGCTCTCCCTCCCCCTACCTCATCTCTCTCTATTTTTCTACTCTTCACATATATAGAGATTAGAGAAGTATTTTCCTTAAATGTTTTGTGGTTTGAGATGTCAGAGAATTAAGAAAGAAGGTACCACTTGAGAGGCAGAGAATGAAGATACACGTAGAAGAACTTCTGGCTAAAAATGTAGGCTTCGATACCTTAGTTTCAGCTGCATGCTCAAACGCCAATAAAATTATAGCGAAGAGATTTTTTTTAAAGGTATAAGCCTTCAATGATAAAGAGAACAGAAACAGAATTTTGTCAGTTGGAAAACTTCTAAGTGGTAGTTGACGTAGCAGGTCTGAGAACCTAACTTAAACTGGCCTTGAGGAAAACTAAGAAACCACTTTACCCCATGGGACCCCCACAAGACTCGAGAATTGGCAACAGCAAACAAGTTACCTTTGGAAGCGAAGGGTGAAGGAAAAGGATTTGGCTGAAAATCTGTGTAAGAAGTAATTAGAACACCAAATCCCTTCCCCACTGTTATGGGTTGAATTGTGTCCTGTCCTCTCCCTGGGAAAAGATATTTTGAAGTCCTAACCCTCAGTACCTCGGAATGTGACCTTATTTGGAAATAGAGTTGTGGCAGATGCAATTAGTTAGGATGAGGTCATACTAGAGTAGGGGGGCCCCTAATCCATTTGGACTGGTGTCTTCAACAGAATTTGTTAAAACAGGAATTGAAAAGGTTGCCTCTAAGGATCAGAAAATGGGGGAAAGAAAGGCAGAGCCTAGTGGATTTTATAATAATCATTGTAGAACCATCTGACCTTTAAAACTCTGTGCAAGTATACATTTGATTTTAAAAACAAAAAAAAATTTAAACACAAGAAAACAGGAGAATTGTTGGGACGGAGATACAAGTGTGCCAGAATAGACCATGTTTATCTTGTTCAAGCTGGTTGTGAAATTTCTGGAAATTTCATGAACCACTTGTTAAATACAGCCATTATTAAAACTAAAATTGTATAACCTTATAATTAAGTAAACTATTATATTAAAAGCACAGTTAGTTACTCAAAACTCATCACTTCTGGGGCACCTGGGTGGCTCAGTTGGTTAAGCGTCTGCCTTTGGCTCAGGTCATGATCCCAGGGTCCTGTGATTGAGCCCACATTGGGCTCCATGCTCAGCGGAGAGTCTGCTTCTCCCTCTGCCTCTCCCTCTGGCTTGTGCTGTCTCTCTCTCTCTGTCTCTCTCAAATAAATAAGGAAAATCTTCAAAAAAAAAAAAACACCTCACTTCCTAATTACTTTACATTTTACTATGATCCTGTGGTCTCGAGGTTATTTTTATGTATTGCATCTGTCTGGTAGAAATGCCAAATAACAGCGTGCTACTGGACATCTCTGCTCACCTCTGTGTTGTGATATCATGCTGGTTGTTTATTTCTTAAACTTTTTAATTAAGTATAACACACAGGAAACCATATAAAACAAATATATAGTTTAATGAATTATTGTAAGGCAACAGACCTTTGTAACTACCATCCATGTCAGAAAAAGCAGCAAGGCCGACCACCGCAGAAGCTCTCCACTGGCTCCCCCTCCCCTAGGAGTACCATACTTCTGATCTTTATGGTAACCGTGTCATTACTTTATAGTTTTATCACCTAAGTATGCATCCGCAAACACAAACACTACGGTTTCGTTTCCTCTATTATTTTTATATGGCTTTTACCTCTTTTTAATCTGTAGGTTCCCGCCCACTTCTTTTGTTCCTCCTTATAATTTGTTGACAAACCAGAGTGTTTATCTGTCGAATCTCCTATGATCTGAATTTTGCTGATTGAATTCCTGTGGGATAGCTTAATATGTTCTTTTGGCCTCTGTGCTTCCTGGAAATTGGTAGGTGGACCTAGAGACTCGATCTTTATTATCAACAACAATGACAACAACCAAAATACTAATTGAGTAACTATGTATTGAACATTTAGTACATGCCTGAATGGGATGCTATAAAAACACGAAGTAATTTTTGAAGAACTGTCATTAATTCAGGCAACTGACAGAATGTCCTCAAGGGACGAATTGCTCTGGCTCACTCTGTAACATTAGCTTGGTTGCCAACTCAGACGGCATCTCCAAAAGTGTTAGGCCTTATGGGTGAAGCATATATGAACTGACAAAGGGGACGTACTACTGATACTAGTGTAGCCATGCCTTCCTGAAGAAATAATTAAATGTAGAACCACTTGTACAGAAACCTCTGGTTTTCAAGGCTGGGTTTAACACCAGTACATTTCCCAAGCGCTACTGACAGTGATCACAAATTTCATAGGGACAGTTTGTAGGAACTCAGCAAGAAAGAGTTTTTTAAAAAGAAGAGGGGGGAAATATCATTAGATATTTCTAAGTAATCAGAGCCTTAAGTTAACAAAAGCACACAGATTAATATGTTATAACTTGATGCTCTCTAAAACTTCTTCCTATGATAAAGCAATAATAGTCTCTCTAATTAATGCTAATGACTTTTAGTATAATACTGACAACTTGAAGAAATGTTGATTTGCTGAAAAACCAAACATCAAGGCTTCCTATTCATGAACAGTACTTGGCTGGCTAAATTGTTTTAACTGGTTTAATTTAAGAGTTTTGTGGCTTATTTTCATAGTGTACTAGTGAACATTTTATGTTACATATATATTATGTTTACAAAATGGGGTTTTAGGAACATGAATTTAATTCACCTCTACTATTAAATCTTTGCTTAGAAGTAAGGTAAGATGTTCAGATTTGTGGACCAACAAGATAGGAAAGAGTGAAGATTGCCCCAAACCTCAAAATTTTCAACCCTACTCTATAATTTTACAATATTATATTCAGCTATGATTCATAGAAATGACATTAAGTTTAAAATATTCATGTGTATCATTTTTTAAAGTTCTCCAAGAGGAAGTCATTTCCTTCTGTATTTTTGGAAAAGTGAATATTCATTTCTCCCTCATAATATTAAATTATGACAATCCTTGGCATTCAAATTAACCTGTCAAATTATATGCTTCAAAATTCTCCAGGATTTGCAGAGATATGAGAATTTCTAAAAGTGAAAAATTTCAAGATATAATGGCTATCAGCCAGACTAAAAAAATAAATATGAAAAATTATACCATCCCATCATGGAATATTAAGAATCAAACACAACCTGAGCTTATTTTGGATCAATAATTATAACGGGTTTCTATAAATAAAAAGCCTCCAGTGTTAAAAGATGTTGGATCAGCATTTCCGGAAATCTATGACTAATGCCATTATACTATCTGTCCCAGGGAGTTTTATTATGACATCATCTCTTCAGAAACTTTAAATATTAATCCATAAGTTATTCTCAGCATGCAACCCATTGCTTTTTTTTTCTCATTCAGAGTACTTTCTCATTTAGCACAAGCAAGTTAATGTAATTCTTTCAATATTCTAAAGGAAATAGGATCAGATCATGATATTCAGATTTATGTCAATTTAAAGTAAAAATGCTCGATGCAAAGACTATGCATTGCCAGTCCCTTTTTGCCTTCCCAGATTATTTCTGAAAGCACAACATCAAAGGAACATTATTTCTGACAAAAATTTTACAGTGTCACTCCCAGGAATATATTTCTACAGTTTGAGCAATTTTGGAATAAATTAAATCATGATATTCCTATTTTCCTGCTAAAAAAAAACAAATCTTTCTCTGGAAGGTAATTTTTCTCTCTGTCTCCAAAATGTGATTCCCCTACCCAGCTGTGGCAGGTGCTGTGGACGTCCTGCCATTTCCCATTCGCCTTTACTGCTTTGCAGCAGGCAGCCTAACTGCCAACTAGCAGCCCCTCACCACCTTTCTTTTCTTATTCATAAAAATCTCTATTCATATTTAATGGTATCATTAGGAAGACCACTGCAACGTGCTGATGATAAACAGCTTTTCACAATTAAACCTGAAAGAGTGCCTGGGTGGCTCAGTCAGTTGAGCTTCTGCCTTTGGCTCAGATCGTGATCCCAGGATCCCCGCATCAGTCTCCCTGCTTGGCAGGGAGTCTGCTTCTCCCTCTGCCTCTGCTCCTCCCTCGCTCATCTCTCTTGCTCTCTCTGGCTCAAATAAATAATATCCTTAAAAATAAATAAATTGAAATCTGGGAAATTGTGATTTTGTAAATGTCAGTATAGAGAAACAGCTGCAAAAAGAAGAACAGAGGGCAGCCCGGGTGGCTCAGCGGTTTCACACTGCCTTCAGCCCAGGGCGTGATCCTGGAGACCCCGAATCCAGTCCCACGTCAGGCTCCCTGCATGGAACCTGCTTCTCCCTCTGCCTGTGTCTCTGCCCCCACCCCCTCTGTGTGTCTCTCATGAATAAATAAATAAAATCTTAAAACAATAAAAAAAGAGCAGAGTGGATTGAAAGACAAATGCAAAACCTGGAAAAGGAATATTTATTCCTTTCCTACTTGGAGCAACAGGTAAAACTGATGGTTTTGTTTTTGTTTTTGATAAGCAGACTGACTTTGTTCAGGGGACTTTGCTGCTGGAGCCCACCGCTGCTGGTTTTTGCACTGCAGGCCCGAAGTGCCAATTAATCCCCCTCCTGAGTGACCCTCACTCGGCTCCCAAAAGAAGTTGGTGGATAAAGATCATGGCTCCTGTCTCTGGTAGAATAACTGAGATGTGTGTGTGTGTGTGTGTGTGTGTGTGTGTGTGTGTGTGTGTTCTCAGAACCTCCCCTGCACAAGTAAATCCTGGTCACCCTCAGTGGTGAGAAACTTAATAACACACATTATTGGCTGGCTGGTCTTCCTTGTCTTACTTCTCTAGTAACTTCCTCATTCTCCTACTGAGATTTCCATTCATTTGTTTGTTTTTGTACCTTCCAGATAAACTACTTGCCCTGGAATCCTTAGTCAGCTTCTGGGAAAGCCAACCTAAGACAGACCAGTCCTTACTGCTTTGGTTCATTCTTTCCTCAATATTTGAATTCAGTTGTCATTTCCTGATTTTATAGTGCAGTGAAGAGAGCAAATGTCAACTGTAGTTAGGAAATGAGTCTTCCACTCCTCTGACCATCCTATCTTCTTTTGACTCTGTGTCAAGGATAGTCACTTTAGTTCCTTTGCTAATGCTCCAAAATGATTTGGGAAGTATTCCCTCCTTTTCAATTTTCTGAAATAGTTTCCATAGAATTGGTGCTACAACTCATAGAATTTTAAGCCTGGAAGACACTCATGAAATTACCAAGTACTGGCTGGAACCTTGATTTGACTAGAGAGACCCCAGAGACCCCCCCCTCCCTTTTCTTCTCTACAATTGAATATGGCTACCTGGAGAGAAGAATCATTTTGAGTATAACATAGTACCCCAAACAGACAAAAGCAGTACAAAAAAGAAAACTACACAATGGTATCACTCGTGAGCTTAGACACCAAAATCCTGAAATACAATTTAGCAAATTAGGGATGCCTGGGTGGCTCAGTGGCTGAGCTTCTGCCTTCAGCTTAGGGTGTGATCCTGGGGTCCTGGGATCGAGTCCCATATTGGGCTCCCCGCAGGAAGCCTGCTTCTCCCTCTGCCTATGTCTCTGCCTCTCTCTCTCTCTGTCTCTCATGAATAAATAAATATTTAAAAATTAGCAAATCAAACCCAGGAATATGTAAAAAGAAGTATACACCATGACCAAGTGGAGTTTATTCCAGGATGTAAAGGTTCAATATCCAAAAGTCAGTGTAATCCATCATATCAACATGCTAAAGTAGAATAATCACATGATGATATAAGTGAAGCAGAAGCATTTAACAAAGTTAAACACTCATTCATAATAAATACTCTCAGCAAATTAGGAATTAGGGGAAGTTCCTCACTTTGATAAAGAGCATCTAAAAAATATTCTATAGCTAACCTCAGACATAATGGTAAAAGACTGAATACTTTCCTCCTAAGATCAGGAAGAGGACAAGAATGTCCACTTTCACTACTCTTTTTTGTAAGTTTCCATTTAAATTCCAGTTAGTTAACATACAGTGTACTATTAGTTTCAGGTGTACAATATAGTGATTCGGCCCTTCTGTACATCACCGGGTGCTCATCACAAGTGCCCTCCTTCATCACCATCGCCTATTTCCCCCATTCCCCCCACCTCCCCTCTGGTGACCATCAGTTTGTTCTTTATAGTTAAGAGTCTGTCTCTTGGTTTGTTTCTCTCTTATTTTTTCCCCTTGTTTGTTTTGTTTCTTAAATTCCACATATGAGTGAAATCATATGGTATTTGTCTTTCTCTGACTGACTTATTTTGCTTAGCATAATACTCTAGCTCCATCCGTGTCACTGCAAATGGCAAGATTTCATTCTCTTTTACAGCTGAAAAAAATATATATATCCATTCATCAGTCGATGGACACTTGGGCTGCTTCCATATCTTGGCTATTGGAAATAATGCTGCTATAAACATAGAAGTGCATGTATCCCTTTGAATTAATGTTTTTGTATTCCTTGGGTAAGTTGCTGGATCATAGGGTAGTTCTATTTTGAACTTCTTGAGGAACTCCATCCTGTCTTCCACAGTGGCTGCACTAGTTTGCATTCCCACCAACCAATATCGCCCAAGTGTTCCTTTTTCTCCACATCCTCACCAGCACCTGTTGTTTCTTGTGTTGTTGATTTCAGCCATTCTGACAGGTGTGAGGTGATAACTCGTGCATTTGATTTGCATTTCCCTGTGGTAAGGGATGTGGAGCATCTTTCTATGTGTCTGTTAGCCATCTGAATGTCTTTTTTGGAGAAATGTCTGTTCATGTCTTCTGTCCATTTTTTTATTGGATTGTTTTTTGGGTGTTGAGTTATATCAGTTCTTTATATGTTTTGGATACTAACCCTTTATCAAATATGTTATTTGCAATTATCTTCTTCCATTCTGCAGGTTGCCTTTAGTTTTGTTGATTGTTTCCTTTGCTGTGCAGAAGCTTTTCATTTTGATGTAGTCCCAATAGGTTTTTTTTTTTTTCCAATAGGTTTCTTTTTGCTTTTATTTTCCTTGCCTCAGGAGACATGTCTAGAAAAATGTTGCTATGGCCAATGTCTGAGAAATTGCTCCCTATGATCTCTTCTAGTTTTTATAGTTTCAGGTCTCACCTTTAGGTCTTTCATCTATTTTGAATTTTTGTGTGTGTGTGGTGTAAAAAAGTAGTCCAGTTTCTTTCTTTTGCATATTGCTCTCCAATTTTCCCAATACCATTTGTTGAAGAGACTGTCCTTTTTCCATTAGATATTCTCTCTTCCTTTGTCAAAGATTAATTGACCGCATAATTGTGGGTTTATTTCTGGATTTTCTATTCTGTACTGTTTATCCATATGTCTATTTTTGTGCCAGTACTATAGTGTTTTGATAACTATAGCTTTGTTATATAATTTGAAGTTCAAAATTGTGATGCCTTTAACCTTGCTTTTCTTTTTCAAAATTGTTATGGCCATTCGGGGTCTTTTGTGGTTCCATACAAATTTTAGGATTGTTTTTTCTAGTTCTGTGAAAAAAGCTGTTGGTATTTTGATATGGATTGCATTAAATGTGTAGTTTGCTTTGGGTAATATAGACATTTTAACAATGTTTATTCTTCCAATCCACGAGCATGGAATGTCTTTCCATTGCCTTATGTCCTCTTCGGTTTCTTTCATCAGTGTTTTATAGCTTTCAGAGTCCGGTCTTTCACCTCTTTGGTCGGTTTATTCCTAGGTATCATACTGTTTTTGGTGTGTTTGTAAATGGGATTGTTTTCTTAATTTCTCCTTTTGCTTCTTCATTATTAATGTCTAGAAGTGCAACAGGTTTCTCTATATTGAGTCTGTATCCTGTGACTTTACTGAATTTGTTTATCAGTTATAGCAGTTTTTTGGTAGATTCTTTAGGGTTTTCTATATATATATGGTATTATGTCATCTGCAAATAGCGAAAGTTTTACTTCTTCCTTACCAATTTGAATGCCTTTATTTCTTTTTTTTTAAAGATTTATTTATTTATTTATTTATTTATTTATTTATTTATTCATGAGAGACACAGAGCGAGAGGCAGAGACACAGGCAGAGGGAGACGCAGGCTCCATGCAGGGAGCCCAATGCGGGACTCGATCCCGGGACTCCAGAATCACACCCTGGGCTGAAGGCAGGCACCAAACCGCTGAGCCACCCAGGGATCCCCCCGAATGCTTTTATTTCTTTTTGTTGTCCGATTGCTGTGGTTAGGACTTCCAGTACTATGTTGAATTGAAGTGGTGAGAGTAGACATCCTGGTCTTATTCCTGACCTTAGGGGAAAAGCTCCCAGTTTTTCCCCATTAAGGATGATGTCAGCTGTGGGTTTTTCATATATGGCCTTTATTATGTTGAGGTATAGTCCCTCTAAACCTACTCTGTCGAGGATTTTTACCATGAATGGATTACTTTCACCATTCTTATTCAGCATAGTACTGTGAGTCTTAGCCAGTGCTTTATTGTAAAAAATAAAAAGGCAAAGGGGGAAAAAGGAAATAAGATCAGAAAAAAAGATTGAAAACTATCCCTATTTGCAAATGGCATTATTGTCTACATAGAAAATCCTAAGGAATCTACAGGAAAAAAAAACACAAAACTTGTAGTACTAACAAGTTCAGCAAGGCTGCAGAGTACAAGATAAATACACAAAAACCCATCTATTCCTGTAAACT
This sequence comes from Vulpes vulpes, assembly GCF_048418805.1. Classification (NCBI taxonomy): domain Eukaryota; kingdom Metazoa; phylum Chordata; class Mammalia; order Carnivora; family Canidae; genus Vulpes; species Vulpes vulpes. Next base: position 19,541,720 of record NC_132796.1, read on the forward strand.
AGCAATAAACATGTGGAAACTGAAATTTAAAACAATACCATTTAAAATCACTATCCCCCCAAAAAACTAAAACAAAGTAGGAATCTTTAAAAAATGTGTAAAGGATCTGTATGCTGAAAAATTCTAAATGTTGCTGAAGGAAACCAAAGATTTAAATAAACGAAGAAACACACTGTGTTCATGAATTGGCAGACAATATAGTAAAGATGTCAGTTCTCCCCAAACCTGATATACAGGTTTAACACAATTCCTATCAAAATCCAGCAAGACTTTCTTATAGACAAACTTATTCTAAAAGTTATATGGAAAGGCAAAGGAACTCAAATAGCTAAACAATTTTGAAGAGGAAGAAAATGGAAACAATCACTCTATCAGAAGTTAATACACTCTATAGCTACAGTATAAATGACAGTGTGATTGATATTGGCAGAGAAAGAGACACATGGATCAACAGAATAGAACCCAGACATAGACCGAAACAAAAAAACCAAATTGATTTTGGATAAGCCTGCATAAGCCATTCAATGGAGGAAGAATAGTCTTTTCAGCAAATGATGCTTAAATAATTGGATATCCATAGCAAAAGAAGAAGAAGGAAGACGGAAGAAGAAGGGAGGGGGAGGAGGAGGAAGAAGAGGAGAAGGGGAGGAAGGAGGGGGAGGGGAGAGGTAAAAGGAGAAGAAAGAGGAGAAGATTACCTTGAATGTTTCTCCAATGTTTCTCATTTTTGGAGCTTGTCTCATTCTGGTTAATTTTTCATATGCCATTCATAGTGCTTCCAGTTATCTTTTCCTTAAATGTCTGAAAAATGTTTGCCCTTGCACAGGAAGAAGAGCTGGAACAGGGGCTGAATTACAGAGTCACTTTCCTTTTCTGACAAAACTGCATTTTTTTCTCTCCTTTGGTTCCAGACTTGAAGCTCCATGGTGGTGAAATTAATAGTACCAATATTCTGGTCAGACTGAGATGAGAGATCAACAGTGATAACAGGCAAAGCAGTGTGAAAAGAATTTTTTAATTTAAGTTTTATGTTTTCTTACCTTTTATTTATTTCCTCCCTGACTTTCCTAAAATGGTTCCCATTTTGGCCAAATGTTGAAGTACATTGATTGAAGAAGTTTAAATCTGCAAGTAAAAAAATGAATAATTTTCAAAGAGGAGAAACACAACAGCCTTTTAATCCCTGTTTTTCTGCTTCTGATAACTAATAAATGGTAGGTGCCCAGTCAAGCATGACTATGATTACAATCTTCACATAGAAAATTGGGCCAGGGAAAAATATTCTCAATACACAATGCACAAATTTTAATTTAAAAAAATTTCAACTGCTTTGTTGAGGTATAATTGACACACAGTGAATTGCACATATTGAAAGGACAATTTGATAAGTTTTGACATATGTATGTACCCGTAAAACCACCGCCACAATCAAAATAGTGAACATATATCCTCCAGCATCCACAGAAGTGTCCTTGTGCCACTTTAGACCCTCCCTTCTGCCTTTCCCAGCCCCCGTCTCCCAGCAACCACTAATCTGCTCCGTGTCAGTATAAATGAGTTTGCAATTTCTAGAGTTCTGTAATAAATGGAATCAAATAGCATGTGCTCCTTTTTGGTCTGGCTTCTTTCACTCAACATAATTATTTTGAGATTCCTCATGTTGTTGCATGTATCAGTAGTTCATGTGAGAGGCATTCCATTGTTTGGATAGACCACGTTTTATTTATCTGTTCATCAGTTGATGGATATTTGGATTGTCTTTACTTTTTGGCTCTTGAGAATAATGCTGCTATGAATACTTGTGTGCAATCTTTACTCCCTACCTCTGGAAACCACTGATCTCTATTTTATCTTTATAGTTTTGCCTTTTTCCAAAATGCCGTATAAATGGAATCACACAGTGTGTAGCTTTTTGAGCTTTGCTTCTGTCGCTTACCATAGTGCATTTGACGTTCTTCCATTGTTGCATTCATCAGTATCTCACTCCTTTTATTTTTTTTTTAAGAGAGAGAGTGAGCGCCTGAGCCAGGTGGTGGGGGAGGGGCAGAGGGAGAGGGAGAGAGAGAATCTTAAGCACCATCACAGGGCTTGATCTCCTGACCCTGAGATCATGACCTGAGCCAAAATCAAGAATTGGATGCTTAACCAATCGAGCCACCTAGGCACTCAAAATTCATTCTTTTTAAACGATTAATATTATTCCATCTTATTGATGTACCACCGTTTGTTTACCCACTCACTAGTTGAAGAATATTTGGATTGTGTCCAGTTTTTTATGATTCTGAATAAAGCTCCCATACACATTAGCATGCAGAGTTTTGTCTAAACAAAACATAACATATGTTTTCATTTCTCTTGGGTAAATAGAAGTGGGATTGCTGAGTGGTATGGCAAGTTATATTAGTTTCCTATTGCTGCTAAAACAAATTACCAAAAACTTAGTGGCTTAAAAGAACTCAAATGTATTCTCTTATAGTTCCAGAGGACAGAAGTCCAGCATGAGTCTTATGTGGCTAAAATCAAGGTGTTACTTTTGGAGGCCTAGAGTAGAGACTCATTCTCTTTGCCTTTTTCAGCTTCTAGTGGCCACTTGTATTCCTCCTTCAGTTAGAATAGAGGAGGATGGATGAAGGCCCCTTTTTCCATCTTCAAAGCGTATCACTCCAGTCTCTACTTCCATCATCACACCACCCTCTCCTCTTACTCTGAATCCTTCCGTCCCTCTTAGAAGGACCATTGTGATTACATCATCCCCACCCAGATAATCCAAGATAATCTCCTCATTTCAGTATCTTTAATTGAATCACATCTGCATGGTCTTTTTTTACCATAGAAAAGAACTTTAACAAATGCCAGGGATTGGTATGTGGGCATATTTGGGGGGCTATTATTTAATCTATGTATATTTAACTTTATAAGAAACTGCTCAACTGGTTTCCAAAGTGGCTATAACATTTCCAATTCCCACCAGCAGTGCATGAAATTTCTAGTTGCCCGACATCCTTGCTTTGCCCTTGATACTATCAGTCTTTCTAATCTTAGCCATTTTTGAGGGAATAGAGTGGTATTTCATTATGGTTTTAATTTGCATTTCCCTAATGACCAATGATGTCGAGCAACTTAATTTTTGCTTTTTTTTTTTTTTTAGTCATCCAGACATCTTGTTTAGTGAAGTGCCTGTTAAAATTTTTTTGACTATTTTTTAGTTGGGTTGTTTGTGTTCTTATTACTGAGTTTTGAGAGTTCATCATGTATTCTGCTTACAATATTTTTTATCAGATATGTGTTTTGCGAACATTTTTTCTCAGGCTATGATTTGTCTTCTACCTTATTTTTTCCTTTTTCCTTTTCTCAACAGTGTTTTTCCAAGAGTGGAATTTTGTTGAAGTCCAATTAATCAATTTTTTGTAGATTGTCTTTATAGTGTCAGAGAGAAGAAATCTTTGTCTAACCCAAGTCACAAAGATTTTCTTCTAAAAGTTTTATTGTCTTAGGTTTTACATCTGGGCCTATGATCTATATTTAATTCATTTGTGTACATCATGTGAGATATCCAATGAGGTTCTTTTGTTTTGCATATGAATGTGTTTGTTTTGCATATGAATGTTCAGTGGTTCCAGCAATATCTGTTGAAGATATCATCTTTCTAAAAATTGCCTTTTCGCCTTTGTCAAAAATCAATTGACCAGGGACGCCTGGGTGGCTCAGAGGTTGGGCATCTGCCTTCGGCTCAAGGCCTGATCCCAGGATCTGGAATCAAGTCCCACATCGAGCTCCCTGCGAGAAGCCTGCTTCTCCCTCTGCCTGTGTCTCCACCTCTCTCTGTGTGTCTCTCACGAATAAATAAATCTTTTAAAAATATCAGTTGACCATATAAGTGTGGGTTTATCTCTGGACTCTCTGTTCGGGTCCACAAATCTATCAGTCTACCTTTTTACCAATGCCACAATGTCTTGATTACTCTAGCTTTATTATCATATCTAAAAATCAGGCACTGTGAGTCTTCCAGCTTTGTTCTTCTTTTTCAAAACTGTTTTGACTATTCTAGTTCCTTTGCCTTGCCGTATAAATTTTACAGTCTGCTTGACAATTTCTACAAAAAGTCTTCCTGGGATTTTGGCTGAGATTGCATGGAGTCTACCTGTCAATTAGGGGAGAATTGACATTGTGTTATCTATTACTGCATAACAATTTAGCCCCCAAATTAAGCAGTCTACAACATCAAATATTTATTATCTCACAGGTTCTGTGCATAGGGAATGTGGATGCAGCTTAGCTGAGTAACTGCCTGAAGGCTTTTCACAAGGTTGCCATCAAGTTGTCAGCCAGGGCTGAGTTGAAGGCTCAACTAGGGGGAAGTTCTGCTTCTGAACTCACTCACATGGTTATTGGCAAGATTCAGTTCCTTGCAGGCTATTGGCTGGAATCCTACCTCAGTTCCTTGACCTGTGGGCCTCTCTATGGAGCAGATCACAAGATGGCAGCTTGCTTTCCTCAGAGCAGGAGAGTGAGAGAGTGCTAAAGACCAAAGCCACAGACTCTTTACAATCTCATCTAGGAAGCAACATCATTTTTGGCACTTTTTAAATTAGAGGTGCATGACTAGGTGTTGCCCACACTCTAGGGAAGGGAATTATGCAAGGAGGCAGGGACTATTAGGGGCCATCTTAAAGGCTACCTACAACAGACATCTTAACAATGAGTCTTCCAATTTATGAAGACATTATTTATCTAGATCTTGATTTTTTTCATTGATGTTTTATAAATTTCAGCATACAGATCTTGCACATAATTTGTAAGAATCATACCTAAGGATTTCATGTTTCTGGTGCTTTTGTAAATAGCACTATTTAAAATTTTAAATTTCAAATTGTTTATTGCTAGTATACAGAAATACAGTTGATTTTTCTATATTGACCTCATGTTCTATGACTTTGGTAAAGCCACTTACTAGTTCTAGTAGTTTTTTGGTAGACTCCTTGGGTTTTTCTACATAGGCAAGTTGTTTGTCTATAGGTTTTATTTCTTCTTTTCTGATATGTGTGCCTTTTCTTTTTCTGGCCTTTTTCACTGGCTAGGACTTCCATTACAATATTGAATATTGCACACTATTCCTTCTTATGTCCCAGATGTTCTTCCTAGAATCATTTTTATCCTTCTGGGACATGTTCTTTAAAATTTCTTTTAATAAAAAATAAATAAATAAAAGTTATTTTAATGATGTCTGTTTATGAAAACACATTTATTTCACCCTCATTCATAAAAGTTTATTTGCTGGGTATAAAATTCTAGGTTGACAGTTATTTCTTTTGCTACTTCAAAAATACCATTCCACTGCCTTCTGGCTACTGTTATTGGAAAATCTTCTGCTTGTCTTTTGTTATCCTGCAGTTTTGTTACTATGTGCCTAAGTGTGGTTTTTTTTTTAATTACCCTGCTTGGAATTCTTGGGTTTCTGAATCTGAATATTGTTGTCTTTCATAATTCCTGAGACTTTATCTCTTTGTATATTGACTTTTCCTCTATAATTGTTCTTCTCTTCTTCTGGAACATACATTGAGCCTTCCCTATGCTCTACTTCTCTTAACCCCTAATTAATATTTTCTATCATGCTATCTTTTTTGTCTTATTGGTAATTTATTTATATCTATCTTCTAATTCTTTAATTTTTCCCTGAGTTCTATCTGCTATTTATAGCATCCTCTGTGTTTCTAATTTAATTATTACTTTTTGGGGCACCAGGGTGGCTCAGTTGGTTAAACATCAGCTCAGTTGGTTAAACATCAGCCTCTGGCTCAGGTCATGATCCCAGAGTCCTGGGATCAAGCCCCACATTGGACTCCATGCTCAACGGAGAGTCTGTTTCTACCTCTGCCTCTCCCTCTGCCTCTCTCTCTCTCTCTCCCACTTTCTCTCTCAAATAAAATCTTTAAAAATTTTTAAAAATTAACTCTTACTTTTTATTAAACTATTTGATTTTCTTCTGAATCTGTCCAGTCAGTTCTCACACTCTCTGCACCCTTATTCCAGTAACCCTATCTTTAATTCTTGATACACAATTCACATCACTGTTTTATACTCTGTGTTTGAACGTCTCACGATCTATAGTTTGGTGTGTGTGTGTGTGTGTGTGTGCGCACACCTGATCCTGAAGTTTGATGTGTATGCTGATCCTTGGAGATTTAGTGTTTTTTAAAATTCTGAATTTGTAACTTTATGGTAATTCCTTGAAAGCTGTCAAGGTATTCCTCCAAAGAAAAAATTTATTTTCTTCTGGTAGTTTTCTATGGGTACTACCAAGATCCACTTTGAACTCTGTCTTTGGCACAGGGATTATTTTGGATCACAGCGATTCAGGTTTAGATCTGGCCCACACCCATATGAGTTTGCTTGAACTTGGCTGTTCCCATGAAGGTCATGTCTTCCAGCTCTGTCTGCAGGGTGGGCTTTGTCCAGTTGAACTTCTTGAGGCTGTTGCTCTTGGGCTCTCCTGCCTTTATGAAAGGGTCTCCAAACTGACCTCTCATGCTGCTTGGGCTCTAGGCTTTGTCTCCTGTCCCCCACAGCAATGACTCATTAGAACTTGGCTCTAGGCTGTCAGGAATCAGCAGATACCTTCACAGTACATATGACCTCTAGTTCTTGTGGATTTGTGCTTTCCTATCATTTCTGTCCCTCACCCCATTACTTACCCACCACTGCTCTATATATTGAAGTATTAAAACTGCTTTCTGAACTAGGACTTTCTCCAAACATCTAGCCAGCACATTCTTGAAAACATAAGACTTGCTGTTAAAATATTAGTGTTTTCCCTAGCAGAAATTTTTCCTGTGTTGATGTATAATCTAATAAGAAAACCACTTGTTTAGTGTGGTTTTGTATAGTGCTTCCTAACCTGTATAGTGCATGTATAGTGCTTGTATAGTGCTTTCTAACCTGTTGTTTATCTTTTAGCAACATAATTTCAAACAACTTTTTACATAAAGAAATGTGGTCAGTGATGCTGTGGGTGTAGAAAGCAGACACCCAGACCAAGATTTGAGTGCAGGGAGTTCATTAGGGAGTGCTTTTAAGATCAATACCATCGGAGAAGAGGGTAAAGTAGGTTTAAGCAGAAGGAGGACTTCAGGCAGAAGTGTAGTTGTCAGTCACAGGGCTTTGGCTCTGGCGCTGGGAGGGCCATACAGAGTTGTCCCAAATTGAAGAAAGAAGACTGGGCCTTTATACTCTTGTGAAGTTTGATGTGGGCTGCCTCTGGGAAGGGGATGTGACACTGGGCAAGGCAGCCAACCTCAAGTGAGTGCAATTCCTGGAGATAGCTGGCAGATGAAGGCTGTCAGCCCATAGAATTCCCAATATCTGAAGTCCTAAAGGGGGATCTTGGGAAGCACATCATAGTATCTGCCACCATGAGGTACACTTTGGGGTCCAAATAACAGAAAATCCAACCAACTTTTGCTTAAGAAATGGTTAATTATTCTCAATATAAGATCTGCAGTGGATAAATTTTTTTTTCATCAACAGCATCTTTCCTTTTATTAGGAAAGCAAAACAAACAAACAAAAAACCAAAAAACTTTCTCAAAGCTTCCAGTAGACTTCTTATATTTCATTGACTGGAACTGGATCACATGGCCACTTCTAGGCATGAGGGAAGCTGGGAAAGTGGGAACTGGATTTTCATGATTTTGTGCCTGGAGTGGTGAACATTGATGCCCTTAACAGTATCTGGGTTCTGTCTGTTAGTATAAAAGAAGAGGGAAAGTATTTTAGACATGCATCTAACAGCCTGCCACAAATAGACCTCTACAAAATTATTTTGGATAATACATGGAGATAACTTACTGAAAAAGACCCCATATTGCTGGAAATTTTTATTGTTGCCAACATTTTGCTATTATCCACGGTGCTACAATAAACATCCATGTTTGCCCATATCCTCAATTCTTTGCTCCAGATGAAATGCCAAATATGTAATTTCTGGGCCAAGAGAATGTACCTTTTTAAGGATTTTGATACAGATTACCATGATATACCAGGAATAGTTCTATAAATGTATGTTTGCAGTAGCAGTGAATGAAGAGGCCTACTTCCCCTAGATCCTTGCTGATGCTAGATATTAACATTCTTATTAATTTTCATCAGACTTACATTCTTCAAAAAGTATCTTGTTTTAATTTGCATTTTGATTACTTTGTATTCATCACATTTATTCATTTTTTTGAGTTGTGGTCCAAAAATAGAGTTTGTGTGGTTTCAGCATTTTGGAAACTATTGAAATATACTTAGTGTTTTGCTACTGCACTGCAAAGGTTAATTACAGCAGGTCTGTAATTAACCTGAGTTGTTTGCTTAAATTAAGGCCCCTGCTTAACACTGACTCTTGGTCAAAGCATGAATAGTCGATGTATAATGTCTCTGTGACCACAAGTCCAAAGAGTTTCAGAGCAGTCTGACACAGCTGGTCAGCACTGTTTCTTAATAACGATAAGATTGAATATTTGTACCTGTATCACTTGGAGTGATACTCCCCAGTCCCCACCCCAGGGTTCTGTTGGTTCTGTAGCCAAGATATGCCTAGGTGACCAGCAACATATAAACAACCTCAGCAACTACTTCATTTTAGTCTCCCTGCTTCCAAAGCGTTCTGTGAGCACATCAGTGGCTCCAGATCCAGGAGACATCCGGCCGGACCCTTACAGAAAAGGGACATTAGGAGCCTGCACCTGGCTTCTGCAAATGCCTACTGTGAGTCATAGGCTGTGATGTATATTCTGATATTCATGCTCTTGCTATAGCATGTCCTTTCCCTATAATAAACTGTACATTTGCAGGCTTTGTTCTTTTTGGGTTCTGTGAGTCTTCTTCAGCATTTGAACCCTGCTTACATGCCCCTGTTAATAGAGCTATACAGACAGTGTTTGTACATGTTCCATGGACTTTGGGGGAAAAGTCGTAATGTCTAGAATACATACATGTTTCTTTCCAGGAAACTATTAAATAAGACATTAATTATATCATTAATTGAATCTCTGTCCTTCATATTTTGATTGTCTACATTTCAGTGCTGTTTCCTGGATTTTTGTCTCAAATTCTTCTAACTTAAGTATTTTGATCTTAGGTTTTCTTTCATTTGTGTCTGCTTCTCATCGTCTACCTTCCCATTCTCCTACATTGATCTTTTTGTGTGCTTGTATGATTGTTTTTAATTAACATAGAAATGATTTTTTTTAAATCTAGTCTGAGAAATTTTATTTTTAAATATGAGAGTAAGTTCCATTTATACTTCTCATTATAATGAATACATTTAATGAATTATGTTTCATCTTCTATGCTATTTTTAAATGCTTCTTTGCCATTTCCTTTGTTTGACTATTTGTTTCTCTCTTATGAGTACTGGCTTTTATCTTCTTCATTGCTTTGGAAGGCATATATATTCCTCTTAGAACTGGGATATATGGACTTTAAGCATTCCTTGGGTCTTGTTTTGATAGCAATAAATCTATCAGACATATTAGGATATGACAAAAGGACTCAGGGGCCAGCTCAAACATCCCCTTACCCACAGCTGGGATAATTTGAGTATTAATAAGCATAATTGCAGTGGCGAGAAACACATCAAATACGTGTGAATCTGTGAGTTCATATTACAAAAAAAACCTCTATTTACCTTTTAAAAAAGACAAAAACCTGGATCCCTGGGTGGTGCAGCGGTTTAGCTCCTGCCTTTGGCCCAGGCGCGATCCTGGAGACCCGGGATCGAATCCCACGTCGGGCTCCCGGTGTATGGAGCCTGCTTCTCCCTCTGCCTATGTCTCTGCCTCTCTCTCTCTGTGACTATCATAAATAAAAAAAAAATAAAATAAATAAAATAAAAATAAAAAAGACAAAAACCTTATTGTTTTCCTTTAGTGGATATTATGGCACCAGCTGTATTTGGAAAACTGCTAAATAAAATATTGAAGTAGGACAACAATTTTATTTTATTTTTTTTTTAATTTTTATTTATTTATGATAGTCACACAGGGAGAGAGAGAGAGAGGCAGAGACACAGGCAGAGGGAGAAGCAGGCTCCATGCACCGGAAGCCCGATGTGGGATTCGATCCCGGGTCTCCAGGATCGCGCCCTGGGCCAAAGGCAGGCGCCAAACTGCTGCGCCACCCAGGGATCCCAGGACAACAATTTTAAAAGGCATTCTGTGGCCTGTATTTCTTAAATTATCAGAATTTTAAAAAACGATCATCTTTTAGTACCTACTGATTTGGCCAAATTGAGCTTACTTTTATTATCCTTCCTCCTTCTTCTCTCTATTACTAAAATCTTAGATTCGGATACAGAGTAATCATGTAGACTTTTAAAAACTGTCATTTTGACACAATTTTCTCATTTTTGAATTTGGGTTTTTTTAATCCCTTGTTATTATGGTGTGCATTCAATTTTTTTCAGGAAATGTGTGTTGACGGTATGAATTTGAACCCTGGAAGTATGGAAGAGCAGTTCACAGCACAGGCTCAAAGATCCAATTGCCTGGGCCCCAGCCCACCTCTTAGGTAAGTTATCTAAACTCTTAGTTCTCTCATCTCTAACATGAGGGGTGGTGGTAGAGTGATTGAGTCAGTATATATAAAGCACTTAGAACAGTTCCTATCACACAGCGTGTGCTTAATATTTGTTAGCTATTATTGTAAAAGACAATTTGGCAGAGTGTGTGAATCTTCAGTTAGCAATCCTTTTCTCTAAAAACTCGCTGTGGCTCCATTTTCTTCTGAAAGCTGATGCTACAGAGAAGCCTGAAATCAAACTGAATTTGTTGCCTTATAGCTTGGTGCCTGAGAGCTCTAGATGTGTCACCTCGGGCTACTTATTGGACCTTTCCAGCCCTTGCTGTCATCATCTGTAAAGTGGGGCAACTCAGAGACCTCCCTGTCTTGGGCTCTTTGCATTTGCTGGCCAAACCATCCTTCCTCTCTTTTATTTGCTAATTTTTCCTCACTCCAACCTTTTAATTCTGCCTGGGCTTATAATCATAGCACCCTGAGGCTCTAGCCACTTATCTCACTCCATCCTCTTGGCCGCTGCACTGGACTCAATGACGAGCACATGGCACAGGGACAATGGAGTCCTTCTGTGGCAAAACCAGAAGAGAGACTCTCTCTCTTTCTTCCAGGGGGACTGGGCTGCGATGACCTGAGCCCAGAGCTGCCTGTGCCCATCTAGAAGAAGCCTGTCTCCTCCAGTGTGGGCTCGAAGAGAGCCGAGGTAGCCAGAGAGCAGAGGGGTCCTGACCAAACCATTGGACATCCTGAATCCAGTCCACTTGAAGATGCGCATCACCACTTTATTGGGATGCCATGAGGTTTAGATGAGAGAACTCAGGGAAAGCACCAAGGAGTGTGCAGAACACAAGGTGAGCCCTCAATAAATGATGAGTTTTTCTCCTGTCTTAGTGATCGCAGGGGTTTTTGTAATGAAAAGTTGTCCTTAAAAATCGTTGCCCCACTGTGTGGATGTGCGGGTGGGTGATTTTCCCTGAGGCGGGGTGAGTTCTTTCAGTCTGCAGATAGAGATGTGTCTCAGGCTGAGGAAAACCTTTTTCCAGAAGATCTTTCGTTATGGCCTCTGTCGGCCAGGAGCAGCAAGTACCTGTGTGTTGGTGTTGGCTCTCTGTTCTCCGTGTCTACCATCTCTCTCCTCCCCCTCTGAATGTTGAGCTCCCCGGGGGCGTGGACATGGGTGATGGTATTCATCTCCATCACGGTTCCCCTGGCTCTTCCCCCACCGCTCTTGGGCCACAGGAGACCCAGGCAAGGCCTCAGAGCCACTGGCTGTCACCAGCTGGGCCACATCGGGAACCAGCTTCTGGGCCTCCTGGTCCCACTGGCCTTGTAGCAGCAGCGTCCGGGAGCTGCGAGGGAGGTGAGGGAGGCGTGATGGGGGGCTTGAAGCAGAGTGAGCAGGAGGAGCCACTGAGTCGCTGGGTCCCAGGAACCCCCTCTGCTCAAGATGGACACAGCTCGAATATAAAAGGGATTAAAGGGGAAAGGAGAGAAAATGAGTGGGAAATATCAGAGAAGGTGACAGAACATGAGAAACTCCTAACTCTGGGAAACGAACAAGGGGTAGTGGAAGGGAGGTGGGCAGGGGGTTGGGTGACTGGGTGGTGGGCACTGAGGGGGGCACTACACGGAATGAGCACTGGGTGTTATGCTATATGTTGGCAAATCGAACTCCAGTAAAAAATATACCAAAAAAAATGGGCAGAATATCTGGGTAGATGTCTTTCCAAAGAGGACATGCTGATGGTCAACAGAAACATTAAAAAATGCTCAACATCACTAGTCATCAGGGAGATGCAAATCAAAGCCACAATAAGATATCATCTCTCACCTGTCAGAGTGGCTAATATCAAAAAGACAAGAAATAACAAGTGTTGGTGAAGATTTAGAGAAAAAGGAACCCTCATACATTGTTGGTGGGAATGCAAATTGGTGCAGCCATTATGTAAAACATTATGGGGATTCTTCAAGAAATTACAAATAGAAATACCTTTAAAAAATTTTTTTAATTTGTTGAGGAACAAGGGGAAGTGGAAGGAGAGGTGGGCGGGAGGAATGGGGTGACTGGGTGACGAGCACTGAGGGGGGCACTTGACGGGATGAGCACTGGGTGATATGCTGTATGTTGGCAAATTGAACTCCAATAAAAAAAATAATAAAATAAAGCTGCAAAAAAAATTTTAAAAAAAAGGATGGACCCAGCTCTTCTCCGGTACCTCGTATAAGCACTTGTCGTCAGGCTGTGCCAACAGTAACCTCCGGAGGTTGTCGGAGCGCCACCCACTCCGCGGCCACCGTTGCCCTAGCGCTCAGCCCCCCTCAGGCTGCCCTGGCCCCTCCTGGCTCTCATGCTTCCCCCTTTCAGGGACCAGACGACCTTTTAAAACGTAAATCACGTCAGCCACCTACTTAGAACCCTTCCATGACTTCCCATTTCCCTTAAAATAAAATAGAGACTTCTCACCCAGCCTCAGGTGGCCTCGGGGGATCTGGCGCTGGTATCTGCCACATCGTGCGCGACACAGCCCTGCCCGCTTTCTACTCTGTGGGTTTCTCCTACTGATCCTTTAGCTCCAGCTACATATTCCTCCTTTAGAGAGATGCTCTCTAACCACCCAACCTGACCTGGCTTCTCCCAGGCAGCCTTTCTAGGACCAGTTGTTGGGTGTGGCCACCGTCATCATTGGCAGTGGTGGTAGTTTGCACCGCCGGTTCGAGGGCTGCCCCTCGCACTCCGATGGTACCGCGAGGGCCTTTAGATCCAGTGCCTAGGAGTGACCGGCGCGTAGTAGGTGTTCATGAGGCATGTGGTGAAGAACTGAATGTCTTCTTCATTTTCACCTGCATTCTGGGAAAGGATGTCTTTTTTTTTTTTTAAGATTTTATTTATTTATTCATGAGAGACACAGAGAGTGACAGAGAGGCAGAGACAGAAGCAGGCTCCATGCAGGGAGCCCGACGTGGGACTGGATCCCGGGTCTCCAGGATCACGCCCTGGACCGAAGGCGGCGCCAAACCGCTGAGCCACTGGAGCTGCCCAAGGATGTCTTTTCTTATCAGCAGGTGAATTTCCTATAAGAGCCTCTCTATTCTTTACTGACTGCATATGGATTTTAATTCTGTTGTTGCTCAAGGAATTTTCTTACAATCTTCCTTGAGTCAACTACCTTTTAGACTTTTGCTCTTCATCTACCTGGGACCTTTTTGCTTCTTTTGCACAGAGGTCATTGGTTATTTGCAATCTTTGGAAGATGCCAAATAGTTTGGACTTTTTCTTCCGGATCTGAAAGCCAGGAATTTTCCAGAAGTATTTCCTTTGAGTCTTCCATAATTTCTTGTATGCCATAGTCTTTGCTTGTAGATCCCAATTTGGTTTTTTGTTTAATCCATACATAAGTAGGGGAAGACCCTTCCTGACCCAGTGTGTCAACAGAACGTGGGCATGGCCGTTAGTCCCAACCTGTTATGCACTCGGGTAGTATTCCCACCCCTTCGATAAATCTATAGCTGAGAAGTGGGTTAGTTGATGGGCATGGCTTCCTGTCCACACTCCAGCTTCTAACAGGCTTTCCCTTATTGTACCTCCTTATGCTATTGTGGTTTATCACCTTCCTCTTGTCGTCTTCATCTGTGAGACTGGAAGCCAATGACAGCAAGTGAGACGGTTCTTCCTATGTCTGTGGTCACCTACTGTGAGTGAGTAATGAGGGAGGATACGTTTTATACCACGGCCAGTCTGCCCTTACTTCCTGCCTAGTTGATTAACAGGGTTGCTCTGTTTCAATGTAAAAATGGAAAAAGGCAGTGGGTAGACTAGAGGGGGCGAGAGCAAGGTGGGTAGAAGACACAGAGTGATTTCAAGGCCAGGGGCAAAACTCAGGAAGAAAACTTCCTGCCTCATAGTATAGCTCCTTGGGATCAAGAGCTATGAGTGCCCAGGCTTCTGGCTAGTAAAGGCCCAAATTCTTGCATCAGGGCACAATTGGTGTAGCAAGAACAATGTACCTTTAAAAAAAATCTTTCTCCAGTTGCTCTCTTTCATGAAGAGAAGCCTGAGTATCCCATAAGGTGAAGTATGCATCTCTTCTCAGTCTATTTGCCTTAAAATTATTTTCAAGGCTGTTCACAATTTTATATTATGTTGTCCATCAATCTCTCATCATTTTAATGGATTTTTATTATTTTTCTATAAGGTCATGGGACGTTTTAATAAAAAGTTGTGAGGAGTTTTACTCGTGGACTGTAAGATCCAATTTTTCTCTTATCCTTCAACAAAGAAATCTGCAGATCCACAGAATATTCATGAATATGATTTTTTTTTTTTTGCTTAACATCTGCTCCCATAGCTCTGTCAGTAAGGAATTCATCATTCCCAAAGCATTCCATATGCTTTTCCACTCTGCATTTACCCATGCAATTTCCCCTGGCACAAAACCTCTTCATTTTTTGGCCTCTAGCAACTCAAGAACAGGATGTTTCGATCCTCTTCTTGTTTTGAGCCCGAGGACACTGTGACTCCATGTTTGTTAGTACAAACATTCTAATCAGAATCATGCCAACATCGAAGAAATTTTATGAAGAACATATTTTCCCAAGCAAACTCAAATCACTTTAATTCCTTGATATCAATTTTCTATATAAGGCAGATAAAATGTTTCTAGTATTTTTATTTGCTTTTATTTTAATGCAATTATTTTCATCTGGACAATTCTTATTCATAAAAATGTCACCATGATTAGTTTTAAAATTCATCCAAATAAAAATTTTTACATTTTAACCTCTTTTGTAAGAGATAAACTCACTTATGTGAGTTTACTTTCATGGCAATTAGGTCTGCCAGTTTCTCGTGTTGCAAATTTTATGGGCCTAAATTTTGTCAAGAAAATGTGGTTCTTCCAATTGTCTTGAACCACTAACAAACAGCAGATAGTAGTGGTGACTCACCCGTACCCCCCTGGTGCTCACCCTTCAGTACGGAAAAATGGTAGTTGGCCCCTGAGTGCAAACACCTGCAACTGCCCCCAATCCTAAGCCAATGACAGATGTGAGTTGGAGGGTAAATACCCTAGCTTCCACATCCTCTGGTGGGATGACTCCCAGGTTTTTCCTAGGATCGAACCCAGTTACCTCCAGTGGAAAACTGCTTGAAGATGTACCCTTTACTGGCTCATCCCTGTCTTAACTTCCCCCTCCCTACCAATGATGCTTTCTGGAACGACCTCTTCAGTAAATTCCTTATACTCTCATTCTTCTCTAGGAGTCAGTTTCCAGGGATCCCAACTTAAGGCTACAGATGTGTAAAGTCTTGTCATTGTCAGTTTTATTGTGTCATTTTTATGCAGTCTATGTTTTCCATGGTCAGTGGTTTTTTTTTTAATTCTCAGAGTTAAAAAATGTTTTCATGAGTTAAAATGAACTCACTTTTCAGCTGGTTGTTTTTGCATCCAGAGCAAATATCCTAGGTGCTGTTTTATGTTGAGTATTTCTACCAGTACTAGAATGCACTTGGATAGAAGACTGATAGACTGGATCTGGGTGCATGCTTCATGTGACCTCCTGTGCTTTCTCTGCACATCCTTTCTTGAAACCCTTTTGTGTATTCACCACCTTGAGAAATCTTAATTGCCGTGACCAAGTAAAAATGCCAATAGCTCCATGAACCTTTCCTTGACTCTCATCAATAGTAACTGATATGGTATAGCCATACTATGGAACACTAAACAATCATGAAATGTATTTTCAAAGAAATTTTAATGAATCTTGAAATTATTTCTAATACAATTTTATGTGAAATACAGGACACAAAGCTATAGTCATAGTGACTTCCATGAGCACTCTGAGCCCTTAGATGTCTACTGACTCCTTATCTTCCTGGCATGGCTCAGACTATCCTGTTTCCTTGCAGGTCTCATCATTTTTTGTTGGAAACTTGACGTTTTGGATACTATATGGTAGCAGCTCTGCATTCCGTGGGGCGTTTAAAAGAAATTTTTTTTAAAGATTTATTTATTTATTCATAAGCGACACAGAGAGAGAGGCAGAGACACAGGCAGCGGGAGAAGCAGGCTCCATGTGGGAGCCAGACACGGGCCTCCATCCCGGGTCTCCAGGGTCATGCCCCCCGGCGAAGACGACGCTCAACCGCGGGGCCACGGCCGCCCTCCATGAGGCGCTTTTGCTCCCTTGGTTCCTAGGCGCTCTGTGATTTGCCTGCTAGATTTCTGCCAAGTCTCTTCCCTTCCTCCTCCCCCCCCCCACCCCCGTGTGTGGCCCCTGAGGACTCAGCTCAATTTTTTTTAGTTTTTTTTTTTTTTAACTTGGATTCCCAGAGATCACCCAGGTCAGCAGAGCTAAGCAGCCAGCAACCAACCGGAACTTACACTTCCACCTTGAGCCAGTAAGGCCTCCACTCTTCGCTCCGGAACCTGGGCGACCCCGGGAACGCATTCGAAGTTGGAGCAGCTTGCTAGGGCCGTCTCAGGCCCCCCTTGGGTGCACACAGCCTTGTCCGTGAACACGACCGTCTGGACCACCAAGGTCTGTTCAAGTTTCTGGCTGCTCCTGTCGGCCAATCTGCTAACACCAATCACTGCTGAGACCTCAGGCTAGCGGCAGCGTGGGCAACGACGACAGGGGCTTGCCCATGCTCCAGATAAGGGCAGGTCCCCCTGAGGGCCCCGTGAACCTTTGTGCCACATAGGCGGGGGGGGGGGGGGGGGGGGGGGCTGAGATGGGAGTAGGCCCTGGCTCAAATAGCAGACTCCCACCGCTCTTACAGTGGGTCTGCACATCTTGCATAAATGTTTCTCCGATTTGAGGTATGCCTTTGATCGATCTCCAGAATCTTTTTTTCTTTTTACTAGTTTGCTCAGCTTTATCATTGTTTTTTAGGGAAAGGATCTGCTGACCTCCTTAATTGGCGACTCTGGAAGTCCTACTCTGTAAAACTATCAAAGTTGTACAGATTAATGATACAAACTCATCCTACTCCTTGGGAGAGGAAGTGGAACCTTCCTTGGGTTGTCAAATCCCCAGGGTAAGGTCACCTTAGCAAAATGTCGACTTCAGCCTGGAAACTAACTGGATCTGCAGGAGGAAACCTAATTGTACAGACCAGAGCACCTGAATTAGTGGTCCTCTGTACTTGTTTTCTTCCAGTTATTCCCTAGCCAGGTTTTTTCAAGAGCACTCAAGGATCATATACATTCCACACAAAAAAAGAGTTCTGTGGTCAACAATTTGATTTACACTAAGCTAAACAAAATCAAAAGGCGTTAACATCAGGACTTCTCAGAGCTTTTAATATGCTGCTGAGATTTTCTAGGAAAAGAAAAAATATGTGTACTGTTTTCTCGACATTGTGACCAATGAACACTTTTAACCCCACAGGGCATTTCAAGGGATTAATGGTCTTTGAAACACCCTTTGGTTTTACTTGAAATTTTCTGCCTGGATCAGAAATACTGATATATTAAGGGAAGAAGTATGTTCACAACTATGATAGCTGTATGCATCAACCTTCTAGACACGGGAATGGTTGGTAGTGGAAATGAATGGAGGAAATCCCTTAGGGAGGCTAATTTCAGCAGCCAATCAGGCTCTCTAATACAGTGCCCCTGCTCACCAGGAGCATTTCACTGATAACCTTCCAAGCTTCTGTTTTTCTTTAAGGAGGCCTTCCTGCATGCCTGGCTTAAGTCAGACTCTTGGAAAATAGAGACACGGTATCTGCCCTCAAGGAGTACAGTTAAGGGTGAGATAGAGAAAAGTCACAACCCGGGCCTCAGAAGGTGCTGGGGTTACGACCAACAGCACAATGAACCTGGCCCAAGGCATTAAAGACTTGGCAAAGACTGATGTCCAGGCTGGTCCTTGCAGGTCAAAGGCGGCTTAGCCAGGAAAGGCAAGGGGGAAGAGCATGTGCAAAGGCAGAGAGGCCAGAGAAAACCATGTTCGGGGAGCTCCAAGTTGCTTACGTAGCTGGGACATGGGATGTAGAAGACTGGACAAGTACTAAGGGAGCAAAACGAAGGGCCTTGTGTGGCATGCTGCTGAGTTTGGATCTTATTCTCAGGGTGAAGGGAGATTATGAAAGGCTCTTGGATCTCAGGATGATTTACCTTTTAAAAGCTCCCTTGCGCAGCAGTGTAGAAAGGAGATCATAGAGGTAGATCAGAAAGCCAGCTCAAAGAGGCCAGTAAGCATTAACCAGGGCCTGAACAAGGGCAGTGCAGATGGGCGAGAGGGCAGCAGAGAGTCGAAACCGACAGGGCTGGATGAAGCAAGATGCTGGGGCGACGGAGAGAGACGCAGAGGCAGACTGTTGTCAGGCTTCTGACTTGAACAATCGCAGGCAACGGTCCAGCCGCACAATGGAGGGAACACAGGACAAGGGGCAGGTGTTTGGGAAAGACATTATGTATTCAGGTTTGCACGCATTCAGCTTGAAATTGTGATTAAAAACGTGAGATGTTCAGGAGATGGCTGGAACTGTGGGTTAAGACATACAGATTTGACAGGTGTCAGAAGTTGTTGAAGCCACAGGTGTGGTGAGGTTGAACAGGGAATGTGCAGACTGAGCAGCAGACAAAACTGGCAGGGGACTCTCTCTTCCGAACACCTACAGCATCTGCCTGTAACTCAGATGGAATCTGTCACGTGCTGCAACATTTAGCTTGTGCCTATTGTGCACAAAAAGTATCCTGCTAGAAGTGAAGGTACAAAGGGGAATAAAAGAAGGTCCTTTCATCCACGGAGACTAGGATGTCGTTGTGGAGAAAGAATTACACCCCAGTGATCATGCAAAATGAAATGAAGAGCTATAAATATGCTGAGTGTAGAAGAGGCAATTAATTCAATGGGAGAGAGAACACAGGTTTCTGGAAGAGAGGAGAGCATCTGAGTTGGGGTGGGAAAATAAGGGGATTTCACAAACAGGGACGGGGAAAGAAGACAAGTAATTTGAGGCTAGAAACTAACAAAGATCACAAGAGAATGGAGTGTGGGAAGCGACGGAAAGAGGCTGATAATGGTAAGGTGGCTTGAGGCCAGGACCCAGGGAATCCTGCTGAGGTTTCTCAGGAGTCCATTTTAAGGAAGGCACACAGGAGCCTATGTATATCCAAGTGCCTGTGATGTACCGGCTTCATTTCTGCCTTTTTTTGCTAATTTCAGAAATGCCTTTAAGAACAATCAATCATAAACGCTACAGGAAACCTATAAGATCACCACACTGCATTTCCACTCTGCAAAACTCTGTTAGTGGAACTTTAATTACTTGGCTTCGTTATACAATTTCCATTGCATGTAAGTGTAAATAATTTCACTCTAATGTGCTCATTTGAATCTGTGGCTGAAAGCATTGGTAGAAATCAGTTTTATGGCACTTCCTTGGCACACTGAAGGAAAACAAAATGTATACTGTTAATCAAGTCATGAGTGACTTTCAAAGTGATGGGTTGCATAAAGATAGCAAATAATGAGATAAATATTTTAAAGATTAAAAATATTTTATTTAAACTTTTCTTCATAAACACTTTTAACATTTTTTTTTCAATTTAAAAACAGAATGGATAGCATAAACATGTTTGAATAGATTATATTCACGGCTTGGGAAAAATTACCTGACAAAAATGTAAAGGCTTTCAAAACAGGTATAAAAGGCAAACCTTAAATTATTCTAAGATTTTTTAAATCGGCCCTAGGATTATTTGACTACTGGCCCAAAATGTACCTAAAGGTCAAAATATTTTTCTATAGACAAAGTATGCCCAAGAGGCAGAGGGCATATGCGAGTTAGGTAGAAAATAACCTCTCTGACCACCTCACTGGAACTCTCCTTCAGAAAGCAAACACCTAATCCTTACTGATATACTGATTAATAAGGTTTTTAATGCAGTTGTTCCCAAAGATGTAAAATGAAAATCCAAGAATATTAAAGGGGAACAAACCAAGCTGATGGCATTCTCTCAGTGTTGCTCGTGTAACACCAAAGTTACACGGGTGTATGTACTGAAAGGCTAGGACTTCCACAAGCTTACCTATTCCAGGCTATGTCTATTGAATATTTGACTTTATAAACTCTCAATAAACTAATTTTTCAGGACTTTAATTTTTCAGATAAATCTCTTTTTAGAAGATATTTATTCCCAAACCAACTCTAATCTGATTGAACAAACATATCCCTAAAAATGTTGAGTACAAAAAAAAAAAATCAAAAACGTGTAATAGGCAAAAAAGAAAAATGGCACTAGCAGTTTTACTGCCAGATAGCCCTCAGTTATATCTAATTTACACTATTGTCTATGTTGTGTTTTACTTCAGTCTGAAACTTTAAATTACGTATTCTCAAAAGAGCTAGTCTTTTCTGAGATAGCTTATAAACTGAAATATCAATTTATATTATAAACTGAAATGTTATGACCTACAACCACATATACATATATAAAAATAGTCCCACTGAACGTTTGACATGTTTAGATTATGCAGCTCAAATAATTTGTTATAAAATATTTTAAAGCTTAGTTTCATGTAATTAAGACAAAACTCTCCATTTTTACCACTTCTCTCCACACAAATGTGTGTGTCCTTTACTATGACTCGAGCAGGCTTCCCAGAATGAGGTGTCCAAAGGTGCTGCTTTAGAAAAGATAAGTGAAGGGCTCAGTCAATATTTCACAAATTAGAGTAACACGCACACAGAGCAGAGTAATGAGGACACAGAGAATGCTGTCTCAAGAAAAGCTAATAATTCTATTAATTAAGCTTTGCTTCTTTTAAAAACCAGTAGTATTTCTTCCAATACAAAACCTTCAATGTGAGAATCTTGAATTTTATGAAATGGTTGTAGTGCAAGGATTTTCTTTAAGCAGATTAAAATAAAAAACTGAGAAGGTCAAAGACACAGAAGAGAACAAACATTTCTAATTAAGATGTAATTAATGAAGATCAGCTATTTTTGTAAAGTCTGCTGTTTAAAATATAAAGTGAAAACACACAAAGATCACAACAGTTACACTGTATAGTTTCCAACCTCTGACTTTTTTTAAAAAAACCACTATTTTGAGCACATACAACGTATATAAACAAAAATGGTTCCAAATGAAGCACACAAAAAATAAACTTGAAAAAAACTTCTATGAAAACATTTTCCATAGATTAGTATAACAAAAATAAATCTCTTTCAACAATTAAACCATATTTTTAAAAGGGAATGTAAGTTAATCATGGGTTTAAAATAACCTATATTAGCACTACATTTAAACAAGATGAGTTTTCTCATACATTCAGAACCCAAGCAATAGCAACTATCCTTAAAGCTCAAAACTGATAACAGCTAACATCAGGTCAGACATGACTTACATATGAAGCTGAACCCAGAGTTAGTTCAAGTTAAGATTTCACAAATTTTCCAAAACACGAACTTTGATCTTGGTCTTTGTGTCTTGAGAAAGGAAGACCAAGAATATTCAACTGTTTGCCCAGATCTTACCCTCACTAGGGCTATGAAGTCATATCTAAACAATTAAAGAGAACCACCACTGGTGTGTGAAAGCGTAAAAGCCTGATAGGGGTACCCTGTCTCGGTCTTTTCCAGCAAAAGACAACAATGAGGAAAATAATGAAGACGTTATTGTTATTTTCTTTAGAGCAAGACAGCACACACACACAAAAACACTAAACCAACTAATAACATTAGAAAAACAATTAAACGGCTAACCTAACTGCTAGTTTTCAAAAGTAAAATGACTAACAAGGATTTTTTAAAGGTAGGAAAAGACTTTTACCCATATTAACCATGGGAAAAAAGGTACTGAATTTTATTTCTAGAAAGTGAAAGTAAATGATAGAACCACTTAATAAAAATTTAAGTCTCATATACAAAAGAGTATCATTAATTTTATTTCTAAAATCAATGCCAATGTTTCTCTTTCTCAAAAACTACTTGTGTACCTGTTTCTTAAACTCAAATGCCTCTCAGTTCTGGAGTTTTAAAATCAGGCGTTTTTGTCATAGTTGTCTATCTCAATTAACAACAACAACAACAACAACAAAAACAACACAAAGCAAAAGTCTTCACATTTCCATTTCCATGACTTCACTCTTCCATTTTGTGTTCAGTGGTGGCAGCAGCAAAAAAAAAAAAAAAAAAAAAAGAAAGAAAAGAAAAACTAGAAAATTTATACAACAGCCATAGAAGAAGGCATTGCAATATTGCACCAACATCCTAAGATCTGGCAAGTTTTGCCAGTGTAGAACTAACTTGTCTGTATCAGATATAGACTCTACTCAGGAGAAAATGGTATCAATTTGAATGATCCACTCCCCAGTTATTCTTGCTTAATTTTGTCAACTATGTGTTTTTCCTTCGAGTTTCAAGAATTGAAAGGTGCGCGGCTAATCCTAAAACACTTATCATAAATGCTTTTAAACAGTTATTCCTGAACCATTCTGAACTTTGAGGTTCCCATCCTTCATGCTAGTAGCTTTCAGTAAATAAAACAAAGGCTGAGGGCTTACATCCCCAGTGCGACTAAGTATTTTGTACTAAATAAACAAGTAGATATGACCAGTAAGATTATAATTCTGTTTCTTACCTCTAAAGTCAAAAATGAGCTCAAATTTTCCACGAGTTGCTACTTTCCATTCAATAACAGATGCAGCAGCCTTACTGAATGTAAAGAATGGGAGTTGCACTTACTTTTAAGGGGCCTTTATTTAGGAGTCTGGTATTACCTAAATTCTCTTTAAAAGTGCTTGCACGCTGCAGGGCCAGGGCTGCGTATACCAGTCCGATTCTCACTAAAAACAGGGTAACGTTAAACAGACTGCAAAGAAAAACATTTTCAAAAAGAAGACATACATTGATAAGGAACACTAATGTTTACTTGTGAAAATAAAATATAAAATGTTAGTTTTCAGAAATCCATACGTGTTTCAGGAATACAAGGAGCTCAGATATTACTGAATCAGTATGGACTGAAGATAGGCTACTTTGATACCAAATGAGGACTCCAGTTATTTTAACTTTCTAAAAATGTTAATACATGAAAAGACGTTACATCTAAAATTCAACAAGTATGGCAAACTGTGTGTGCAAGTGCACTAGCTTAAAAATATAGAATCCTAACCACGCATAAAAGGAGATGTGCCTTATATGTTCATAAGATGTATGCAAGTATGGATATGCTTTCACTAACACAATGCAGATAAGAGAAGGCAGCTTAGAAATAGTGTTTTGAATATAAAAAAGTTACTTTTGTAGAAAATTTATATTTTTGCATTTTCAGCAAAAAGCCATGCAAAAAGGTCAAGAGTTTTAACCTTAAATAATAAAACCAAAAGGTCTAACAGACTGTAATACACTGAAATAAACGTTTCAAAAAGACTTCAGGTTGAGATAGGAACCAAAATTACACCCAGTGACACTTATCAGGTCTTCTCTTAGAAGATGCAGGACTCCTACGCTGACATCTGAAAGAAATGTTTTAAAGCATAAAATCAACTTCCCAGATAAGTGGATCACTCTATTCAACTGCTTCTGGAAGTAGTTTCAAGAGCTAGCGCTTAGAATGAACTTATTGCATGAGTTTGAGGCCACTGAAAAGAAAAATAAAAGGATGCTAGCACAGAATGAAACATTTTTTACGCTATTAGACCAATGGCTTCGATAGTAAAACTGGTGAGGTTTTTCTTTATGTTTTTTTTAATTAACTACTTTGTCACAAACGAATTTTGTGTTTGGCTTTTTTGAAAGGGAGAAAGACGTCACTAGTTGCAGCGTCTGACCTCGTCCAGTATGTACTCCGGGAAATGCAGGTTGCACACCTGTAAACCATCCAGCTTGCAGGGCATCCGTGGGTACTCATCTTCCTTCCACTTGTTCTCTTCCGGGTCAAAAGTAAGAATGGAATCGCTGTAATGACCGTTGTAGCAAAGGCCTCCAAGAACCATTATCTGTTTGTCCAGCACAGTCACACCATGGCCACTTCTGCCAATTGGCATGGATGCTAAGATGGTCCACTGATCAGTCTCCGGGTTGTACACTTCTGTGGAAGGGCATCCCTGAGATTCAAAAGAGGCCCTCAAGATCACACAGACGCCACCGAAGACATAAAGCTTGCCGTTGTAAGAGATCATCTTGTGAAAGCATCTTGCGTAATTCATCTTGCTCTTATTCTCCCAACAGTTGGTAACCACTTGCGTTCTTCTGGTCCGCTGTTCTATGGTCCCTTCTTTACTGGGGTCAAACACGCACACTTGTTTGGAGGTGGAAGATGAGGTGATCCCACCGGTGATGAACAACTTGTTATTGAGCACTGTCCCTTCATGTCCATATTTGTTAACGGGATAAGGATCCACGAATTCCCATTTATCATTGGTGATGTCATATCTCTCAGTTGAATAGAAGGTCTCATCTCTGGTTCTGCCTGCCACGGCATAAATAAACTTGCCAATAACACCAACTGCGAACTCTGAACGTGGCACTGACATGTCTGCCATCCGGAGCCAAGAGTTCTGCCTTGGGTCATACCTGAACACTTTGGAAGAAGCATGGAATTCACCATCTGGGCCCAGTTCTTCACCACCCAACAGGAACACAAAGTTGTTGACGATAGCAAGGCAGTCCGGGCGCAGTGGAACCTGTGGGCCCTCCAGTTCCCACCAGACTCTTGGTTTCTTTAACAGGAGGATTTTACTGTTAACCATGCTATGTCCAATCATTCCTCGGAATACTGTAGTCTGGGGTTTGGCAGAGCGGATGCGGCTTGACTTCATGTCCAACAGAGGCTGCTGGTGAACATTCTGAAAGTAATTCAATGCTTGGTCAACTTCATAGCGCAGCTGTCGGGAGTATCTATAAAATTCGGATGTCTTAACCTAAGAATACAAGTAAGAGAATTTAACCAAAAGAAAGAACATCAATGGCAAACAAAATATCAAAGCCAACTAAGATGATTAGTATGTGATTCCAGACTATCCTAAAACTGCTTTTCCTGTTACAATCACAGACTTTCTTTTTAAACAAAGCTTTTATCCTATTTGTTTTTATAATAATCTATGCACATCCCCAAGCCTTTTAAAGTAAACAAGCTATTTTCAAGGCACAAGCTAAATTCTTCTAACAAAATGTACTAATCATCTATTCTAGGCCAGGCCCTGGGATACAAGTGGTGTCTGTGAGGGCAGAGGTTTCACAGTAGAGGAAATCACAGCCATTGTTGTTTTAACCAAGAGGAACAATGTTAAGACCAACCATGACTGAATAACTTGGGCAATCAAGTTAGTGAGTTAGTAAAAACTTAAACGTATACAAAATTCTCTGTAGGTTTTTGACAGAAAAATTTGGTCTGATTGCATCAACTCCTAAAACCATAAGCCGGTTGGCAAGGTCCATTTTTTTCCTTTTTGTTTTTGGAGCTGGAACTACCTCATTGTGATGACTTTTTTTTTAAACCAAGATCTTATGAAGCACTTTTAAGTATTGTGCTAAGTTATATAGGGAAATAAAAATCTTAAGTATGAGACTGGGTCTGTTTCCTCAAAGAACTTTGAATATGTTTGGGGAAATGAAAACAGATACAGATTGGCCAACAAGTAAATGAGGCCGTTGCCAATTGGGAAAAAGAGTGTATAGCACATCTGTGAGTGCCGCAGGACTGAAGATGTGGCACATACCACACTGGCCCCAAATGCTCACGGACTCCCTTGGAGAAGAGGCAGGGGGGCTGGACAAGCACGAAGAAAAAGCCTGGATCATAATGTCAAGGATGAGATGAGAGTCTTCTATTTCGGCGAGAAAATCTGACATTGAGAGAGAAGATGGGCAGAGGCACATGACTGATGTGAAGCAGCAACAGGGTGCAAAAGTGAGGACCCGAATTGATCTGAGGATTTAGACTTGAGGTGCTCTGGAGAGTGGTATGGTTAAGGGACACTGGAGAGGCATGCCACTTCACTGGGGATCAATCTGAACTGCTGAGAGGATGCTGAGGTGGAAATGTCTCAGAGCCTGTGGGAAATCTGGGGTGGGAGCCGACACCAGGCATATATATTCAGGAGCTCCCTCTTTCTTTCCTCTCCTCTTTTTCCTCCCTCCTTCCTATCTTTCTCATTTACTTCCCACCTTGGTCCAAAAATAAAGTCTGAAACAGAAAGTACCACAAATATGTTTTAAGTATTTTGCTAAGTGTACTTCAATATAACTGGCTTCCTTTGTAATCCAAAGCATTTAACTTGATTTAAAAATCGTTATTCTGAGAAGGGGTCCTTTCGTGGGTTTCACAGGGCTACCACAAGGGTAAAGGGCACAAAAAAGTTTGAGAATTCCTTGTCTGACTACATACAAGAGAAAAAAAACAGGTAGCAATACTGCACTGGGGCTTTACGTGTCATATCTCAAGTTAAGTTATTTCTCCCACCAGAGAGTAATAATCATCCCTGTTTTCCTGATGAAACCACCGAGGCAGAGAACCTTAAGTGACCGGCCCCAACTGTTCACGTGACTCACACTGGCAAAACTGGGATCCAAACCTTGAACAGGACAGTCTTGCTCCAAAGCTCAATCAATTTCTAGAAGGGGACAGCAGAGCTTCCACTACTCTTTAGTTTGTCTAGATGACAAACTCATTTATTAAAGCACTCAACATGTTCAATGAATTAGTCTAATGACCCTTCTCAAAGAAAAGATAGTATAAGGACTCTTGAAACAAAGACTCAATCATGTGGATCACAATGACTGGGCATCCAACCCCAATCTTCCTAGCAAAACAGCAAGTGTGGAAGAGATCATATAATGAATAATGGTCAAGAAGTAATTTCAATAAAGAGACTAATAATAAATTTAAAAATCTAAGATCTGAAGTCTCACCCTCGACTACTCTTACTTCACATGAACAAATGAAATGAAGTGAGCTTTGATCTCTTAAGATAAACAATGGAAACCTGTACAGCCATCAGCACTGAGTACGTACTGACACAGAATGATGTGCACAATATATTCAGTTTTTAAAAACCAACAAAAACAGGGTAGCCCTGGTGGCTCAGCAGTTTAGCACCACCTATGGCCCAGGGTGCAATCCTGGAGACCCAGGATCGAGTCCCACGTCGGGCTCCCTGCATGGAGCCTGCTTCTCCCTCTGCCTGTGTCTCTGCCTCTCTCTCTGTGTCTCTCATGAATAAATAAATAAAATCTTAAAAAACAAGCCAACAAATACACTGGTATCCCAATTTAAAAAGATTTTGTGTATGAATGCCTGCATTAATAGTGATTATCTCTGAAACTTCACAAACATCTTTGCATTCTTTTTTGTGTATCGTATTTATAAACAAAAAGTCTTGCCATTTCAAAAGCGGGTCATCAAAAATGTATTTGCTGGGATCCCTGGGTGGCGCAGTGGTTTGGCGCCTGCCTTTGGTACAGGGCGCGATCCTGGAGACCCGGGATCGAATCCCACGTCGGGCTCCCGGTGCATGGAGCCTGCTTCTCCCTCTGCCTATGTCTCTGCCTCTCTCTCTCTCTCTGTGTGACTATCATAAATAAATAAAAATTTTAAAAAATGTATTTGCTTAGTAAAAATGAGCATCTTTTCATTTTCCATTCATTTCTTCTATGAATTGCCTAATGGTGTGCCTCACCCATTTTCCTCATCTTTTTATCTGCAAGAGCTAAACAGCAATACCCTGGAAATCAACAAGAAACATAAACCTCAAATTAAATATTTAAGTGCCTACTGTGCACAGCCAGTGGCCTGAGAGCTACACGGGTTTTGAAGTAACAGAATCCTGTCCAGCACTGTAATTAAGCACCACATCAAGCAGCCCAGTGTGGCAATTAAGAATCCAATTTAGAAAATATCTGACTTTGGCACTCACAAGTTGTGGGATCTTGGGCAAGTAACTCAACATCCTTATACCCATTTCCTCATCTGTATTACTGGGAAAACAATAATAGCACCTATGCCTCATAACCCTAAGGTAGGAGACAAGCAAGATAATATATGTGAAAAGGACAATATGGTGCCTGTCACATGGCAGTATACAACAAATAACAGCTATTATGAGCTACTATTACTGACCAGTGGACATCTGTGGAATGTCAGTCAGCTTAAGTCAATGCATTTGATGATGTGTTTTTGGTCTGTGTAAAAATTCAGCCTTTCAGAAATGAGAGGAAAAATGAGAGAAAACTTACTCTGGACCTAATCCTGCCCAATAAAACATGATCGGTAAGATGCAAGGAGGAGGAAGCTTTACAGAAAGCAGCCATGTCATTTGGAGATTGAGAAAGGAAGGGGAATGCTGCACATATTGGATAGGCAGATTTCAAGTTTTTTAAAGGAAAATTAGGATCAATTCCAAGATCGGAAACTGTGTAAAGAAGCTCAAGAAGGCTTGGAGGCTCTCAAAAGCATAATGCTGACTGCATAATTGCAAAACACACTGATGAGGGGAAGAAAAGGGGAAAGTATCTAAAAAATCTGATGTGCTGCACAGAGAGCTTTCTGGAATTCAGATGTTAAAAAACCACTTACGACAGATGGTAAAAAAAAAAAAAAAAAACAGGCACATAAAATAAGTATTACAAAGGGTGAAACGGAGCTTTAAAAATACCGTGAACAAGGCTAAAGCCTCAGGATGAACTGTGACTTAACAAAGTGCCAGATAATGAACAAATGGTGTCTTAGAGGTTAAAGTGAAAAGGAGTAGAGGCAAAAGTGAGCCCCTCCTGGATGGGGTGGTTAATGTAATATTAACAAAGACCAATAGCCTTCTATTTTATTTCCATTCTTGGCTAAGAATGTTTTATTCTTTCTAATCTAAAGATCAAACACAATGACAAGAAGAAACTTAAATCCAAGATGGCTGAGGAAAAAGAAAAGAAAAACTAGATAGATATTCTCACCAAGTTAGTCATTTGATCTCAAAATCACATCCTGGAATCCTGAGAGGCTTCACAGATAAAGCTGCTTAATTGTTTTCTGTAATCTGTGTGGAATCATGAAGAATGGGAAAGTACTATAAATCAGACTTCCAAACTACAGACTGGTTAGCCTGAGGCTGATCCTGGATTGTTAAAAAAAAACCAAAAACAAAAACAAAAAAAATGCCAGTTGCGATAAGAGCACTACACGCTGGGAGGCAGCATGACTCACCCAGCAATGGCAAGACTTGACCATTTCCAGTGTAATGTTTGAGGATGTAACAGAACTGGTAGAGAATGAGAGAACCTATGACTTTGGCAAAGTAATTAACAAATCTAATCATAAAGAGAAACACCAGGGACCCACGAACCACCTGAAACTGCAGCAATAATTATTTTAATGCATCCGGGGGTGGGGGTGGGGGGGTAAGGTGAGACGATGAGAAGTCCACAGCTTTTATCAAATGCTCCAGGGATCTGTGAACTCCAAATGTAAAGCTACAACTGACTATCCTCAACACGAACTAACAATGTAATATGGCAGAGTAACAACGTGGACTGAATTAAACTAGACAATCCCACCCTCTCCATTTGGTGAAACCACAGCTAAGAGGGCTGAGTTCCATTGCTACAAATTAGATATCACTAAGTGGACCACATCCCAAAGACAATAGAGGGATCCAAACCATAGGAAAAATGGTAAAACTGATGAGGAATGTTCAAATTCAAGAGAAGACTCTGGAGAAAGATAGCAACTGTTTTTAGGACCAGTAAGTGGAAGAAGGAAGATCTTCGGCTGGTCTACAATCTTTACCATATGCAGTCATTAAAAAGAATGAGGCTAATCCACATGCACTAACACAGATGTTCAAAATGTCAAATGATAAAAACTGCCTAAGAGTATATATAATATTCTCAAAAAGTAAAAATGGACTGTTTTATACAGTTGGCAGTATATTCAGAGGAAAACATATGTCTACCCGTACAACAGTTACCAGTGAGCTTTTGGGGGACTTGCCCCCTTTCAGGTTCTATATAGGTCTGTATTTGGCTTTTTTTACAAGGACTATAGTAAGAAGGGTATGGATACATATTTTCCCCAAGTCAGGACTGTCTATCTCTGGAGCCAGTGAGCAATCTTGCCAGTGGAGGTAATCCAAGTGTGACTGTGGATCAGGAGCACAGGAGAGGGGTTCTGGCATCACGTGAGGACGAGGCATAATGGCCTGTGACAGCCTTCCACCTTCCAAACCCAGGCTCTTACAGATCCCATCAAATTGAGTCAGCTTAACTGCTTCTTACAGTGATTTTCCTGTCTCTCATTTTCTATCCAATCTTCAGGTTCCTTTTTTCTCATCTCCATTCATTCAACTGTGTTCCTTAGAAACTCGAGTTCCAAAGTTTAAAAAGTTACTTCAACTCTGTTAAAATCCACATAACAGCTACCTATCTTTATCCAGCATATTCTACCTGTAGGCCCTCAATAATGAAAGTTGTGCCTTTGAGATAATCGATTATACAGTAAAACGTCTTCTAACCAAAGAACTTTAGCTCCTAATCCCTGCCACAGCTAGAAGTTCTAGATCTACCTTGTCCTTTTCCCAGAGCTACAATTTTCCTCTAAAACCACACAATATCAATAAGCATAATTAGTTTCTTCTTTCATGATAGAAATGGGGAATTAATGCCTCTTTGATAATCCTGGACAAAGTAATTACAGATATACTCTGCTTTAAAACAAAAAGCATAGGGCTAAAACCTATGTGAATGGAGTCATTTAAATGCATTAACAAAGAGAGCTATCAAAAAAGAAACATGTGGCTCATCTTTTTGTAGAGAGAGCATTTCTCCCAACATTCACTCCTCACATAACAGATTATCTATAGATCAGGTGTTTCCAAAGGCAAGATATGGAGAAAAATGACATTTCTTTCACGTTCTAAAGAACTACTTTCCTTATCCTTTCATAGGATTAAAAAAGCTGTCTTGTTTTAACACTTAGAATATATTATCACTTTTCTTACTTCAATACTTAAAAATCATATTACAAAAAAGTTACCTCTTAAAAACAGTGATCTGAAAATCTTAAATTGGCCATTTCTTCCTATGATTTTCTTTTAATTTAATGTAATTGTGTGTATGCATATAAAGGAGAAAATGTGAGAAATTATTAATTTTGAATGTGGTTCCTGTACATATATAGTAAGTTGAAGAAATAATAGCTAGCCATTACCACTGGGCAAAAATTCCATGTTTTTCCCTCTGCTGTCAAAACGTTACATAATCCATTAAAATTTTAACTTTTAAAGGTAATTTGTATATACCACTCTTAATTTTGACAATTAAAACATAAACAGCAATGTATCTAAAACAGGCATTTTCACAGAGCCTATTACCCTTATTTGATTAAAAATCTGCAACTTAAAAAAGCTACTAAAACTGGCTGCAGTCTAGGGTGCCTGGCTGGTTCAGCCAGTAGAGCATGTGACTCTTGATCTCGGGGTTGTAAGTTTGAGCCTCATGCTGAGTGCAGAAATTACTGAAAAATAAAATTAAAAAAAAATAAATGGCTACTATCTAAACTTCTTTTAGGTCTTTAGCCAGCCAATTTCAGATATTATCTATTTCACCTTTGGAAATGTATTTTAAATGCCCAGTATAAACTAAAAACCAAAAACAACCCTTGTCTTTTATTATTCATCAGTGGGGGTGGGAGGTGGCCACTGGTAACTGGAGTAATTCCTTAACTAAAGAACCCAGGTCTTAGGCTTGACATTGTCCCCAAGTCACTGTGTGACTATGGACAAGCCTCTGGTTTCATATTTTCTCCTTATAAAAGGAATCAGCTGCATGAAGACACCTCTGGCCCTTTCTACAACCAAAAAATGCTAACCTAAATTTCAGAATGATGAATATAAGGTGTCTAGTGGAAGGAAGATGGAGTGCTGGCTATCAGTTTTATCATTCCCTCTCCATGATCCAATCTGTTCAAAAGAAATATCCAGAAACAAAGCAGTTACTAAAACAAATTATACCCTTGGGAACCAAAGCTACATTTAGTATTATTTTGATATTCAGCAAAATGTGGAGCAGTCTTTATGTACTGTATTACAAAAGCATCCATCCTGGTATGAGAAGTCTATTTATAAAATCATGCTCAGAACTGAAGCTTCTACTCATTTATGTTACAATCAGCACAAAAAAGCTAGGTGCAAAATACCTTTAATTAATCCCTTTGTCCTGAAAAACCAAGTTAATGACCAAGGATAAGGCTATAAAAAAAATCAGTTCCTGCCAAGCACAAATCCTCTAATACTGTAATTGCAGTCAAATACCAAACAGTAAAGACAAATTTTAATAAGGATTTACCTATCCTCTCTCCTTCAAGCAGGCAACAGTCTAAATTACCGAAAAGAACTTCAGAAGTAACCAGTATAAATGGGGATGAGGTAGACCCTCATTAAGATAATACTCTGAGTTTCAGCACAATTTGGTTAGCTCTATCCCTTCAACTTCTCTAGAGTGAAAAATATGTAGTTCAAAAATAAGTATGCTCAGAAAGTCTAATTTCCTTCCAATTTCAGTGCAATGGTCAGAGAACACCACTAGAAATTAAGCAAGTGTGCGTGCACAAGCCTAAAAGGTAGAAAATGATGTGATTTCTAAAAAGCCGCTTAAGACCATATTATCTGATTATAGTAATATTTAGATAGCACAACTACATTCTAGAATTTTTCCTATTTATGGAAATACTCTCAATTATGTAAATATTTTAAAACAGAAATAAAGCCAAAAAGTTTTAATCCTAAAACTAACTTCTGAATGATCAAGGCTTACCTATGATACATGAAACATTTTCTAAGTAAATATTAAATTTGAGAATTAAAACTTTAAAGCCTAAAATCTCAGTATTTGCCCTTGTTCCTTTCCTGCTCCTAACCTTGTCTCCATTTTCTGACATCTCTGATCTTGTTTGATGTCTGCTTATCATTTGGTTTCTCCCTCGTTCATTAAAAAAAATTTTCTCCTTTTACAAGTCAATATAGCTATTTGCACTCCATCTCTTCCTTCACTTTTACTTCATGGTTAATTTCCAATTCTAGGCTTTTCATTTCTCATTTATTTTATTTAAGAGAAAAATCAGCAAGACTGAATTTGTAAACTCTCATTTTCAGTAGGTTCCTGCCTGCTTTATACACCTCGTACCACACTCTCCCAGGGGATCTAACACCAGTCAACACCCTGAATTACTGCACCCTCCAGGAACCTGCAATGAACCCAAGTTCAAAAGCAGAAAACAAGAGCACTCTGCTTCTGTATGTAGAAGATAGAAGACTTGAAGAGAAAGACACTTTGAGTGCTTTTTAAAGAACTGTGCATGTGTTAATTACAATCATACAAGTCCACAGGGCTGGGGAGGAGGTTGGCAAAAAGCAGATGGATGCAGAAAAAGACACTAAGTGAAATGCAAAAGTCCGCTTAACCTATTGACCTAGTTTCTACCCGAAAAACTGCTCATCTCTGTGCTTTCACTCCAAGGGGCAAGTGAGCTGATTGTTAATTTAAGCAATTTCAAGTTTACAGCTGGTTAAGTACTATTTAATATATGAAGGGAATTTTAAACTTTTTCAAAAACTCA
This sequence comes from Vulpes vulpes, assembly GCF_048418805.1. Lineage (NCBI taxonomy): Eukaryota > Metazoa > Chordata > Mammalia > Carnivora > Canidae > Vulpes > Vulpes vulpes. The sequence continues at coordinate 19,575,837 of NC_132796.1, forward strand.
AGCTTATTAGGAACTCTAAATTTCACATTTGAAATCTAGGTTACTGGTTTAGTAAAAATTTTGTATCATCAAACACAGCACTGCTTGTTTCTCATGTACTTCTGTGAGGGCTAGAAGCTAATCTTTTTTCCTCTACATTTGTCTGGCTGTAGTTGAAGTCACTAGAAATAAATTTTTTGAGTTTTCCACTAAACTGTGGTACACTACAGGTAATAATGGTCTGGTTGCTGGACAGAAATTTTGGCTCACTCAACTGCTAGATTAGTCAAAACATGTCACAGTAAAGGAATTCTGGAGGGTATATGGCACCTACACTTTACATAAATGTGTCCTTACCCATATGATATTGCTCATTACAAGTGGTCTGTACCTCAATTAACCTGGATATCACATCATCCGAGCATGACATTAAGGATAATCAATGCCCTCAAGTCCACTGTTAATGCTATCTAAATCAACTATGCTAACAGAGAAAATATTTGGAAGTTTATCAGTGTTTTGTGAAGACCAGTTCTGAGAGCTACTAATGTTGTTAAGTATCCAAGGTATACTTGGACACTTAAATTCGTAATCCTTGAATTCTTTCCATTTCAAGGTGAGCATGACACATTATCCCCATTTTAACGTGTAGCTTTTAAAGCCACAAATTCTGCACCTTAAGTAAAATAAAAAACCTTTTTAAAAAAAGTACTAGTAAGTTCTTCTGAAGCTTTTTAAATTCTGATCCTAGGATCAATTTTTACTAATAAGAAAGCTTTTTTTTCAGCAGACTATCAATATTATCTCAAAGTTGTAAATATAAAAAGTTTTCATAAAACGCAGATATGGTTTGTTAAATCCAAATATATTCTCAGTAAAAGAGAACTTTTTTCTAACTAAAACATTAGCTTTGTTCTTTAAAAGTTACATAAATCCAAGTTTGGGGTAATATGATGAATTACATTTATTACATGAAGAAAAAAGCACATTAGGGAGTCTGAATATCAGGAGGTAGTTTATAAAACATTAGGAATAAAGCAGAATACATGTTTATATTCTGCTCCTTTACTAAACAGCCAATGAAAAATCAACCGTAAAAGCCTAATTATAAGCTGAACAAATGTGTTTTTAATCTTTACAGGACTGAGAGTTTCTTTCCTTTTGAAAAATTGGAAGATATTATGATTAATATAATTTCTAAGGGAATCATTGGCATGCTCTTACCTTATACATATTTATGATACTAAAGATTCCCTGGGTTCAAAAATATTAAAGTGTCACTGTACTAGAGAATCAACATACGGGTATTTTAATGAATAATTTAACAATTTTGCTACAAAAAAGTATAATACGTATTTTGCCAAATTTACTTCATAAAATGTTTTTAATAAAGCAGTAATTGTTTTTTAAAAACCAAAAGACCACAGAAAGCAAGGTTTAAACTATTTAAATCTTCACATCACTGAAATTAAAGTGACAAATGTCAGGCATTATCTCTGTTAACAGATGCAAAAAGACCCTCAGAGCTAGGGAAAAAAAAAACATGCCAAAGACATGTGTGTAAGTAAAAACTGAAAATGAAGTCTAGATTTAAAACTGGGAATTCACTATAGACAAAAGGAATCATGAGAACTCTTCAACAGCTAGTATTAAAAGGAGATACTTAAATTTCTTTTCAGCTTTCTTTGATTATACATTGAAATCCCAGAATCATGCTTGCACATATGAAAGTTTTCCTACACCTTGTACCTTTTTTCAGTACCATTAAATTTCTCAGGCTATTTTGTTCACACAAACACACTGGGACTTTCCTGATTCTATATTCAACAACTTCAAAATGACCCAAGCTGGGCCACAGGGTAAGTGTTAGCTTCTGCCCCTCAGGGTCCTGTCTCTCCCTGCTCTAGTGGCTGTGAATAGGAAGCCCTTGAACTGGGAAGCAAGCAGACCTGCGTTCCATTCGGAGCAGTGCCACCTATTCTGGGATAAGATTCCTAACCTTTCTGAGCCCGTTTTCATATCTATAAAATGGAGATAACCTACAGAATCTACCTATGTGTAGAGCACTCGATGCACAACGTGACATATATAAGGTGTTCACTTAAGTAGATTCACTGCTTCTAACAAACTCTGGTAAGGAAATCTGGAAGTCTTGATCTCTTGGTGATGGTCACATAGAGTACTCAGTACAAAAGTTAAGATCGTCTGTTTTCAGCTGGGGAGAAAAGTAGAAGACAATGGGGAAAGATATTGCAGAAGAATAAACCCAAGCATTTCAGCATAGCTAGAAGGCATGGTTCAGGTCCCTGCGATGAAGGAGGGCTATTCCTTGGAGGAGAAGCAGAATGCCCCATTCCCTATGAAGCCTCTGCTCAGATCTGTTGATAACTACCAAAGGAAAAATTAAAGTCTCCACAGGCTTATTTCACCAAGCTTTGTTCACTTGCTTTTTATTTTCCTGATGCCAGGGTTAAGGATTCTGACAGAGATGCTATACTCAAGTTAACTTCATCAGTCATTCTATGGAACAGTTAGGTAGGTAGGTAAGTTCATTTAACACTAAACTGCAGAGAACATCTCAAATGGCTGAGAAACCAGGAGAAGGGTTTAATATGTGAGAAAAGGCTGTTTACTGCACACATATTTAGAGAGTTTCTAATGAACAACTCACTCCTTGAACTTCTAGAGCAGCGCTGTGCAACAGAAATATGAAGAGCCACAAATGTGAGCCAATGATCAATTTTACACTTTCTGGTAGCCACATTTAAAGTAGTAAAAATGGTGAAGTTGATTTTAATAATGTATTTTATTTAACCCAGTATACCCAAAATATCATTTCAAACTATAATCAATATAAAAATGAGTAACGAGGATATTTACACCTTTTTTGTCATCCTAATTTTTTAAATCTTAATTCAGACTTGCCACATTTCAAGTATTCAATAGCCACAAGCAGTAACCATATTGAACAGCACAGCTCTAGGATCACAGATATACACTAATTTTTTTATTAGAATGAGTAATCTTTTATTGACTTCAGCTAGTTTTAATCCCATTTAATTGAATGGAAAGACTCAGTTTTTTCGTAAGGAGGTAAATTTTAAGAATCTAAAAGAAATCTAACAATACTGTGAATAAAATTCTTGATTATCTTAGTCATAGGATTGGGCTACATAGCCTAATGAAAAAAATGGTAAATTCTAAGTTTGATCAGAGTTGATAAGTGCCAAAATGTCTTTGGCATTACAACATTTTCCTATAACTGTTCCTGAAGAAACACAATGCTGAAAAGTAGGTGTTGTTAACAGGACACGTAAGGAAAAGAGGAACTAAGTTAACACCAACACAAGGAAATAATCTGATAAATCCAGAATGTGGGACACACTAAGACAACCAGTGTTCTGATCTTTCTCACACACACAAAAAAAAGCAGGGGACTGTTTTAGATTAAGATTAGACAGAAGTCATAACCAAAAGTAATGCATAAATAATGACTGGATTCTAGGGCATTCTGAGAAATGGGAGAATTCAAATATGGACTAGCTATTAGATGATATTGTTAATTTACCTAGATGGAATGGCATTGAACATGGGTAGGAAAGAGTCCTTATTTGTATAGGAGAGGCATGTTAAATTTTTAGGGATGGAAGTATTATGATGTTTGCAACTTATTTTTGAAGATTCAGCAAAGAAAAACCTAGATAAAGCAAATATGGTAAAATGTTAACAGTTCTTGAATCTAGGTGACAGCTACAGTTATCCACTATACTACTCTTCCAACTTTTTGTATGCTTGAACATCCTCATCATAAGCAAGAAAAAGGAGAGAAAGTTCTAGAGTCAAAGACATAATAACTCAATATGTGGTATGAACCTTGATTAAATCCTAAAAAAAAAGCTAAAAAAAAAAAGACACTTGGGGGACAAGTGAGAAAAATTAGAAAATGAAGTGGATATCATATGACATTAAGTAATGACTGTTAATTTCAACAATGGTATTATGGTTATGTCGAATTTCCTCACCCTTGGAAAATGAGCTGCTAACTCAAGTAGTTAGGGATGAAGTACCATATGTCCACGACATTCTTTCAAATGGTTTTACATTGCAAAAGCCAATGTGGTAAGATGATAACTCTAGTAACCTATAGTATATGTTTATGGGTGATCATTCCACTATTCTTTCAGACATTTATGTTTAGAAAATCTAATAAGTATTTTTAACAATTTAAAGCTAAAAATAAGTGCCTATCTATATTCCATTTTTCTAAATTTCAGCAAATAGGAAAAAAAAACACAAATCAAAACGGCCTGTAGTTTTCCCCGTGTAAATTCTCTTACTAAAGAGATCAGCCCAGATGTAACATATCTTTATTTCTGTGCCCTTTCTGGCACCATGCATATATAATAGGTATTAAAATGGCTGTGTGTGAGACCTGCAGCATACCAAAGGTAAAGGAAAAATAGATGGGCCCTATTTTCAAGGGAGATCAAAATCATATGGTACAAAATAGTTCAAATTATTTCCCAACCAAATTTTCCATTTTAGTTTGGTCTATGAAGAGTTCTCAAAAATCTGCCTAACATAGTGTTTCTCAAAATTGAGAAAGCCATACATTCCTCCTAAAACTAATATAACAATATATGTTTAATTCTACTGGAATTAAAATAAAATAGGAAGCCACAGATTCCTTTGATAAGCATTAATTCTCATACATCGCTAAGACCAGAATCACGGACTACCATTTATCTTACCAGTATTACTAAAATAAAACTAAGAGATTTCCATTATATTATCAAAAACAACGGTTTCTCTGTGGCCAGAGCCTTATTAAGTTTTTCTAAGAAATTAACTCAAGAAGGAAGCCTTAACATTTCTATTCTGAGGAGATACCCAATACCTGGCTAATGGTTAATAACCACCTCCTCTGCTATTATAAGCAAACAAAATCCATCAGAAGGTACAAGTGATGCTTCATATAATTTATAAAACTATCCAATGGTATTAACTTTCATTTCAGACACTGTCACTACTGACCACCTTGAATTGGTAATTAGAATATAAAAAGGCTCTGCACTCAACTGCTAACAATTATCCATCATATTGTCCCACAAAAGGAGAAGTTTTATTTCCTATTTCACCAGTACTTCCATTTAGATTGAAGTTGGAGGGTTTTTGTTTTAGTAGTAGGAAAGCATTTGCATTTAATGTATAAAGATAAAACAGGATTCCCCAAGGAAAGAGAGCAATAAAAACATATAGTAAGGGAAAAAAAATCAAATCAGACAAATGATTTACATGGTTGATGCGGAGCCGATTATCACCCAACAAAAAGTAATTAAGAAATGTATTTTTTAATTTCAATAATTTCTGCCAGATCAAGTACATTCTGAGAATAAAGATAAAATCCTGTAAAATTGGGTTTTCTATTAAAAGTATAAGTTAATGATATTCCATAGCATTTGGGGGGGGGGGGTGGAAACATGCCACGCTGCTGAGTGTTATTTTTCAAATGGTGTAAATAACTCCCCCTTTGCAAATATTATATTTTTTATCGCCAGGTGTGGTAACTAAAGCTGAAGAACTATTTAACATGAAGGGTGTCGAACCAAAGATTTAAGTGTGCTTTCTAGAAAGAAGAAATGATGCAAGAGGTAAACAGAGCCCCAGAGGTAACCATGTGATTAGAAACCAATTAAGTTAAGCAATTACTGAAACTGCTTTCTCTCCTTTCAGCACGAAAGGATCACAAGTGAGACTCTGATATAAAAATGAAATATGCTTGCATACAAAAAGGCCAAGGCTGTTTTGGAGAAAGACTATTTTTCAGATAGCAGAACTATTACACGGTAAAATGTGCACAGGGATGTTTCATTGATGTAGACAGAGGATTTATAGTCTATTAGTTAGAAATGCCAAAACAATGGTTTTAGACATAAACGTTTTCATGGTTAAATTCGGTTAGTATTCATAGTGAAAGAGGAGAAAAACAGAACTACTTACGAGTAGGGGAAAAAATCAACTAGGTCAGGGTAGGGGAGAATCACCACTAGAGCCTACTGGCTTTCAAGAGCAATTTTATGTTTACTCACTACAGTTTAGAGGAATACAGAACTGCATTAACGCACATCATTCAAAACTAACGAAACTCCTCTCAATTCTAATTTCAGCATGTATTACTTAAATTAACTTTTAAAAATAGAGCTAGCCTGACCCAGTTCAGATTTAATTACTCTGTGAAAAGAAAGAAAAGTTAAAGCAAACTTGGAATATTTTGAGTTAAATACTTATGTTCCAACTTTAAAAGTACTTTTAAAATAAAACTACTCTACTACCTACCTGGTTCATCTTTCACCCACAAAATGTGTTTCTTAAACCTAAATGCAAAAGCTACAACAAATCAGACTGCTTGTACATAAACTATTACAAATCAGACTGCTTGTACATAAACTATTCTTTTTAACTCCTGACCAAGCCTAGAATCTTACCTTAAAAACATACTGCTTTAACTAAATAAGTCCTATCTACTGCTTTCAAATGCACTGACCTTCTCAAAAACACTGGATGGAGTCATCAAACAAAACCTGATGTTCTGAATGATGGTATCGGTATGTCTCCAGCGTCTTCTATCATGCCGCAGCCAAGACTGCACAGCCTCGTACAGCTCTATCTCTGGGAACCTGCTCAGATGATCATTATCCAAGTAAGACATGAGCTTCTCAAAGCTCAGATAAGACAGGAAGTCAGGCCTGGACATGAGTGGTACAAAGTTGTCTAGCAGAAAGGCGTCCAACTTCTCCCTGACTCCCTCGATGTTAACACCAAAATCATCTAAGAGTCTCATAATTTCTGCACAATTTTCTAAGCAGATTTTCGCTAATAGAAAAGAGCAGCAGAACTTCACCACTTCTATAAGTTGAACATACATGGCAGCCTGAAGGATCTCATGAACAGTATTCATACTCAGTTCTATAGTTCCATAGTACATAAATTGAAGGACGTGGCTGAAACCAGTAGCAGTTAGACCTTTTAAATGAATTTTGTCCTGATCTCGCTCCCTCATGTCTGCAGTAAACATAATTCTGAAGTAATCACTCTGGGTGGCCAAGAGTGCTTTATGGGCCTGGAACTGATGATCTTCAATAACCAGAGTGACATCAAGAAGCAATCCCTCCTCATACAGTGCTCTGAACCCAGCAGAGACACTGGTGTCATGGATGGAGGAACAGAATCCTTCCACGTCCCCTGCCATGAATCACCTGGAAAAAAGGTAATCAAAGAAAACTGTGTTAATCATTTCCATGCATTCTGAAGACATTATTAATTTAGGAGCTTAAACAATTTTTCATAATTATCTCAATTTCACTGCCTCAGTCTTAAATGTACAAGCCCTTTGGGAGAAGACAACCTAAAGGCTTCCCTTTTTTTGGCTTCCTCACCTGGGGAAAAAAAGTCTATTACATACCTATCAAATAATGTAGATTATTAACTTAACAAACAGTATATGCCCAGCCCATTGGTTTTACACTGTTCACCAAGTATATTTCAATATGTCCCCAAATTATCAACACAAAAAGATTTCTCTGCCAAATGCTGAATTATGAGAAAAAGCAGCAAAAAAGAAATCAAACCAAAAAGCACTGCTGTTGACCTTGAAAAAAACCTAGAAACTTACCCAAAGGAAGTAATAAGATAAATATGCCAAGTTATACATACAAGATTTTTTCTTTCTAGCCTTACTTATAACAGAAAACTGGAAAATATTCAAAAGCCCAACAACAGATTATTAAATAAATACGGTGCTGTTGTCTAATGGATTACTGTAACAACTAAAAACAATGGCAGCAATCTACCTATTCTGACAAAGGATGTCTATTAGGTATTGTTATGTGAAAAAACACTGAAGGAAACTGCAGTTTATTTGGTCTATTTTCCAAAATAAAATATACATGTGTATGTTGAGATTTGAAAAAGCCTGGAGGAACATATGCCAAAATGATATCCCTGGGTAGTAAGATTTCAAGAAATTGAGGTTTGCCTTCTCCTTTTTACTTACCTCATTAACCTTATTCTAAAATACAATGATCACACATTGCTTACATATTTAAAATACAAATAATTTTTAAAGGGAATGAAACCATATTTTTTGCATATCAGAGAAATGAAGCCAAGATAGTTAGAATAATTAGATCTCCTAAGCAGAATAAACTAATTCAGTCTATTATACTGTTTATGAAGCAAATTTTCTCCTTTTCACACAACCACCCTCCTTCCCACCCTGTCAGCCAATGGCCATCTATCCTCTCTTCTGCTCAGGGGCCTCCTCCCATCCCAAATTCCCTCCCTACCCTTTCCTCTGTGCCCAGTGGAACCTTGCTTCAGTGTAAACAAACTTCCCTACCAGCTCCTGCTAGTCACCAAATTTTCTCCACAGTCTGATTTAAATACCAAAAAAACCCCTCTTGTACAGATTAAAACCTACCTTCTAAGCCTTCTTGTAGGTTTCTACTGTCCTTTTTCTAAAACATGCCCTTTTGCTCAGATAAAAATCCATCTTCTATTCCTCCTTGTCACTTATCAAATACACACATCCTGATCAATCACTCTCTCCTGCAAGTTCACGGACAACTCTGGCCGAAGCTGATGTTCTCCACTTCTTCAATGTTGGATCACTCAGGCAAAACCCTAAAAGTCCAATTTCCCTAGCCACCTCAACTCCTACAACCCCCCCCCCTTACTCCATTTTAAAACCTTATTCCCATACCTGTTGGATCTCACCACAATCGAAAACCGGTCCCCATCTAAAATCTAAACGGTCAACTTTTCACTCAGGCTTAACCTCCACCTCTCTTTTTACTTGGCCTATCACTTCCAAACTTTACCTCTGTCCTCCAGCTTGGACTTTCTGGCATTAGACCCAATCTCCCCACTCTATTACCAAGGCCGCCTCCTTTACTTGCTGAAAGAGTGCCTCGTGTGTGCCAGGCATTATGTTAGGCATGGAAGTATGGGCCTTTTGGGAATCCCCTCTGCACCCTAGGTTTGGCAGAGCCCTCTGATATGACAGTGAAAAGGCAGCTTCCATGGACATGCTAAAAGCACTATTTCTCCACTCTTGTGAGTAGGTGATCACTGTGTTTTTCTATTTTGTCATCAATATGTTATCTGTGAAACCCTATGTTTAATTTTTTGACACATTAACCCATTGATTCAGCAGTTATCTCAGTCTAAAGTCATCTTAACCCACAAAACTTTGTGAATTAGCAAGAAAAAAGTCAGAAAGGATAACATACCAAAATGTTAAAAATGGTTATCTCAGGATGATAGACTATCAAGCAGTTCTAATTTTTTCCCTTTTGCTAAACTGTGTTTTCTAATCTATCTGCCACAAAAGTGTATTATTGTTTTGAAAGTTCATTTTAAAAAATCTTTTTAAAAGGCGGGGGGTGGGGGTGGCACCTGAGTGGCTCAGTCAATTAAGAAGCTGTCTTCAGCTCAGGTCATGATCCCAGAGTCCCAGGATCCTGCATCAGGCTTCCTACTCAATGGGAGTCTGCTTCTCCCTCTCCCTCTGCTCCTCCCCTGCTCATGTTCATGCTCTCTCGCTCTCACTCTCTCAAATAAATAAAATCTTAAAAAAATAAAAAAATAAAGATTATATCCTAGTCCCTATTTCTCAGAATCCTTCTGCAGCATGACTTACTCCCTTGGTTCAACACTTTCTCAGTTTCATGACACTATTTCCCTGATTTTCTTTCTATTCCTGGGCTACTTATTTCTCAATCTCCTCCCTGGGCTCATTTTTCTTGAATGAACACTGCTGTTCCCCCAGAATTCTGCTCTCAGACCTTCTTTCTTTTCATCTAAACATTGTGTCTCCTTAAATGACTTCTTAAAAACCCATGGGTTCTCCTAATACCTACCTTTACCAATACCTTGACCATCTCTGTCCAAATGGTGAATGGTCCACTAGATATTTCTTCTGGGTAACTGGGATCTCAAAATCATCATGCCTAAAAATAGTCATAATTCTACTCTCTCCCAATCGGTTCTTGCTTCTGTATTTCCCATCTTACCAAGAGGCATTCTAAGTGCCTCTTGTCCCAGTTTGTCCCTAACTTACCTTTCAGTCTTAATGATTAAACGACATAATATGTTCACTTACCTAAAACAGCAAGTATGCACAAGGTGAAATTATTATCAAGTTTATTAGTACTCCATTAATCCAAAAGCTATACTTTCATTTTGGAAAGGCAGAACACAAGAGGGCTGTTTATCATTTGGAAAAGAGATATAAAATATCTTAGACACTGTAAGCAGAACAACTTTACTAATACATTCAAGATTAAAGTAAGCTACTAGGGTTTTTCTTTCCCCCATGTTATTTTTAGAGGTAAAATTAGAATTAGAGCTTTGAATTTTCTAAGTGATATGAGGCATATACACACAACTGCATACTGGGAAGAAAAGGAACATCACACAGTGTGGTATCTGAATAATCGAACATTATGGTTAATAGAGGACTATCCACATCACACTAATGATCAATTTTCAAAATAACTGGAATTAAAAAACAGTAAATTAAAACAGATGAAATATCTGATATTTCATTATCTTTCTCAGGATCACTATGGACACCAATTATCACTCTGACTTGTCAAGATATTGGTCACATTTAATGAAGATTTAGTAATAGAAGATTGGACATCGGCATTCATATACTGAGAGTAGATTGCTTTGTGTTTTATTAATCTGTTATTTTGATAAAAATAACCTAAAATACCATATATTTCACTTCCTGTCAAAGTTAACCCTCTCAGAACACCTGGGTGGCTCAATTGATTAAGCGTATGCTTTTGGCTCAGGTCACAATCCCAGGGTCCTGGGCTCCATACTGGGCTCCCTGCTCAGTGGAGAGTCTGTTTCTCCCTCTCCCTGCTGCTCCCCCAGCTTGTGCACTATCAAATTAATTAATTTAAGTAAATAATTTTTTAAAAAAAACAAAGTAAACCTATTTAACAGTTATCACTATCTGAAAAGGTCTCAAACAGCTTCTACCTTTCTGAAAAAAGTTGAATCTAAGGAAATTTTTAAAAGGAGATACTATACTGCAATAAACAAAGAGGTGCATATACCTTTTTGGACTCATGTTTTCGTTTTCTTTGGGTGAATAGCGAGAAGTGGAATTACTGGGTCATATGGTAATTTTATTTTTAATTTTTTATGGAACCTCCAGACTCTTCTCACAGTGGCTTTACCAACCTGCAATAGCCAATATATGGAAGCAACTCAAGCGTCTAGCGATTGATGAATTGATAAAGATCACATGGTGTGACACACACACACACACGACAGAATATTACTCAGCCATAAAAAAGAATGCAATCTTGCCATTTGCAACAATATGGATGGACCTAAAAGGTATAATGCTAAGTAAGTCAAAGAAAGACAAATATGATTTCACTCATATGCAGAATTTTAAAAGACAAATGAACAGGAAAAAAAAAAGAGACAAAAACAGAGTCTTAAATGCAAAGAACTGGTGGTTGCCAGAGGGAAAGTTGGTGGGGAGAATGGGTAAAAAAAAAAAAAAAGACGATTAAGAGTACAGGTCTCTCTCTCTTTTTTTTTTTTAAGAATAAGAGTGCTCTCTCTCTTGAGCACTGAGAAATGTCTAAAATTGCTGAATCATTATATTGTATATCTGAAACTAGTATAAGACTGTATGTTAATTATACTTAAATTTTAAAAGAAGTAAAAATTTAAAAAAATAAACTATGCTTTCTGAAATAAATAGATAGATAGATAGATAGATAGATAGATAGATAGAAGCAATCTAGGTTCCAGATACTTACTATGGTAAAAACATCACAGAGCACAGAATCAAAGGGGGGGGGCGCGGAGAGGAGAAACTGGAGTCAAAAGACCCTTAAACCATAAGGACAGCACTCGTACTCCTCAGGGCACCCAGCCCACTAAGGGGGACTCCAACCAGGCAGGCTTCCACTCCGTGATCCTGTCTAGTCACATAAGGTCAGAATGGGGTGGGAAACGTGAATCAAGATGAACACTCTCTTGTCAAGAATTTAGAAAAGGGATAAAAGAGACATGCACTGACTGTATGTATGACTGGACCTGGAATATGTCAAGGAGCAGCTGTGGGCACCAACTTCTGCCTGCCACGCAGGCTGAGTTATCAGAGAAAGCCAATGGGCTAAAGAATAAAGCTAAGATGAGAGGATAGGGAGTGCTCCCCAACACCCTCATTTTTCCAGTTGCTAATAGGGCCCACCTCTATTCCTGTTCCCGGGTTCTAAGAGAAATTCTTCTATGCTTAAACTAAATCCCTTCTTACTACCTCAGGTGGGTTTTTCCTTCATATTACCATCAAGGTCCCTAACTAACATGGTTTTAGAACAGAAATTGCTATACTTGAAGTTACTCAAACCTTGGTCTTATCTCTGCATCTGTAAAATCAAGAGCATTTAACATGAGCCACCCAAAATTTTTAGTCATAAAATTCTCATTTATTCTACTATTCTCCTACAGAGGTATAATAATGCACTTACAAAGGCATACGGTTATTTTTCAAGTCTTAGCAATTCATTTGTCAAGTTTACTTGATCTAAATGGACTTCTAAAACTAATTTGTGATAGCTGGGACATATCAGTAACTTCTTTTCTCCATGAAAAAGCTTGGTGCATCTATCAGTAAGACTAACAGCTTTAAAGCAGCAGCAGTATTTTACATTTTAATAGGAAGTATGTGTATAAGCAGAAAATGATGAAATATTCAGTGATTAACTGACCCAAGATTTAATCTCTAAATGAAAGTAGTGAATTAAGAGTACAGGTGTGGAGTCAGAGGCCTATGTTTGAATCTCCATTCTACCTCTTACCAGCTCTGTGACATAGGGGCAAGCTATTTACCCTCTCTGGGTTCTCATGTCCTTATTTGTAAAAAAAAAAAAAAAAAAAAAAAAAAAAGTGACATCAAAGGGGCACCTGAGTGGCTCAGTTGAACATCTGCCTTTGGTTCAAGTTGTGATCCCAAGGTCATGGGATCGAGTCCTGCAACAGGCTCCCTGCTCCATGGGGAGCCTGCCTATCCCTCTCTCTCTGCCTCTCATGAATAAATAAAATCTTAAAGAAAAAAGTGACAACAATATCAATAGAACCTTCCTCACATAGTGCTGTGAGGATTACATCAGTTAATACACATAAAGACTTAGAACAGTATACAGCCCTTAAGGACACCAAAATATTAGGGCTTATTATTATACCTCTTCAGTTGGTGCTACTGGAACCAATAAAATAGACCTGACCCTTTAAAAGTCTGGTTGTCTCTGGAAAAACCCTTCTCCCTAGCCACAGTACTTCTTTCAAACCCCAACCTGCCTTATCAGTTAAGTCTCTTAGGACCCAGGCCAACTTAACTTGATAGACACTAGGGTTGATGGGTGAAATTTTTCAAGGTCATACGACTAGTTAAAAATAGAGATAAAACCAGAATCTGATTTGCAAAAAATATAAAGGAATTTGTATTCTGTTGTAAAGAGCAAAACTTTGAAATTAAGAGTGGTTCATTAGTACTTACCACCTGCATGATCTGAAGAGTCTCTTAACTTCCTGACTTCATTTTCCATCCACACATTAGGAATTATCATCACTACCTTATTATTGAGTGGCAGTGGTGATTAAATGAATTCACTTAAATGCCTAGCCCAGAGCAAGGCACTCCACCAGAGGTCACTCAACGTTGGCTCCCATTGTCCAACTCTTGCCTATTGCTCTTTCACCATTCACAAAACCATAGGAACTTGATACCCCTCAAAAATCAATTCTACAGATTCCACACCCTCCTAGAATTCATCACAATGTAAGTTTATGAGAGATCAAGATATGTACTAGTAGTCCAAACACTGGACCTCATTTTGCAATGCATTTTTTTCCATTTTTTCTCATCACACAAATATAATTTTGTAGCTTGTATGGGCTCTTCAAGTTTTTCTGCCCTAACCTGAGTAGCTAATTTCTACATATGTGCTGTTCAACATACAAGCCACTAGCTACAGGGCTATGGAGCACTTGAAATGTGGCTAGTCCAAATTGACATGTGCTGTAAGTATAAAATAAATGCCAGATTCTGAAGAGTTAGTACAAAAAAGAAAGTGTAAATTTCATTTACACAAATTTTTGTACTGATCACATGTTGAAATAATATTTTGGATATAATGGGTTAAATAAAATATATTAAAAGTAATCTCAGGCAGCTCCAGTGGCGCAGTGGTTTAGCGCTGCCTGCAGCCTGGCATGGTCCTGGAGACCTGAGATCGAGTCCCGCATTGGGCTCCCTGCATGGAGCCCGCTTCTCCCTCTGCCTGTGTCTCTGCCTTTGTCTCTCTGTGTGTGTGTGTCTCTATGAATAAATAAATAAAATATTTTAAAAAATAAAATAAAAAAATAAAAGTAATCTCATCTGTTTACTTTAAAAAAAAAACCATGGCTATAAGAAAATTTTAAATTACATGTCTTATATTCCATTGGACAGCACGGATCTACAATATCAATGCTTAAGGCATCAAACAACCAAACTTACAAATGAACACATGAAACAAAACCAACTTGTTCACAATTCATACCCTGGAAGCTACAAAGAAAAGGAAAAAAAAGTGAGGCTTAAATTAAAATAAAAAACACAAAACACACATATAAGCAAATAAAAAATATTAAGTATTAAAAGGAAAGTGTAAAAATACAAAAAGTAAAACATAACTTACACATAAGAAATCTCTAAGAATTATAGCAACTTACAGAATAAGTAATTTTAAGAATCACTGTGAAACTAAACTCAAGAACTACATACCTTAAAATAATAAAAACAAACAAACAAACAAAAAAAACCGAGGGGCCCTCGTGGCTCAGTGGTTTAGCGCCGCCTTCAGCCCAGGGCGTGATCCTGGAGACCCACGTGGCTCAGTGGTTTAGCGCCGCCTTCGGGCCAGGGCCTCCCACATCGGGTCCCACATCGGGCTCCCTGCATGGAGCCGGCTTCTCCCTCCGCCTGTGTCTCTGCCTCTCTGTGTCTCTCGTGAATAAATAAAATCTCTTAAAATAAGTAAATAAACTTAAAAAAACTACATATCAATGAGAGCTGGTTAAAAAAAATCCATTAAGGGGATCTGAGGAGAGAGATTTACTAACATACAAAATGTTCAATGTACAGAAATTCTGTATCCTCACTTTTCAAAAACGGATCATCAGATTAAAGGAAATCATGGTTTATAAACCCATATATATGTATGTGTGTGTGTGTGTGTGTGTGTGTGTATATATATATATATATATATACACATACATTCTACACTTAGCCTTCAAATTTTCAAATGGCAGGTTTTATTCAAAAGCGGAACCAGGGCAGCCCGGGTGGCCCAGTGGTTTCGCGCCGCCTTCGGCCCGGGGCGTGATCCTGGAGTCCTGGGATCGAGTCCCGTGTCCGGTTCCCTGCATAGGGCCTGCTTCTCCCTCTGCCTGTGTCTCTGCCTCTCTCTCTGGGTCTCTCATGAATAAATAAAAAATCTAAAAACAAAAAAAAAAGCGGAACCAACTTAAACTAAATGACAAGACATACACTACTGGGAAAAAATACTTAAGAGTATTTCATCAACTTGGCACTGATTAAAGAAAAAAAAAAGCCTCATATTTTCGACGCATAATGATTAGTATAGCAATTTCCAAAATGTCGTCTAGGGACAAATGGGGTCCTAGTCCCCTAAAGGACTCTGCCAAAGTCAAAACTATTTTCATAGTAATGATTTTAAAAGTTGGGTTTTTTCGGGCAGCCTGGGTGGCTCAGCGGTTTCGTGCCGCCTTCCGCCGCGGGCGTGATCCTGGAGACCTGGGATCGGGTCCCGCGCCCCGCTTCCTGCATGGAGCCTGTTTCTCCCTCTGCCTGCATCTCTGCCTCTCTTTCTCTGTCTCTCTCATGAATAAATAAATAAAATCTTTAAAAAAATAAAAATTAAAGTTGTTTTTTCACTTTCATTCTCTCAGTATTTTCTAGAAGCTAGACGTGTGATATGGTTAACAGAGTAAATGCAGAAGCTGGTAAGAAGCCCATTGTCTTTCATTAAGTCAGACATTAATTAGATCTGCAAAAAGGTAAAAATGATGCCACTCTTCTCACCAAATATTGTTTGGTTTTGGAAAACATTTAATTTTCGGCAAAAATGCTAATTAGATTTTTTAATTTTCTAGTTTTAACTTAAATTTGGTAAATATAAACAGATACAACCCACATAGCTAGAAGCTCTTTAGGATCTCCAAAATTTTTAATAGTATGAGGTCTTGAGACCAAAAGGTATGATCAAGAGATCAATGCAACACACGCATATACACAAAACATACTTTTCCTACCTCTGCCCTGAAAGACTATTAATGCTATTTATATCACAGAAATTTCTAACAGTTTAAACTCTCTAGTGACCAGTAAAGAAAGAAGTCTAGTGGGGGTAAAATTGGACAGGAAATTAAAGGCAAAGAAATTAAATGCTTCCTTTTCAGTTAGAAGGCTGCCATTCCGATTTGAAGGCAAATTCTAGGCAATTTAATAGAAGACATTTCAAAATTAACCTCCATGTTTATGCCATAAGCAATAATTAAATGCTTTCATATTCCTCCCAAAGCTCCTTAAAAATTCATACAAAATCCTAAGTCATTTGGAATAAAAGCTAGATTCTCAGAGCTTGATATACTTTTTTCAATGAAAAATTTAAATCATTTCATACTACCTTTATCCTCAAACCGGTAGCTTACCAAAGTTGATAACTAATGCAGAAAATCCCATAGTTGCACACTGAAAAGAAAATGCAAGGCTTACTACGGATAAAAATAGAATTAATTTCTGAGTCATAAAGTTTCTCACAATTTCTGTAACTTACAAAGAAGAAAATTTAAAGTCTGGGAATCTCAAAGTGGCTAAATTCTCAATCTAAAAGGCAAGAAAAATTTAAAAACAGACTCATTGTATTAGCTCTATCAACAGTCATCTTACTCTTGGATAACACTATTCAAATGGAGAAACAACTCAGTTTAATATGGAAGGAAAGGCTGCATAACTTTAATTTGTTTAATACTGGAAATTCTTTCTTGTCTATCTAAATGTTTTTATAGCTCAGTACCAAATTGTAAATGACTGTTTAACTAAGCTTTTAGGAAGGCTCTGGGTTCTCCAGTCTCAGGTTGGCACCTATTATCCAAATTACTTCACTTTTCAGGTATGTTTAGCATTTAATCATTCTATAATACAAGAAACCTTGTAAGAAAAAAGCCACTCCTGCTTTAATGCTATTTTTTCATCAGGAGATTTTCATTTAATGCTCCTCTGCCTATTCCTCAGTACGAGCAGTAGTAGTCCAAGAGTGATGTCATGGAAAACAGCTTCCCTAGCCTTCAGAGATTGGATCCAGTGAGAATTCTAGGAAAAGCCTCTATTGGGGAATAAAACCCCAAATCTTCTAAGTTATTTCCTAACAATAAATCATCAACATTATAATGTTAACATCCTAGTTCTCTACAAGAATTATAAAAAACTAAATCTTTTGGAAGGTCCTGATGTTCTGATACAGATTTCCTGCAAATCTTTAAGTGATGTACAATCATTAACTAAATTCAATGATTTTATCAGAGACAAAGGAATACATTTTCTATCTGTTCTTATTTGTTTCAATGATTCAGCCAGATGAGCTTTAAAGGCCTTATATTAAAAACAGAGTATCTTGAGGAAATACCTTGCCTTTTCTAGTTTCTTCCAAAGTAAAAATTTCTATATCTGAAAAGGCCTTCCACTTTTGGACCAGTAGCAGTACAACATATACCTACAACAAAGATGAATCATGAGAGCCCCTCCAATGATTAAGATGGTTAATAATAATGCTCTATTACTCTCCCCCCTTGTTCATCCTGCCCCGATACACTGGCCTCTTTGGCTGTTTCTTGAAAAACAGCCACACGCCCACCTTAAGGCTTCTACACTCACTATTCCCTCTGCCTGGGATGTTCACTAGATTTCCAGATATATAGAGAGCTCCCTCAGGTCTTTATTCCAGTGTCATCTCAGTGAGGCCTTCCCCAAACCCCATCTTTAAAAAAAAAAGAAAAGAAAAACCAAAAAATCTCACCCGCCCCCACAACCAGAAATCCTCACTTTCCCTTTCTGCTTTATTTTTCTCCATAGTATATTAAAATAGAGGTAACAGGCTCTTTTACTTATTTAGTTTACTTTTGGGGTTTTATTTTCTTTTTTTCAGTTTTGCTTTGTTGTATCCTTCACAACCTAGAAATAACAGCACTTGGCACATAGTAAGTGCTTAATAAATATTTATTTGTTGGGTAAAGAGATAAATTTAATCCTCATAACTCTCCAAGTTCTGTAACTATCCCTGATTTAAAGATGAGAAGAATCAAAGCTCACAGAGGTTAAGAAACTTGCCCAAGGCTATGATTCTTAAGTCATGGTGTTGGGGGTCCGCCCCACTTCAGAGCCTCTGTGTTTAAACAGTGTCCTACAATGCTTCACCAGTGACTTCTTCAATAAAAAACTCCACACCAACTACACCATTCCAGTTAAGGGGAAATACATGCTAATAAATTAATTCAACCCCTCAAATTAAATATTCATTCTCCTCTCAGTTAATATTATTTACTCTTAAAATATTTACAATGTGAAGGGCAAGCTGACAACAGGCCAGCTAATTTTCAGGGCCCAAGCGAAATGAAAATTTGGGCCCCCTTATCCAAAAGAAGGAAAAAATGTCGTTAAAAGTACTAAAATAAAAAGCCTTCTCCTTTCTTCTGAGGCTTCTCTTGACTTGTCATGGTGTTTTTTTGTTGTTTAATGCGTTCTAAGTGAAGAAAAATTAAACATTTAAATTAGCATGAATTTTACCATTCACCTTTATATTGAACAATGCCAGTTTTATATGCAATTATACCAACTTCAGGGCTCTTCCGAACACCCACAAAGCCAACCCAGCCCTGGTTCCAAGATTTTAGCCCCAGAGAACCCAAATCAAGGCAGAGAGAAGGTCAAACCTTGAAATTCCCAATAAAGCGGTGATCTGCCAAAATTTTATCTTCAGGACAAATGATAAGTCCAATGCATAAAAGCTAGAACATTAAAATAGGCTCTTCCATTTGCTAATTTAATCCTGCCCGCTTAAATTATTTTGTCTTTTTACACAACACAAAGGCATCCTATACAAAAACAACTGGTATTGGATTATAAAATAAAACATTTCAGAAAAAAATCAGAAAACCATTTGCTGGCTAAAAATAATAATAATATAGTTAAAAAAATGCTTCTCTTTCACTTTTTGTGAACCATTTTTAAGCCAAACCATACTACATTTTTGATGTACCCAGTAAGAACAATTCCATACTGTTACACATATATATTATAAATTCTGACAAATAATAAATCCAATTTCTCAAACCACAAATATTTACTCTATTCCTAAGTTAAATCAGCAAGAGTGCAAATTAACACCCATTCCCACTGAAAAACTGGTTCTAAACACCTACTAAGTGCTGCGACGATTTAAAAAGAGAATTAAATTATATAAACACTATTACATTGTCAAAAAGTTGAAAATTTCTACATTTCTAGATCTTTTAAGAATCACAGACATCTGAATGCATTTGTAAGCTCTTCAAAAACAATTCTCAAATTAGTAGATACTCAGGCATCCTGTTCCCTAGACACGAAAAACAGCATTAAAATTGGAGTATATATCTTAAAAGCATTTTCTAAGACACAATTTAATGAAATCAACAAAAATAAATGTAAATTCGGAAAATATGTAAGACTAAAACATAAGTGTTAAATAAATATTCCGAGTAAGAAAAAGGGCATAAGCGGCCTAGAAAAATGAAAAGCAAAGCAGTAGAGTAACGTTAAATTTGAATTAAAGAATACCGTTATTTAAATAAGCAGTTAGCATTTCGTAGGAAGAAGGCCAAGCAACGTGACTATTATATATTTCTAGTCGATTCACGGCACTGCTTCGCTATTCCGTACTTATTGCTTATACTTATAATACGGGGGGGGGGGGGAGGCAGCAACAGTTAGCCACTACAACATTAACCACTCTGGCAAGGGTTACTTAAAAAATTGCTTTGCATTTTTACAACACTTTACAGCTATAGGTTATTTTCACATATATGACCTCATATAGTCCTCGCTACCCTGTGATGTGGCTATTACTGACTAGATTTCATAGATAAGAAACCGAGGTTCGGTAAGCGATTTTCTCAGCGTCACCCAGTCGAACCCAGACCTTCTTATTCCACGTTTTATGCTTCGCATTTCGCATAGTTCTATTTCAGGCATAAACAGAATTTTTAAAGGGAAGGAACGGGTTAGGGAGAAAATAATCATGGTACCTGCAGCTGTGTGCTGCAAAAAATGGCTGAATTATGCTTCTTCCGTTTTTTTTTCCCCTCCTTAAAAAAAATTATATTTCAAACAATTTAAGTAAACTCAAAGACAAATTAGGTCCCGGCGTCTACCAAATGTTTGACTCGGGTCTGAGCAGAAAAGGCTACCGAATCCGTGCCGAGCACGGGGCCGCGGACGAAGCCCGGGCTCCCGCAGGCCGGCGGGCCAGGGGCGGCTACGCACCTCGGGGGTCTGTCCAGCCTCTAGTGGACGGCAGTCTGCATCAGGAAGAAGCGGGCCGGCGGGCCGGGCGGTGGGCGGTCGGGCGCCGGGATGGCACTCGGCAGGCTCCTCGAACCTCTTACAAGGGGCCGCTCCCGGGCCGGGCCGGGGCGCTCAGGCGGGGGGCGAGTCTGCGCGCCTGCGGCCCCCTCGGAACCAGTCCTGGGAAAGAAGACAGCGCTGAGTCGCGAGTCGAGACAGTCGGGCTCGGCGCGAGGCGGCGCGGCGTCGGGGCCGGGCCCGGCCTTGCCAACACCAGGGGCCTCGCGGCGCCCGGCGGGGCTCGGCTGGAGGACCGACGCGGGGCCACAGGCGGGGGAAAGGGCTGGGGGGCCGCGGGCAGCGGCAGAAGCGCCGGCGGTAGCGGCGTCGACGACGGCGTCTCCGGGCTTCTGCCCCGAAGCGCGCCGAGCCTCAGGATCACCCACGCCGGGGGTGGAGGAAGGCGGGAAAGGGGCGGGCAAGGGGCGGAGCGTGCGGGGCCACGAGCCAGGGGCCGCTCCGGGCCGCGCGCCCCCTGCGGGCCGCAGGAGCCGCCCGGGGCCGGCCCAGGGAGGCGGGGCCCGCCGGCAGGGGGCCCCATGCGGCGTCGTCGCAACGCGGAAGCCTGCCACGCGGGTAGGGAGGTCGAAGGGTGGGAAGGCGAGAGTTGGAAAGCAGGCTTCGGAGGCGCCGTCGGCCCCCATCGGCGCCTCGAGGGGGCCCGCGCGCGGGCCGCGGCCCGGAGGGTGTTTACCTTCCCCCTGGTCGAGCGCCAATGCCGCCATGTTTCAGCCAGCGCGCGTCACTTCCGGGACCGGGGGAGCGGGAGCGGGTGTGGGAGCGGGGTGGGGGCAGGGCCGTCCCACGCCCGCGGGGCCCCACGCTCAGGCCCGCCACGCCGGCGGGCCCCACCGAGGGAATGAGGCGGCCCGGCGCTGCACTGCGGGCGCGACCTAACGCGTTTTCCCTCGTGGCGTCGCCGTCGGGGCTGGGAATGCTCGGTGGTGCTCGTCCCGCCGCAGCGGTCCCGCTCGGTCTGCGCGAGCCGGGGGCTCGAGCTACTGCGGCGCGCCCACCCTCCACAAGTTGTGGAGTGGGACGCCCGGAAAATGTCTTTTTGCATCTCGAACACCACGGTGGGGGCGGGGGAATCTGCGACGACGGGGAGGAAGCCTTGCCATAGCTACCTGTTATAAAATTGACTACATCTGCGCCAAATGACATCATTTTTGCACGGCAACTTGCAGGGTATTATTGCGTCATAGTTCACTCGGCTTATTGCACAACAATTACACGTTTCGGAAATGCATTTCCCAGAGGTGGGAAAATTCATGGAAAACGGCATGTCTGCACCGCACAGAAATGTCGGCTCTAAAAGCGCTATTCTATTTGCGTCAAAATAAGATGGCAAGAACGCACATTCAGAGAGCAGTGATTTGGGGAGGTTCTTTTTAAATAAGCTACAGCTGTAGCGTTCTAGCGAATGCTTTTAAAATATCGCCTTTTTTTGATTTAAGAATATTAAAACTACACCATAGGACTGCTCTGTAAATTTGTTGTGAAATCTCTTTGTGAGAAAAATGCAAATAACAGAAATACACAGCTGGAGGCCAGTGCTTCTGCAACTAACCTTAAATTAAGCCATCCATTGCCCATTTCTAATCCTAAACTGAGGAATTTCTCCTACCCCCACCCCCACCCCACCCCCCGCCGCCATTTTCTCTCTAGACCAATATCCCGATGAATTTACAGTGAGGTGTGTGGCTGAAAGCGATCATTATCTCTTTCTAGCAAACTTGAACATGCCATGTTTCCCAGGAGGCCAAGATAGCACACGGTGTACTGTTTTGCTGAAGTAGCTAGTTCGTGGGAAAAAATAGAGAATCACCTGAACCCTTCGGAGACAGGGAAATAAGCTTACCTTTTGTAACTTAAACTATAAAAACAAGCTTTAAAAAACTATAAGCCCTAAAATATACTTTAAAATGGCATACGTGCAAGTTTGAACATTTGAGTTTTCAGACATTATTCTTGAGCATTTAAAAGTAATGAATTTTGATTTCTGTATATGAGCCAAATAACATTAATTTTGAGGTATACATTACATAGGGTAGCAGCGACCTGTCTGTCCAGAGAGAAACTTACGTTCTTCATTCAAGCAGGAACCAAAATGTGTCTGTGCTCCGTGTAGCTGGTATATATACCTATGACACAATGACACAAACCATAAACCATTCTGACCAGTACACCCTTATTATGACATTAATATTACATAGCCTCATATGTGATATTTCATTATGTCCAAAAGGTCCTTTTTAAAAATACTCTCTGAAACTGGGCTGCATCTTTTCACCAATCTATTTACTATGTAGAGTCCATTCCTAGGGGTAAAATGTTCTATGTAATGACACCTCTTTCACTCTCATTTTTTTAAAGTATTTTATCGAAGGGTCTATAGTACAGTAAGGAGCACTCTGCTTCCCTGAGACCAAAGTAAAACCACGTCATTTAAATAAACTAACTCCTCCAGGTAATTCCTGTATTCAATTACTTTCCCCACCAATTACTGGAAAGTAATGGGAGCTCCCAAATACCTTGAGGGCATCCTTCCACACTGGTGGATTCCCACGGGGGCAAATGGAAGCTGTCTTTTCCTAGCCCTCTAACTTAAGTGTTTGAGAATGCTCCTCAAATCTGCTACCTTGCAGTCTGAAATGTCCTGAGGCATGCTAGAGGCTTGGGTCTAAGAATGGTGGTAGAGTCGGAAGGAAGTTTCTACCTGGAAGTTCTGAGGATTTAGGATACTGTATAATCTTCCCCTGCCCCACTTTACTTATTTATTTTTAAAAGAAGTCGAGGCTTGGGACGCCTGGGTGGTTCAGAGGTTGAGCATCTGCCTTTGGCTCAGGGCCTCAGGGCGTGATCCCAGGATCCTAAGGTCCTGGGATCGAGTCCTTGGGCTCCCTGCAGGGAGCCTGCTTTTCCCTCTGCCCATGTCTTTGCCTCTCTTTGTGTCTCTCATGAATAAATAAATAAAATCTTGAAACAAACAAAAAAAAAGTCGAGGCTTTTTAGAAACCCAGACTCTACAGTAAGGTAATTATCTTGGTAATCACTGCATGTATCCAGCTCCCACCTTAATCTATGGGAATCAAAGAATTATATTTTCAGTGAACTCTAATAAGGTTACATATGCATTCTCTTTCCCCTTGAAAACTGTTTTGACAGGCACTCTATAGCTTTTCAGGGGTTTTAAGGCATCTTGTTGGGGTACAGTCCATCTCAGTCCCTCAAAGTTCAATAGCCTCCCCCCCAAATCAGTACCAATTTCTGCCAGTACACACCAAGACCTATACACTGACACATTCCAACAGGATGGTGGCTGTTGGGCAGCCTGGGTGGCTTAGCGGTTTAGCGCCGCTTTCGGCCCAGGTCGTGACCCTGGGGTCCTGGGATCGAGTCCCACATCGGGCTCCCTGCATGGAGCCTGCTTCTCCCTCTGCCTGTATCTCTGCCTCTCTCTCTCTGTGTCTCTCATGAATAAATAAATAAAATCTTAAAAAAAAAAAGGATGGTGGGTGTTGTCCTAAACTTTATTTTTTGGTCCATATACCACAGGGAACCTTCAAAATGCAATCTGAGGGGTGCCTGGCTGGCTCAGTTGGAGGAGCAAGCAACTCTTGATCTCAGGACTGTGAGTTTGAGCCCCACATTGTGTGTAGAGACTACTTTAAAAAAATAAACTTAAAAAAAAAGCAATCTGAGAGGCTCCACAAATTTTCCAGCCTTTAAAATTTGTTGTTTTTACAGCCCAATAAGTTGAGCCTTTATGTTGCATGACTAATCGGAAATCCATGTCTTCATGAATGTTGGAGGATTCCTAGCTAATGCCTACATACCTTGGTTGTTGCTGGTCACCTGTCCCTTGGAATTATTCCTTGTTTTTTTTTTAAGATTTTATTTATTTATTCATGAGAGACACGGTGGGGGGTGGGCAGAGACACAGGCAGAGGGAGAAGCAGGCTCCACACAGGGAGCCCGATGTGGGACTCAATCCCAGGACTCCAGGATCACACCCTGGGCTGAAGGCAGCACTAAACCACTGAGCCACCCGGGCTGCCTGGAATTATTCCTTGTAACTTCTCTCCTATTATTTCTAGCCTTCTGGTCTGTCACCACCTCTCCACATTTCTCCAGGTCTCCCTGTGTACTTCCCAACTCACAAACTTGATTTTCCCTCTGGTTCTCTAGCAAAACAAAAAACTAGGGGGAATCCCTGGGTGGCTCAGCGGTTTAGCTCCTGCCTTTGGCCCGGGGTGTGATCCTGAGGTCCCGGTATCAAGTCCCACATCAGACTCCCTGCATGGAGCCTGCTTCTCCCTCTGCCTGTGTCTCTGCCTCTCTCTCTCTCTCTCTGTCTATCATGAATAAATAAATAAATCTTAAAACAAAAACAAAAACAAAAAAACTAAAGCCATCAGAAGGAAAATTCAATCTCTTTAAACAGGACATGGTTTCTAGAGATCCCTAGACAGGGATGTCTTCTCTGGTCGTCTCTAAGTCAGATCTATAGCCATTAGGTGGGAACCCTTTCTTAAGGATAGGAAAGGGGGGATCCCTGGGGGGCTCAGCGGTTTAGCACCTGCCTTCATGCCCAGGCCGTGATCCTGGAGTCCTGGGATAGAGTCCCACATCAGGCTCCCTGTGTGGAGCCTGCTTCTCCCTCTGCCTGTGTCTCTGCCTCTCTCTCTGTGTCTCTCATGAATAAATAAATAAAATCTTAAAAAAAAAAAAAAAGGATAGGAAAGGGTTTGTCCCGTCTCTATTCCAGTTTCATGAGCCTTTAAACCCATCCCCGGGCCCTGCTAGGAGAGTACCAGATCCCTAAGTATCCGAAAGGAATGTGGGCACACGCAGAGAAAACCTTCAAAGGGTACTCCCCCACCACAGAGTATATTTGAAGTATTTATATTTGTGTTATTTCATCAATGTGGGGAGTTACCTCAATGAAAATGAATTGATAGCTTGACTTAACCTTGTATGACCAAGGGGACTCAACAATGTGATTCTTTCTGGAACCAAATGCTTCATATTTCACTTCCATCCATAAAGCCCTAGCAAGTAATTCTCTGCTGGCAGTTGTGAGAATAACTGCTTTGTGCTTGTGGCCAGCTAACAAGGGTTTAGAAAGATTCAGGTTTGGTCTCAGAGTCCCCAACACATTGTGACAGGTTTAGACCACATGGGTGCTCTGTGAGAGAGCACAAAGGTAAAGGGATATAACCCGGGCTTGAGAGGGTCAAACAAGGCTTTGAATTTTACTTTTACAAGAAAGTAATTTCTTTTTTTTAGATTTTATTTATTTATTTGATGGAGAGAGAGAACAAGAGAGCCCAAGCGGGGGTAGCGGCCGAGGGAGAGGGAGAAGAAAGCAGGCTCCCGACTAAGCAGGGAGTCCAACGTGGGGCCCAATCCCAGGACCCCAGGGTCATGACTCGGGCTAAAGGCAGACACTTAACTGACTGAGCCATCCAGGTACCCCATCAGAGGAAGTAATTTCTAAATTCAGTCCAAAGGGAAAGGGAAGAGAGTAAAGAACCTCCCATAGCACAGTCTGTTCCAGGCCTAAGAGAGGCAGCAAGGCAGCTTTATTCAGAGAACCACTGATAATTTCATAGGCTTATAGTGTAGGACACAAGAAGGACAGAGGGAAAAGAAGAAAAACCAGACCGCTGAGTATAGACTGAGGCCTTCCTGCGTGGCCTCTCTCACCATGCTTTTTCAACTCTAATACTATTATACTAGTGAACATATTAAATGATCTTGCATTTTTACTCCTATATAATTCCATAAACTGTTTGTTTACTATAGTAATCTAATCAATACTAATCTACGCTAATTTACTTTTTCATGCCATCAGTATTTATGAGTGCCTACTGTGTGCCAAGTCCTGTACTAAGCCCTGGGGATCTGTCAGTGACCAAAACGTATGACAGCCCTTGCCATTTCAGAGATTAAATAAATGAGGTAATAAATAAGCAAATTATGTGGCCTCAGAATGTGATAAGTGCAATAGGAAAAAACAGAGCAGGACAAAGAGATTAGGAATGTTGAGGAGGAGGACTGTTCCAGTTTTAACTGGGATGGTCAAGTTAGGAGATTGCGTTTGACTTAAAGCAGGTGAAGGACCAGACTGTGTAAAGCTTTGTAGACCATTGTAAGGGCTTTGGCCACTGAGAAACTGGGAACCACTGGAAGCTCTTGAGAAAAGGCGCAATATAATTCACACTAAGGCTGCTGTGTAAATAATAAGAGTTTAGGCATAGGTAATGTACAACATGATGACTATAGTTAACACTACTGTATGGGATATTTGAAAGTTGCTGAGAGAGTAAATCCTCAAAGTTCTCATTACAGGGAAAAAAACACATTTTTTTCTCTGTATGAGATGATGGATGTTAACTTACTATATTTCACAATATGTTTATGCCAAGTCATTATGCCATACACCTTTAACTTATACAGGGCTGTATGTCAGTAAAACTAAAGAAAAAACCCACTGGACATATAACGCACATACACATATCAATAATAAAATAGGCTATTTAAAAATTTAAGTAGACAAATGTGAAAGCAGGGAAATGGGTAAGGAGACTTGTCTAACAAAGGAATAGAACACTGGCTAAAGGAGAGACTGTAGGAAGTGGCCAGACTGCAAATATTCTGAAGGTATAGCCAACAGAGTTTCCTGGATATTGGGATAAAGGGAAGACAGATGTCAAGGATATCACCTAGGTTTCCAGCCTGAGTGACTGGAAGGATGGAACTGGCATTTCCTGACATGGGGAAGATCTCAAGAGGAGCAGGCTTGAAGAGGGGGTGGGGGGAAAGGAGGAGGGGGCATGCCAAGGGGAGGGAGCTATCCCGAACAGGGAGCTGGTGCAGAAGACTAGAGTGTGCTATGCTTACCAGCTGGAGAGATAGGTACTAGAAGTTGCTAAATGTCTGTCATCAATAAAAGGTGCCATGAATGTTGCCAATTTAACTGAATAGATTACTTGGAAATGCAGAGTAGACAAGGTCCCCTTGAAAATGAACAAAGAATGTTTAAAAAGCTAATCATTTTTGTACTCCTGCTAAAACAGCAAAAAATAACACTATGTTTCAGAAGCCTCAACATTGCAAGCCACATGTTCATGAGGTGTTTATGAGATTACAAAGGGGCTGAATGAAGTAAAGCAAGGACTGGGCCTGAGGCACTCCAATATTAGGGAGTCATCCAGGAAAAGATAAAGAATTGTCAAGGAGACAAGAGGAGTAGCCAGTGAGATACGGGTTAAACAAAGAATGTGATATGCCAAGCCAGATAGAAAAGTATTGTAAGTTGTTAAACATCCATTATCTATAAAAGACGAAATGAATGTCACCGTTTTTTAATGGACTATATTTACTTTGAAACACAAAGTAGACAATGCCCCCTTGTAAATGAATGTGTGAAAAAGGACAAATTCCTCCCCCCGCCAAGTTAATCATTCTTATGTTCTTTATGAACCAATGAAAAGCAACACTATACTTTAGAAGCCTCAGGGTACAAGCCACATATTCATAAGCCCTGCATTTCAGTAGATGTGCATGAAAACACACACACACACACACACACACACACACCAAGTGTGAGCGCCAGAGCTGAGGTGAGTGGGAGCAAAGACGAGCTGCTATATGGTGTTTGCTCAATGAAAGAAGTGAAAAAAAGCCTTCAGTAATAACTGTTGCCAGAAGCACAGCTTTAGGGTTTGGGGAGTGTGGTTAAGGATAGAGACGGGATTGAATCCAAGCTCTGAGGTTATTTATTGGTTCTAAAACTAAGTTCTTTAAAAAAAACAGTGATTGCATAGCTCTCTTGGGACAAAATGTCTTTGTCGATACAGGGTAGAGAGGGACTTTAGGTAAGTTAGTTCTGGCTGCCACAGCTTGGGGCGGTGGTAGCTGAAGTAGAAGCAGGGAAAGCATTACATGAACAGCAGGGCTCAAGCCTGGCTGAAAGGACCACTGAGCTTCATGCTTTCCAGCGACTTGAGAGAGGAACAGCACTGTTTTGGTGAGGGGCATTGCAATGCTAAGTATAGGTAAGGCAGGATAGCCCTATGGGATTGAAGTTTCAATACTGTTGAAATGGTGATTCTCCCTAAATTGATCTGCAGATTCAAAACAATCCATATAAAAAACCTGGTAGGCTTCCCCCCCCCACCCCCTATCCCCCGCTTTTTTGGCAGAAATTGACAGGCTGATCCTGAAATTTATATGGAAATGCAAAAACTCTAGAAGGGCCAAAACAGTTTTGAAAAAAAACATAGTTGAGAGACTTACACTTTTCAATTTCAAAATGTACTATAAAACTACAGAAATCAAGACAGCGTGGTACTGGCATAAGTATGGACATATAGATAATGGAACAGTATTTAGAGTCCAGAAAAACCCCTTTTATGGTCAGTTTATTTTTTACAACAATGCCAAGGCAATTCAATAGGGAAGGGACTGTCTTTTCAACAAATAGTGGTGGGACAATTGCATGTAAAAAGATTTAAACTTTTGGATGGAGTTAAATTCTTTCCTCACACTTTACACAATAATTAACTTAAAATAGATCATAGGCCTAAATATAAGCGCTAAAACAATATTTTTTAAGATTTTATTTATTTATTCATGAGAGACACAGAGGGAAAGGCAGAGACGCAGGTAGAGGGAGAAGCAGGCTCCCCACAGGGAGCCCAGTGCAAGACTTGATCCATGGACCCTGGGGTCATGCACTGAACCAAAGGCAGACGCTCAACCACTGAGCCACCCAGGCGTTCCAAAACTATCAATCTTTAAAAAGAAAACCTAAAAAAAAAAAAAAAAACACCCTAGAAGTAAATCTTCGTGAACTTCAGCTAGGTAAAGCAGTCTTAAATAATGATACCAAAAGCATGATTCATAAATGAAGAAATAAATTGGACTTTATCAAAGTTAAAAACTTTTGCTCTTCCAAGATACCATTAAGAAAATGAAAAGACTGGAGCACCTGGGTGGCTCAGATAGTAAGTGCCTGCCTTTGGCTTAGGTCATGATCCCAGATTCCTGGGATCAAGCCCCATGTAGGGCTTTTTGCTCAGTGGGGAGCCTGCTTCTCTGTCTCCCTCTGCCTGCGCACTTGCTCTCTCTGTCAAATAAAATCTTAAAAGAAAAAAAAAAGTGAAAAGAGAAGCGACAGACTGGCAGAAAATGTTTGCAAATCATGTATCTGATAGAAACTTGTATCCAGACTATATAAAGAACTCTTGCAACTCAATAATAAGAAAATAAGCAACCCAATTTAAGAATGGGCTGGAATAGCTTTTTTGCCGAAGAAATGTTAATGGCGGGCAGCCCGGGTGGCTCAGCGGTTTGGCATCGCCTTCAGTCCAGAGCGTGATCCTGGAGACTCAGGATCGAGTCCCATGTTGGGCTCCCTGCATGGAGCCTGCTTCTCCCTCTGCCTGTGTCTCTGCCTCTCTCTCTCTCTCTCTCTCTCTCTGTCTCTCATGAATAAAATAAAATCTTAAAAAAAAGAAATGTGAATGGCTAATAAGTACATGAAAAGATGCTCAACACATCATTAGTCATTAGAGAAATGCAAATGAAAACTGCACCTATTAGAATGTCTTCAATAAAAAGAAAAAAACAGAATCAAGCATTGGGAGCATGTGGAGAAACTAGAGCCCTCATAGATTGCTGGTAGGAATGAATGGTGCAGCCACTTTAGAAAAGTTTGTTCCACAAAATGTTAAACATAGATTTACCATTGCACTCAGCAATTGGACAGCTAGATATTTACCAAGAGCAATGAAAACATGTTTTCATAAAAATGTGTACAGAAATGTTCATAGCATTATTCACAACAAAAACTCGTACACCAACGTTCATAGCAGTATTATTTACAATAGCCAAAAGTGCAAACAATCCAAATATCCATCAACTGATGAAAGGATTAACAAAATATGATATGCCCATGTGATGGAATTATTCTAACATGGATGAATCTCAAAACCACTATGCTCAGTGTGAGAAGCCAGATGCAAGAAAACATTATATGCTTCCATTTATGTGAAATGTCCAGAAATTGTCTGTAGAGACAAAGATCTTTAGTGGTTGCCTGGGGCCAGAGATGGAAAGGGGGATTAACAGCAGGTAGACATGAGGGGTCTCTTTGGGGTGACAGAAATATTCAAAATTTGGACTGTGGTTACACAGCTCTGTACATTTACTAAAATCACTGACTTGTATATTTAAAGTGAGTGAATTTCATGGTATGCAAGCTTTACCTCAAAGCCGACTCTTTAAAAAGAGTATGCTTGTAATTGCCTATGAATTCCAGTTCTGCTACTTAGAAGCTGTGGGACTAAAAAAAAAAAAAAAGAAGCTGTGGGACTGTGGGCATGTTATATAATCTTTCAAGGACCCACTTTCCTCACCTGTAAAAATGGGGTAATACTATCTACCTCATTGGATTGTTGTGAGGGTTAAATAAAATAAATAAATACCTATTAAGTCAGTGCCAATATTTATAATTCTTAATAACATTATTTCTTGTGACATTTCTACTTCCAGGATACGTTTGACAATAAAGCATATTATGTTCTATTCATTATCAATGAATTTTATTTTTCACTGAGATACAATTCACATACAAGATTCACTCTTTTAAACCATACAATTCATTGGTTTTTAGTATATTCACAAAGTTGTGCAACCATCACCACTAGTTCAACATTTATCTTTCATTATAGTTGACATACAATATTACATTAGTTTCAGGTGTATAGCATAATGAGTTGACATTTCTACATTTTTATCACCTCAATAGGTTTCCTGAATTGGCTGGTATAACTATTTAGAATGTAAGATAAATTCTAAATTTATAAACTTACAAATTTATAAGTTGCTAAATTTAGGAAAGAAATGCTTCCATTCAAATACAATACATTGTACAGTTCTCTACCATCACTTAACCAATGAATGCACTTACTGAAATAAGATTTCCTATTTTAGGTAAACTGTTGTAACCTAAAACTTATGTGATAGAAAACCTATATTCCTATTAATCTTACTTAAGTATTCAATAAACACAGGTAATCTAAATTCTTAGTCGCTTCTCCTTACATTTTTTGCTGGCTAGAAATGAACAGCTGTTCATGACAGAAAATTTGTAAAAGTGTAGAAATGCATGGGGAGAAACAAAAATTACTCGGCTTCTTTTTGATACCCTGTGAAAAAAAGTAAAGTCCCCGAAGTCTTTAAATTTTAAAATACCGATTGGATGGTAATTTTTCCATTAAAGAAGTTAGTTTTTCTGTATGGGCTTAAAACAAAAGCAAACCTTCTTGGGCGCTTTTACAACACTTCGCTTCTATCCTACGTTAACTCTATGCTGTGCAGTTTAGAGCCACCATGGACCCGCCTTCCGGGCCCTAGAAACCTGTCTCTGAGAACAAGTTAGGGACTTGGCTCTTCCCATCCCCGGGCCTCTGACCACTTCATCAAATCTCCGCGCGAGGGCGCCCTCCCCGCCACTCGCCAGGTGACGCGCAGGGCCATGAGCGCTGCCAGCGTGGCCATTACAGGCGAGCCGCACCCCGAGCCGATCTCGCCTTATTAAATTATGGAAATCAGTAAAGATGGACAGCCCCTCCGTCTAGCCTCACCCCCCCCCCGGCCCCCGCGAGAACGTTCCCAGGTTCCAGGAAACTTCCGGCCATCCCTACGGGAACCGGAAATGGCTTCTCCCTCGCCAGCGCGCTTGGCGGTTGCATCACCCGCCTAGCAAAGGGTCTTTTTTGGGGCTGCCCTTAGCGTTGCCTACACAAATATCCGCCAGGGCAGCAGCGTATGGATTCCGAAGCTTTGCCTCCTGTTTTTTAGTGAGTCTTCAGGCAGGCACTGCGTAAGCCCAAGCGGAGAGAAGTCCAAGCAGCGAGGCCCCTGCCGCACCGGCTCCCCTCTTTTCCCAGGCGTGGGTCCTAGTCGGCCTTCCCGCCCTCCGTTTCCCCGCCCCACACAAGGGGACCTGCTTTCGGTCAGGCAGCGACTGAGGCGACTTCCTTCCTCTCGGAGCAAGATGGCGGGGGGCGAGGCTGGAGTGACTCTGGGGCAGCCGCACCTTTCTCGCCAGGATCTCGCCACCTTGGTAAGGTTACGTTCTGCAGGGATGCGGAGTGAACTCAGAAATGGATGATCGAGCCTCCCGGGAGGCGTGGAGACGAGGCAGTGCCGGGATGTCGGGAGCATGTGTTAGGGAGATTCGGACTGGGGCGCCCTAAACCGTGTTGGTGCCGCCGCTTGCACCTCGGCACGTCCGCGCGAGCTTTGCGTGGGGATATGAGGTTGTGGGACCTCAAATCCCTGACGGATTCGGCTGGAAAGGCCTAATGCTAAGTGTTACTAAGGCTTTTGCTTCTGAAGATCTGGGAAGGGAATATCCACATCATCCTCAGTGCTAATGCTGTCAAAGTGGGAGGTTGGGGGGTCTCGGGCTTTCTCATCTCCCATAGTGAGTGGAGGTGTAGTCTCCTGAAACGATGAAGGGCTTTTAGGGCTTCCTATTCATCAGAGTACAAGAAAGCACTTTTGCAGGAAAAGTGCTTTAGGGAGTAGAGGAGAGCTGTTCACATGGTGGCAAGCTGTGGGTAGCAAATGTAAAGTCAAAGGAAAAGCTGTGATTTGTCTTATGTACAGCGTTTTAAAATAAAAATGTTTCATTGTAGGATGTTACCAGGTTGACTCCACTTTCACACGAAGTTATCAGCAGACAAGCCACAATTAATATAGGTAAGATAAGAATAACTTGGTGACCTGACTTGCTTGATCAGGACGAGTAATTTTAACTTCTCCCTTTGTGTGATTACCTGAATTTTGTGAGGTCACAGACATTCAGGAAATAGACATTGAGCTTGTGTGAGCAAAGCACCTGCCAGATTTTGTGGGAAGCACATATTGTTCATGCTTAGTTTATGTATAGGTGAAAAGAAAAAATACAGACACATGAAAATTTTAGTAGCATAAGGCAAGGTGTAGTCCTATGTAGCAGAAGAGATGAAAATGTGGTGGTATTTGCCATACAGGGTTATTGCAAAGGCATAATTTTCTAAAGTTTTATTTGGTATATAAGCTATTAATAAGTAGAAGGGTCCCCCCTCCCCACAATTGCCATCTAGAACTTTACAGAAGAAGATATGTTGACTGAGTGTAAATTTAGGGTATTTGACAACCTGTACAGACAGCACAATCAAATCTAGTTAATAGTAAAGCTCTGCCATCAGGTTATTAAAAAGCTATAAGATATATGCTATCCTTGATAGCATTACCATAATTAAACCTGGGTTGTTTTCCTGTTTTCATAGATTCTTTTTGATTGTGTCAGGACTCATACCTACTTACTTTGCTCTGGTTATGCTGTAAAGTTCCTTAGTATACAGAATTCTTTCTTGTGGAGTGTTTATTTTAAATGAAGGCAGTCTTTTATGTGATTGGAAACATAAGATGAATAACTTACTATACTGACTGTAGTGTTTTTTTTTGTTTTGTTTTGTTTTTTGAGATTTTTAATTTATTTAGTAGAGACAGGGAGAAGCAGGCTCCATGCAGGGAGCCTGACTTGGGACTCGATCCTGGGTCTCTAGGACTGAGTGTAGTTTTTGAATGAGATTGTCATTACATGGAAAGTTCCATTCAGTCCTGTACCAGAATAAGGTTTTAGTAGGAAAGAATATGAAGGAGGAAAAATTGAAGTCACTCTTTTACATTGATATTTATAGTAAGTTATAGCTTTGGATTTTGTACTCCAATGCTTTTTGAAATAGTGTTTGGTGTAATTGAATGCACATGAATTAATTTCTTAAACTTTGTCTATAGGTACAATTGGTCATGTGGCTCATGGGAAATCCACAGTTGTAAAAGCTATTTCTGGAGTTCACACTGTCAGGTTCAAAAATGAACTAGAAAGAAATATTACAATCAAGCTTGGATATGCTAATGCTAAGGTGAGCTGTGTACTGTGGAACTAGAAATAACTTTGATTATTAAATGTGCAGATAACAAGTTCGAATATTTTCTTCGTTGGAATTTTTAGATTTATAAACTTGACGACCCAAGTTGTCCTCGGCCAGAATGTTACAGATCCTGTGGAAGTAGTACACCAGATGAATTTCCTACAGACATTCCAGGGACCAAAGGGAATTTTAAATTAGTCAGGTGATCTATTTCAAAAAACACATTGTAATGAAACTAATTGCTGAATGTTTTTGTTGCCTATCTATTTTTTGAGTGTGATTCATATCCTGGTTCTTTATCAGAGGATACAGCTTCTACCTAGTGATGTTACTGGGGTTTGGGGATGGCCCACAAGGAAATTTTTTACATTGGGGCAATGCTGGGACTGGATAGAGGTGAGTGAGGCCCTTGCCTTGGGCCCAGAATATAAGAGAAAAAATCCTAAACAACAACAACAACAAAAAACCAAAAACCTCAGTAAACAGTATTTCGAGGTGGTGCTTTTTGAAAGTGATGCAAAGAATTGTCATAAAATATCGTTTGTTTAAAAAAAGACAAGCTCAAAATCACGGATCTTTTTCCCCTTGCTTCAGTATCACTATTTTGGGCTCAGTGTGACATTGTTAAGTTAATTTTGATATTTTGCCCATCATGAAATTTTTGGCATTAATTTTGTTTTTAAGTTTAAATATTTATCTTGATTAGTGAGTTTTTTGTCACTCCCTTAAATTTTGCCCCTGAAGCAAATATCTCACTTGGCTTCACCCTACTTCTGGTCCTCAGATGGCACTGGGAAGAGGCTACTCATCTCTGCCTTTGTATTATGAAAGCAGATGCAAATAATATGTGCTTGAGTGGGCATAGGCAAGATTTGGCCTAAGGGCTTTAGTTTGCTAACCCCTTTTTAGATCATAACAATGTGAGCATTACATTCTTTAAAAATAGTGATTTTCAGTAAGTAGCAGTTTTGCTAAAATAGTACTACCATCTCTACTTCAGATTGGCAGTTCCAGCTTTTCAAGGTGCTAGAGGAATTTTTTACAAATCATTTTTTCAGATGGCATTGCCCATTCTGTAAACACTGTTTTAGCTTTCAAATTGGTGACATTTCTAGTATATTTTCTATACTATATTCTATACCATATTCATTTTGATTGGATTTGGGGATTTCTATCTTTTGAAATTGAATTGATCTTAGGACTAATCGTTATTTCTTAATTGCTAG
The DNA here is from genome assembly GCF_048418805.1 of Vulpes vulpes. Taxonomy (NCBI): domain Eukaryota; kingdom Metazoa; phylum Chordata; class Mammalia; order Carnivora; family Canidae; genus Vulpes; species Vulpes vulpes. Next base: position 19,611,803 of record NC_132796.1, read on the forward strand.
ACATGTTTCCTTTGTTGACTGTCCTGGCCATGATATTTTGATGGCTACTATGCTAAACGGTGCAGCAGTGATGGATGCAGCTCTTCTGTTGATAGGTAAATATATCAGAATTGGTTTTGACAAATCAATGTGGAGCAAATCCAAGATGTTATATTTAAAGGGGAACTAAGGCCATTAAGGGCCATATCCGTTACCTAAGAGCGACACAAATGGGAGTTAACATGTCATCCATGATGACATCCCTGCCTATCAGGTATCATAAAATAACTAAGCAAGATAGCTCTGGGGCTGTATAGGTTAGTATATATATATATATATTTTTTTTTTTTTTTAAGATTTTATTTATTTATTAATGAGAGACACACAGAGAGAGAGAGAGAGAGAGAGACACAGGTAGAGAGAGAAGCAGGCTCCATGCAGGGAGCCCAATGTGGGACTTGATCCTGGGACTTCAGGATCATGCCCTGGGCCAAAGGCAGGCGCTGAGCCACCCAGGCATCCCGGTTAGTATATATTTTAAATTAAAGTCAGTAGTGCATTTTTCCCACCTAGATCACATGAGATGATTTATTATTCTAGTTTTAAATTTGTGTATAAATGTATGTATATTTTTTGTCCACTGCAATAGTTACGTATAGTGGTTTTATTTGGATGCAAATCTCATTTATAATAAGTGCTAAAGTGTAAAAAAAATAAAGTGCTAAAGTGTAGACCTCATTGGGATTTTCTTTTTTTTTTTTTTCTCATTGGAATTTTTCAAAGCTAGAGTTGTACTACATTCCTTATGTGAGCTGTCAGATTTCATTGCTAATGGGACATATTATTTGAGAGAGAGAGATCGAGAGCAGGGAGGAGAAGGAGAAGCATGCTCCCCGATGAGCAGGGAGCATGACGTGGGGCTGGATCCCAGGACTCTGGTGTTATGACCTTAGCTGAAGGCAGATGCTAACCTATGGGACATAATTTTTGAAAGGATGCCAAGTAGATAGTGTAGGACACCTGAACATCACTGCCTGGGGAAGATGATTGTTGGAGGGCCCAAAAAAACATGCCAATTTCTTAATAATACACTGTTCTAGCCTTACTCTAGGTTCCCCCCCCATCCTGCCCCACCCCGCATTACCATAGCCATCTTTATTTGGAAAAATCCAGATATAAAATGTATTCTCTCCGTCTTTCCAAGTTTTCCTTTTTACAAAAATAAAAAGACACATAAAAACCATCCCTGCGGGATCCCTGGGTGGCGCAGCGGTTTGGTGCCTGCCTTTGGCCCAGGGCGCGATCCTGGAGACCCGGGATCGAATCCCACGTCGGGCTCCCAGTGCATCGAGCCTGCTTCTCCCTTTGCCTGTGTCTCTGCCTCTCTCTCTCTCTGTGTGTGTGTGTGTGTGTGTGACTATCATAAATAAATAAATAAATTTAAAAAAAAATCCCTGCTTGTCATTCCCATAGACCATGTTTTTCAGGCAGCCCTCTCCCCTCCCCCCCATATAGCTACATGCTTCATTCCAGAATGTCTCGCTTCCCCCACATGCTTTGGTGCTTTCCTACCAGGGTAGAGTTCTGAATTCCAATACAAGTACACAATGAAGGAGTATAAAGAACACTTTACATCTAGTGTTCTTATCTCGTTTTGTTAGGGAGTACCCTTTGGTAGTAGTTGAAATTCACAGACTGTAGTGTCTTCTCTTAATTATTCTCTGCCTCTCAGGAGCTTAACTGGGCCATAGCATCTCTAAGACTGGATACAGCCAGAGGGTATACCTTATACCTGAGCAAAGGCTAGGGGCAGACCCTGGGATGCCAAACTTGTTGATCCAAGCTTCTTGCTTAGCACCAGGGATGAGAACCAAATTATCTGAAGACTCCAGTGAATGCAGGCACAGAGTGTTAAACAAGGACAAAAGGTGGACGCTTGGCAGTGATATGTAGGACTTTTGCTGGTATAGCTAGGACATGCAGAAGTTTTCTTTATTAGATACCAGGTAAGCTTTTTTTAAGTAGTAAAATATACATAAAATTTATCGTTACAACTATTTAAGGTGTACAACTCAGTGACATTAAGTACATTGACAGTGTTCTACAAGCATCACCATTTTCTGGTTCCAGAACATTTTCATTACCCCAAAAGGAAACCTCATGCCCATTAAGCAGTCACTCTACGCTGTGTCCTTCCCCCAGCTCCTGGCAACCACTAATCAGCTTTTTGTCCCTATGGATTTGCCTATTCTGGATATTTCCAGTTAATTCTCATGCATCTTTTTTATTCTTCATCATCTAGCTGGTAATGAGTCTTGTCCTCAACCTCAGACTTCTGAACACTTGGCTGCTATAGAAATCATGAAACTGAAGCATATTTTGATTTTACAAAATAAAATTGATTTGGTAAAAGAAAGTCAGGCTAAGGAACAGTATGAACAGATCCTTGCGTTTGTACAAGGTAAGAAGCCATAATCTATAATAAATCTATGAATCACTTTGAGAGGTATTTAATCCAGATACCAGATGTTAAATTAACTTTTAATAAAAGAGACTATCTGAAATAGAGAAGTTTATGGATCTTAAAACCTATTTCTCTACCTACCACTTCGTAACCACCAGATAGTTAGTGAAATCTGTGTTTGTGAATTTGATAAACTAAAGCGCATACATTTTTTCATCCAGATATATCTAGAATATTTTCTTTTATTCAAGTGTAGTTGACGTACTCTTGTGTTAGTTTCAAGTCTACAACATACTGATTGGACAGTTCTGGTAATTCTGTGCATTATGCAGTGCTCAATAAGTGTAGTTACCGTCTGTAACAACAAAATTGTTAAAATATTATTGACTGTATTCACATTTCATCCCAGTGAATTTTTTTTTCAGTGACTTATTTTATAATTGAAAGTTTAAAGTTTATTTTTGCTGGCTGAAAGAACTGAAGTTATATTCTGGAAACTGTTAGTCAGTTTAGGAAAAAAGTCCTCCTTAATGAACAGAAGCATCTTTTGAAAAAACTTAAGTCTTAGACTATTCTTACTGAGTACTTTGATCTTTGGAACTGACAATGATATATTAAATCTTCCTAGTGTTCATTTCTCTAACAGCATAGGGTTTTTCATTTTAGGGAAGACATGATGCATGCTATTGTTGACAATTCTCTCTCAGCCTTGTTGGAAGGGTTGACTCTAATGAACCTAGTTCTGTCATGATGAAAAGAATAAGTCATTTTGATTAAAAACTAATTATGTTTGGTCCATTTCTTTGACCAACCTGTTTAACATATAATTAATAGGGAGCAAATATTATATAAGCCAGTTGTCTTTGATTAGTAAAGAGTCTGTAATTTTAACCTGACATTTATTGGGGGGGTTAATTACATGTTATTAGAAATCTTTCAACTAGTAAAGTGCTTTTTCCCAGGAGTGTTAGTGCTTTATTCCTTTAGACAGTGTTACCATTTTAGTATATTAAATATGTGTGTTAATATATTTTAACAACTTTTTTCCGAAAGGGGACTAGTATTCATTTTTATGAGTAAAAACAGAATGCTGCTACCTTTCTGAACAGAATTAGCACTTTGCATCTGTTGCTGGCATTTGTGGGAGGATGTTTAGGCATCTGTTTTGGTTATCTTAACTGATGTAACAGAAAGATCACGTTTGTAAAACTAAAGAGTCTTAATCTTGCTGAATTTTGTATAGGCACAGTAGCAGAAGGAGCTCCTATTATTCCAATTTCTGCTCAGCTGAAATACAATATTGAAGTTGTCTGTGAGTACATAGTGAAGAAAATTCCAGTACCCCCAAGAGACTTTACTTCAGAACCCCGACTTATTGGTAAGTGATAGTATTTATCTTTAACTCTTAATTTGATCTTTTTCACTTTGGTGGTTCCCTTTGAGGGTGTTTATTAATAACTTCCTCTTTCTGCAGAGATAATAAATAATAATCTTCGTAAAAAATTTTTTGATTCTGGGATTGTATTGATAATGCTAGATTGCATTGCTGGAAGAGGGACAGAGTACTGAACACAGAAGCAACTTTTAATCTTTCTGTGATGTGTATATATATGGTATATTACATGATTAAGATGGAGTCATACAGTATTCTCCATGGAATCAAAATGTTTTAGTCAGGAACAGGATATTAGAAGTTTCATACAGGGCACCTAGGTGGCTCAGTGATTGTCTGCCTTTGGCTCAGGTCATGATCCCAGGCTTCTGGGATTGAGTCCCTCATCCGGCTCCCTGCAGGGAGCCTACTTCTCCCTCTACCTATGTCTCTGCCTCTCTCTGTGTCTCTCATGAATGAATGAATGAATGAATGAATGAATGAATGAATGAATCAGTCTTAAGAGCTTTCATACAAATGTTTTCATTGTACCATTAATGAAGATTTTCATGTCCCTTTCACTTTAAGTTCATAGTACCACTATTGATATAATTTGATCATCTGATGTGGTTGTGGTTCCTCTATAGAGAGGTAGGAGCCTTTTTTTGTTTGTTTTGTTTTGTTTTGTTTTGTTTTTTTAGGAGCCTTTTTAAAACAGACATTTGAGCTTCTCTGGGCCTGTACCTGGTGCCCCCCTTTATATTGTGGGAAGTGTTCTCTTGGGTGATTGTGCTGTGTGTCCTTGCTAAGGGTCACTGCTCTCAGGAACTCAGTTCATGTAGTTCCAAAGGTGTTTTATGGTTTTATTTATTTTTTTCATGAGAGACAGACACAGGCAGAGGGAGAAGCAGGCTCCCTTTGGGGAGCCTGATGTGGCACTCGATCCCAGGACCCAAGGATCATGCCCTGAGCTGAAGGCAGATAGATGCTCAACCACTGAGCCACCCAGGTGTCCTTGTTTTATAGTTTTAAAACTAAATTTTAATTCAAGAAGTTATACAGAGGTAGATAAAGAAAAGTCCCATCTCCCTGCCTTTCACTTCTGGCCCCTTAGCCCTGAAGTAGCCAAAGTTAACAGGTGGTGTGTATTATTCCCATGCCTTCCTCTTTATTCACATCATTATGTATAAACATGTACATGTTTCCTGTTTTAGTTTTACTTTGTAGAAATGGGATCATGAGGATCCCTGGGTGGCTCAGCGGTTTAGCACCTGCCTTCAGCCCAGGGCGTGTTCCTGGAGTCCCGGAATCGAGTCCCACGTTGGGCTCCCTGCATGGAGCCTGCTTCTCCCTCTGCCTGTGTCTCTGCCTCTCTCTCTCTCTCTCTCTGTGTCTCTCATGAATAAATAAATAAAATATTTTAAAAAAAAGAAAGAAAGAAAGAAAGAAAGAAAGAAAGAAATGGGATCGTACTCTGTGTGTTACTTTAATTAGGTTGTTGGGTTTTTTTTTTTTTTTTTTAACAGTGTTTGTGGGTTATCCTTTCAGGTCATTACATTATAAGTCAAACATTCTTTTTTGGGGGTGCCTGGGTAGCATAGTCGGTTAGGCATCCAACTTTTGGTTTCAGCTCAGGTCATGATCTCAGGGTCATGGGATCAGGCCCCACATCGGGCTCCAAGCTCAGTGCAATCTGCTTAAATTTCTCCCTCTCCCTCTGCCCCTACCCCCAGTGTGTGCACATGTGCTCTCTCAAATCTTTTAAAAAAACAACATTCTTTTTAAATATCCGCATGAAATTCCATAGTATGGATGTACCATAATATGCTCCCATCAATTAACTTTTATTTCCACTATTTTTTTTTTTTTTAAGATTTTATTTATTTATTCATGAGAGACACAGAGACAGAGAAAGGCAGAGACACAGGCAGAGGGAGAAGCAGGCTCCATGCAGGGAGCCCCATGTGGGACTTGATCCTGGCTCTCCAAGATCACGCCCTGGGCTGAGGGCAGTGCTAAACCGCTGAGCCACCGGGGCTGTCCTCCACTATTTTCATCATAAGTAAGAGTGTGATAAATATAGGAGTAATAATAATAGATTTTGTCACAAAGTCACCCCTGTGTGTATAAATATTACGTGACTATTATTATCCTAGAGAAGTTAACTTAGAAAAAAATATATTTCTTTTAAAGTTAAAATGAGCAGAATTGGCTTTAATTTGTTTTTCTTTTAGTTATTAGGTCCTTTGATGTCAACAAACCTGGCTGTGAAGTTGATGACCTTAAGGGTGGTGTAGCTGGTGGTAGTATTCTAAAAGGAGTATTAAAGGTGAACTGGATTTTGATTATTGTGTTATTTTGTTTGTTTTTCCCTGGTCTTAATCATGAAGTGAATAGTATGGATACTCCAAATGAAAAAGTAAACTTACGTGTGTGTGTGTGAGGATGTAGCACATTTTATATGGAGATAGGCTTTTGTGGTAGGTAGTTAGCAACAGTTGGTTGGATGGTTCTCATTTTGAAGCTCTTTTCTTTTTTTAACAGTCTTCAACATAAGAGAAATAATTGCCTTTTCAGTTTTGAGGTCACCCTGTTAGGACTTTTGATATGTTAGTGTTAATGGTATCATCCCACAGTGATTCTAATTACTAACTCATGTGTTTACAGGTGGGCCAGGAGATAGAAGTCAGACCTGGTATTGTCTCCAAAGATAGTGAAGGAAAACTCATGTGTAAACCAATCTTTTCCAAAATCGTGTCACTCTTTGCAGAGCATAATGATCTTCAGTATGCTGCTCCAGGAGGTCTTATTGGTAAGGATTTTTCTCTCATCCCTACATTTTTAACATGGCTGTATTTTTCATGGGAAAAGGATTACCCAAAAAGATACATTGTAGATTTTTAAATGAGTATTTTAAATAATTGACTGGGGTGGGGGAACATTCATGTGGTTAAGCTGTTGATTTTAGTTCATAAGATGGTTTCATATGTTTGTAAAAATTATTTCTAAGCATAAAGAAGAACACATTTTGGTTTAGTATGTGAAGTGACTCCTTTTAGCAATAATAAAATAAGTTTTATGATCCAGCATTTAAAATGATTAAGTATACTTTTTTGTCTACACAATTTTGGTGGTAGAGAGTGGTTGTTTTTTTGTGTGTTTTGCAAATGGAAAGTTATCCACAAATGTCAGTTGAATCCTGTCAGATCATGTTTACTCTGAGGTAGAATTAAAAAATGCCTTCAATTGTGAAGTAATTACTGAGATGATTTATAGGTTTTCTAGTCTCTTACAATTTACAACTTACAACCCATGCCCCGAAAAAGACAAGATTCAGTGAGAATTTGACATGTTGTACCTTTGGATTACAGTAGAAATTATTGGGTAAAGGAGGAGTTTGTTTTTTGGTTCTCTGGTTTTGGGGTATATAATTCACTTTTCTATCCCATAATTAAGAGTTTACTGTATATAATTTAATGATAATGCTCACGTAGCCACTGCTGAGCTTGAACAATTACCAATACTTTACCAGTCTTCATCTTTATATCTTCTTCCCTCCTCATTCACAGCTAAAATATCTTGAAGTGGATCCCAGGAATCATATGTAAAGTCCTGAAGTTAATTTTTTAATTAGCCTTCCAGGGGAGAAATGGCAGGCAAATATTCTACAAATTGCTCGTTATGAATTTTGTATTTTTTCAACCTTTAATAAGTATATTCATACTTATTTTTGAGTTAGGCAATCATCTCTGTCCTTTGTTTATAGAATTTATTTTTTATTTTATCTTTTTAAAGATTTTATTTATTCATGAGATAAACAGAGAGAGAGATAGAGGCAGAGACACAGGCAGAGGGAGAAGCAAGCTCCATGCAGGAAGCCCGACATGGGACTTGATCCCGGGTCTCCAGGATCACACCCTGGGCTGAAGGCAGCGCTAAACCGCTGAGCCCCCTGGGCTGTCCTGTTCATAGAATTTAAATCAAGAGATTGTTCTCAAATGCCCAACTAATCTATGAGTTTATGATTCTGTTTCTTCAGGTAAGACAGGTATTTTGTTATGCCCTATGTAATTCTTATATGAGTATGGGAATATAAATGTGTGTAAAAAAGTATAGGTGTATGCTGTACTTATTTGACTAAGTTTTGTGTAAACAGCTTTATAGAAAATAAAAAGTTGGGCTTTTTTATCTTGTTTTATATCAGGAGTGGGAACAAAAATTGACCCCACTTTGTGCCGGGCTGACAGAATGGTGGGACAGGTACTTGGTGCAGTTGGAGCTTTACCAGAGATCTTCACAGAATTGGAAATATCCTATTTCTTACTCAGACGGCTTCTAGGTGTACGTACTGAAGGAGACAAGAAAGCAGCAAAGGTAAGTGCTTTCTGTAAGTCCTATTTCCGAAAAGTGGCAGCGATGTTAAGACCAGTTTTGAGGTTCATTCTTTTATAGCTAACATGGGATTAAGAAAAGGTGAGTAAATTTGACTTTCAGGAAGTTAAGTCTCATATTAGGTTAGCAGAGATGGAAAATTGCCAATAATCTGTAGTTGGCAAGGATGTAGGAAAATAAGCAGTCATTTTTAGAAAGCATTTTCTTGATTATGATGTTTATTTGTCCTCGATTTTTTTTCCTAGGTGCAAAAGCTGTCTAAGAATGAAGTGCTCATGGTGAACATAGGATCCCTGTCAACAGGAGGAAGAGTTAGCGCAGTCAAGGCTGACTTGGGCAAAATCGTTTTGACTAATCCTGTGTGCACAGAAGTAGGGGAAAAAATTGCCCTTAGCCGAAGAGTTGAGAAACATTGGCGGTAAGTTTACTAGCCCTTGTCACTATCTAATAAAAAAGACACAGTCGATTCCCCTAAGATCTTGGACACGCACAGTTTACCTTGAGCACAACACTTAGTGACACTTTAGCTCAACTATTTCTTTGGATAACTTTGAATCTGTATTTCTAGCCCCGGTTTGTGATACACACAACATATGAAAAGACCAGGAGTTTATTAGATTCATTATTTCTCTTTTGGCTTTTTAAAACTATATTTGGAAATAATTTCAGACTTAAAAAAATTGCAAGAATTGCACACACCCCTATTCTCTTTTCCTAGATAGACCATATACTTTTACGTGTGTGTGTATATACTCTTTTATATGTATAAACTTCTTTCTCGATAAATTAAACCTACAGTTGATATTCTAGTTATACAGCTTGTCCCAATAATGTCCTCTAGTCCCTCTGGTCTAGGCTCCCGCGCTGCATTTAGCTGTCATGTCTCTTTTATCTCTAATTGGGTACTTCCTCAGCTTTTCTTTGTCTTACTTAATGTTGACTATTTTGAAGAATACATTTTTACTCTTCCTTAATTTGAGTTTATCTGATACTTTCTAAGATTAGATTCAGATTATGTATTTTTGGCCGGAATACTTACAGAGGTGGTGATGTCTCCTCAGGAAATCACAGCCAGAAGCACATGAGATCTGATTGATCCTCCTTGTTGAGGTTAATTTTGATTATGCAGTCAGCATTGGCCAGTTTTTCTACCTCATCGTCTTTTTACCTGTGCACCTAGTAAGCATTTTGTAGGAAGACTCCCTGAGACCGTGTGAATAACCTACTCCTCATCACATCTCACTCCCCGGATTTAGCCTCCACTGACGATTCGTGTCTGAATTGAACTTGATTTTAGGATTACAAAATGGTGACACCCTTCCTCCAACCTACCACTTCTCATTTATTGTTCTTTCTTTCCTATTATTTACTTAACTAGTTATACTCAGAGTTCTGTTTTATTCAGTAGTTAAGATTTCGTTAATGTCCTTGTTTATTTTGATTGTTCAGGATTTGTCTAGTAGAAGCTCTTCAAGCTGGCTCCTATGTCCTTTTTTTTTTTTTTTTCTTTTTTTTAAAGATTTTATTTATTCATGAGAGACACAGAAAGAGAGAGGCAGAGACACAGGCAGAGGGAGAAGCAGACTCCATGCAGGGAGCCCGATGTGGGACTTGATCCCAGGTCTCCAGGATCATGCCTTGGGCTGAAGGCAGCACTAAACCTCTGAGCCACCAGAGCTGCCTTTTAATATGAACAATTCCTTAGTTTCTGGCCCAAGAGATTCTAAACCCATCTTGTACCTCCCCTGCTCCAGTTTTAAAATTGGCCATTTCTCCAAGGAAGCCTGGTTTCCTTTAGTAGGAAATATTTAGAAATGAAGATTTGGGTGCTAGGTCTGCTCTTATTCCTAGGGTGCTCTTCCTTCTAGGTCCTTTGAATGGATAAGCTAGGAAATACATATCTTTGATTTCTGACTCTGCTTTTAGTTACCTGGTTAGTTGCTGAATCTACCCTTTGCTTTCTATTCTGTGTGGTCTTATTCCCCTTACTGCCATTGTTTCACACGTAAAAGTTAACTGCAAAAGATTCCTAATTTCATCTTCCTTTGTTAGTTAAGAGCTCAGTCAAAATTTATCTCCCTAAACCATTTTTATGATGCTGTCTTCAATAATTTCCAGTAGGTTCTCACTACTTTATGATACTCTGGACCTTTCTGGAAGCATTTTATGTTTGTTCCTGCTTTGTCTCATACAAACTCTCTCAATTACACTGTTCTGAGACCTCATTATTGTCATAATTATTCAAATCACTTTTGGTTCTCTGTTCTTTTCTCACTACTTACTTCCCTTATTAAGGCTTCTTGATACTGTGCCCCATGAAGGTGTCTCATCATCTGTTCAGAAGATTCATCTCAATTATTACTCTATAATTTAGAGGGAGTTGAACTTCTGGTTGAATTTTAAGTAAATAATCCTGCTTTGTGGTGATTTTTGTCATTTGATTTTACTCTTTGGTGTGATTATACCATTTGCTATTATAGACACACTGATTTCCAGGGTATTTTAAAATAGTCTTAAATAATAAATTTTCAGAAACTCTTAACAGGGAATGTATTATTTGTACTTGGTTAGAATGATTTCCTAGATCAGAACAGGTTTTAAAATAAAAGGATTTTTTTGTGTCTCTCAGTAATACTATAAGAGGATTCTATCCACATGAAACTTTAGATTTTGCTTAAAAATTGGCAAGTCTTCACCAGAAAACTGTTAGAACTAATAATAGGTGGATGCAGGAAAGTTGCAGGACACAATATTAATATATACAAGTTTGTTGTAGTTTTATATACTAATAAAGCAGCAGAAAGATTAGGAAAACAATTTTATTTACAGTTGCTCCAAAAAGAATAAAATACCAAAAAAAAAAAAAAAAAAAAGAATAAAATATCTAGGAATAAATTTAACCAAGGAGATGAAAGACCTATACTCTGAAAACTGTAAGACTTTGGTGAAAGAAATTAAAGACAACACAAGCAAATAGATATACTATGCTTAAGGATTAGAATTACTCATGTTGAAATGTTGCTACTGTCCAAAGCAGTCTATAAATTCAGTGCAGTTCCTATCAAAATAGCATAGCATTTTTCATAAAACTAGAATAAATCCTAAAATCTGTATGGAAAAGATCCCAAATAGCCAAAACAGTCTTGAGAAAGAAATATAAAGCTGCAGATACCATAGTCTCAGATTTCAAGCTATATTACAGAGCTGTAGTAATCAAAACAGTATGATACTGGCACAAAAATAGACACATAGATAAATGGAATAAGATGGGCAAGATATAAACCCATGCTTATATGGTCAATTAATCTATGACAATGTATAGTGGGAAAAGGAGAGTCTCTTCAATGAATGATGCTGGGAAAACTAACTGGACAGCTACATGTGAAAGAATGAAACTGATGGCTTTTTTTTTTTTTTTAAGATTTTATTTATTTATTTATTTGAAATAGAAAACATATGCACGAGTGGGGGGAAGGAGCAGACTCCCTACCAAGCAGGTAGCACTAATCGGGGCTCAGTCCTCAGGACCCTGAGATCATGACGTAAGCTGAAGGCAGACACTAAACCCAGGTGCCCCGAAACTGGACCGCTTTTTTACACCATACACAAAAATAAATTCAAGGCCTAAATGTGAGACTGAAACATAAAACTCTTAAAAGAAAACATAGGCAGTAATTTTTGACATCAGCTTTAGCAGTATATTTATGGATAGGTCTCCTCAAGCAAGGGAAACAAAAGCAAAAATAAACTATTGGGACTACACCAAAATACAGAGTTTTTGCACAGCAAAAAATGAAAAGACAACCTACTAAATGGGAAAAGGTATTTGCAAACAGTATGTTCAACAAGGGCTTAATAGCCAAAATATATAAAGAACTTGCATGACACCAAACAAGCCAAACAATTCCATTTAAAAAAGGGCAGTGCACCTTAATAGTCATTTTTCCAAAGACATACAGATGGTCAACAACCACATGAAAAAATACTCAACATCAATAATTTTTGGGGAGAAATGCAAATCAAAACCACAATGAATTTTCACCTTACACCACACTGGATGGTTAGTGTCAAAAAGACAAGAAAAAGGGGCACCTGGGTGGCTAAATTGATTGGATATCTGACTTGATTTCAGCTCTGGTCATGATCTCAGTGTCGTGAGATCAAGCCCTGTATTGGGGTCCACTCATTCTTAGTGGGGAGTCTTCTTGAGTTTCTCTCTCTCTTCCTCTCTCTCTTCCTCTTTCTCTGCCCTTCCCCCTTGTGCACGTGCACACTCTTTGTCTCTCAAGTAAGTAAATCTTAAAAAAAAAAAAAAAAGTCAAGAAATAACAAATGTTGGTAAGGATGTGGAGTAAATGGAGCTCTCATGCAGTGTTTATGGGAATATAAATTGGTGCAACTACTGTGGAAAACAGTATGGAAGTTCCTCAAAAATTTCAAAATAATCATGTGATCCAGTAATTCTACTACTGGGTATTTACCCCTAAAAAAACAAAAACACTAATTTGAAAATATATACATATATATATATATTTCTTATAGCATTACTTACAATAGCCATGTGTCTATCCATAGATGATTGGATGAGGTAGATATGGTATATATACACAATGAAATATTAGCCATAAAAAAAATAGAATAAAATCTTGCTATTTGTGACAGCATGGATGGTTGTAGAGGGTATTATGCTAAGTGAAATAAATCAGAGAAAGACAGATACTATATGATTTCACTCAAAGGTGAAATCTAAAAAACAAACAGGCCCGTAAATACCAAGAACAAACTGGTGGTTTCTGGTGAGCGGAACAAAGTGGGTAGGGTAGTGCAATAGGTGAAAGGGATTAACACTTCCAGTTATAGGGATCCCTGGGTGGCGCAGCGGTTTAGCGCCTGCCTTTGGCCCAGGGCGCGATCCTGGAGACCCGGGATCGAATCCCACGTCGGGCTGCCGGTGCATGGAGCCCGCTTCTCCCTCTGCCTGTGTCTCTGCCTCTCTCTCTCTCTCTCTCTCTCTCTCTGTGACTATCATAAATAAATAAAAATTGAAAAAAAAAATTAAAAAAAAAAACACTTCCAGTTATAAAACAAGTCCTGGAGATGGAAAGTACAGTTTAGAGAGCATAGTCAATAATATAATGTATGGTGCCAGATGGTGAGTACACTTAATGGTAAACATTGAGTAATATATAGAATTGGCAAATTACTATGTTGTACACCTGAAACCAATATAATACTGTATGTCAATTATACTTCAATAATAACAAATTGAAATAAAAAACAGGTTTTTAAAAATTAGCAAGTATGTTAAAATTGTTAAATGAGAGCATCTGAATGATTTTTACATTCATTTTTTTCTTTTTAAGATTTCATTTATTTATTCATGAGAGACACAGAGGGAGAGGCAGGGACACAGGCAGAGGGAGAAGCAGGCTCCATGCAGAGAACCTGACATGGGACTCGATCCTGGGTTCCCAGGATCACGTCCCAGGCCGAAGGCGGTGTTAAACCGCTGAGCCACCCGGGCTGCCCTGATTTTTACGTTCTTTAGAATTGTGGTTTTACCCCATGTTTAGATGGGTTTTGTTCTAGAAGCTATTGTTGGGGTAGCAATTCAGCCTAGTCATTGATTAGAGCAAACATTGTAAGAGGGAGCGGAAGTCCCTCTGCTATTTAAGAGTAATCTGCTAATAGAGTGTACATTCTTCTAGTTCTCCCCTTAATATTCATTACCAGCTAAGGTCATGCTGAATCCTTTGTGATCTGTTGAGTGCTGTGAATGGTAAATAAATAAATAAATAAATAAATAAATAAATAAATAAATAAATAAATAAATAAGCAAGCATTTTTCAAGAGAAGAGGATAGGAAATGAGATTTTTTAGAAAATCAGACTGTGATAGATTGTGTATCAGCATGATTCCTTAGGTGGACTGGAAGGCTCTGGTGGTTCTGGAGGGGTGAGTATACTTCAGTAGAGTGAAGACAAACATATTTGTAGTAGCAACTTTTTGTTTGCTTTTTTGGTCATTCATTCTGTCTGGAGCCCATCTTTGTGGCCCTGAGGACCTAGGAAGAAAAGTATCAGCTTTCTTAATGGAACAGCAGTTTTGGGGAACATTCAAATTTAGCAGATAGGCAAGTAAAACCAGTTATGATTGTGTGGTAATGATAATGAAATGGGTGTAAAATTCATGGTTTTTAAAATTTTCTTTTTTGCAGTTTAATTGGTTGGGGTCAAATAAGAAGAGGAGTGACAATCAAGCCAACAGTAGATGATGACTGAAGAATTCCAGGGAAATCATACATTTGGATGGAGTTGGAATTTCTCATTACAACCTAGGGGTATATTTTCAAAGCAATACTGGGAAATTAATTTCACAGCTCATTACCTTAGTGGTAGCTGTAAGGTTATTCTCATTTTTTGGTGATGAAAATTTAACCTCTAGTGCTAAAATAGGGTCTACAATAAATGTAAAAATTGGCATAATGTTAGATTCAATCTACATTTTAGCAGAAATTAATCATTCCCAAATAATGTCTAATTTATACATCAGTACAGGTTTGAAATGAAACTATTTGCTAGAACCAGCCTGTTCTGTAGCACACGTATCAAACCTATTTCAAATAAAGATTTTCTTCTTACTTTGCATGATTCATCTTTGATTGATTCCAGGCTTGAAGGACTATTGTACCAGTAAAGATTTGAAGACACAAGTTCTTAAAAACCAGCTTTGGTTTCTTATGAGTGAAAAGGAAATTAATAAAAGTTATCCTTTAGAGCATAGGAGCTCATTCCCATGGACACACCATTTTGTTCTCTCCCTCTTTTCCTGAACTGGAACACAGGAAACCAGAGCCAGAGGTTTGTCACCTTCTTCCTGTGGTGTCCTGCCAGTTGTTTCTGCATTGGTTTATACCTGAAATCTGATAACCTCCCCATATTGGAAAACACTGTTAGACCAGATGATTCTAGATAAGTAACGTAGATCTTTATAGGCCTTATTTTATGCTTTTTCTTAACTGCCTAATTGATAACAGTTATAATGTAGATTCTAATTTTAGTAACTTTTGGACCTTTCAAGAGGTCAATGATGTTAGAAAGCAAAGCGTGAGCCTTTTCATTTTTAACTTCGTTTCCATTTTCTTACACTTTTCCTGTACTATGCTTTATTTTTATTTATTTATTTGTAAGATTCTCTTAAAACAGTAGCTCCCGACTCTGGCTAACATTAGATTTGCTGGAGAACCTGAAAAGAAAGAAAGAAAAAGATAGCCTGAAGAGATTCTGATTTAATTGACTAGGGATGGAGCCCTGGCATTGATGTTTTTCACAACTTCCTAGTGTTAAGAAATAATTTTAAGAGAGTTGAGAAGTAGGTGTATCAAATAATACAGAATTGGCTTAGTTTTGGTAGTCCGGTAATGGTCTCTAGTTGCTTTTCTTAAGTTTGCATTAAACTTGATGCCACAGTCTAATAAGCCTTTTCAGGCGTTGAAGCTGCCTTATAGAAATTGAGAAGGTGTGGCTATGAATTGTTACTTAAATTTATAAGTTCTGCAGAAGCATATAATGCTGCATAGTTGATCAGCTTTGAAGGGTTGTATTGTATGTAGCATGAAGGACACATTTAATAAAACAAAGTCCTAATCCAGACATTAATTTTATATTTAACATGTCCGAATTTGTTTTGTAAGCCTCTGCCACCAGAAATTCTGGGATAACAAGACCCAAAGCTTTGGCAGTTGACTAAATTTATCTTAAGTAAATCTCGTGTCACAATAGAAAGAAGTTTGGTCTGTTTCCAACATCTACATGAATTTCAACAAATTTACAAAGCACTATGCGTAATGTAAATAGATATACACAAATGTGAAAACAGTGGGCCTAATTTTCTTAAAACTTGGAGTGCATTGGTTCTTAGCAAAAGCTGTACCTGGTTGAGAATCTATCTGCCTGTAATGCACTGTTACTGATGATAATACATTGTGTGTGTAAATCCTCTTGGCTTACCTGTCAAGGTATTTTTGGAGTCTGACCAGTTCTCATTCCCTCCACTGTTAACATAGTTGAAGCTACCATTGGCTATCACCTAGAATAGCACTGCATAACTCCTCCATGCTTCCATACTTGCCCCACTGCGGTCTGTTCTCAACATAGCCGGTGCTACTCTTTCTGTAAGAGAAAGCTGTGTGTACAGCTTAATGATAAGTTGTCAAGTCTCAGAAATGGGGAGCATGAGGGCAACCTAGCTGTGACATGCAAAGGATTTTCAGGCTGCCTTAAGTTCTGTTTCACTGAATGTAAACTCCAAAGATGGTGTGTGTGTGTATGTGTGTTTTCATTTTGCAGAGGAAAAAGAATTTTATTATTTTTTTAAGATTTTATTTATTTATTTATGAGAGACACAGAAAGGCAGAGGCAGAGAGAGAAGCAGGCTCCCCATGGGAAGCCTGATGCAGGACTCAATTCTGGAACTCTGGGATCACACCCTGAGCTAAAGGCAGACGCTCAGCCACTCAGGCATCCCAAAGAATTTTCTTCTGATAAGAGTGCATATAGTTGCATTCATAAAACTTCTGAAATCCTGTTTCTAGAAAAATTGAATATGGTGAAGCATTCAGTGAAATGGATGCTTTTCAAGAAATACATAAAATTTTTAAAAATTCTTGAAACAGATATCCTTAGTATACTTAAAATCAAGCTCAGATTACTAAAAAAAAAATATATCGGCAGAAATTTCCACAAACTGTATCTTCTGCCAAATTTCAAAGAATAGGTAATTTTTAAAAAAGATTTTGAGAGAGAGAAAGCACGAGTCGGGGGAGGGGCACAGGGAGAACACTGAGCAGGGAGCCCGATGCAGGGCTTGATCCCAGGACTGGGGATCAGGACCTGAGCCAACACCAGACGCTTAACCAAGTGAGTCACCCAGGTGCCCCTGAATAGGTAATTTCTGTTTAAACTTTTTCAGAATATGGGAAATGAAGAGACAAAAAAAGGAGACCTCATAATTCATTGTTCAAAGTTCTATCCCTGCTGCCCAAACCTGGAGAGAAAACTACCAAAAACAAAATGACAAAACCACTGGAACATATTCTCACCAAGTTATAAAATCCATGTTAAAATATTAGTAAATTGGGTCACCTGGGTGGCTCAGTCAGTTGTGTCTGCCTTTGGCTCAGGTCATGATCCCAGGGTCTTGGGATCGAGCCTCTCATTGCTCCTCTGCTCAGCGAGGAGCCTGCTGCTCCCCCTGGTTGTGCACGTGCACTCTCTGTCAAATAAAATCTAAATAAATAAAATTATTAGTAAATTAGGTCCAGTAATAAATTAAAAGAATAACCTGGAAATTACAGAGATTGAAAGAGAAAAGCATACCTTGAAGATGTATTTAATATAGTCCACAATAACTTTTTAAATGTAGGTAATGTAGAGAAGGAAACTTGATGTCATGTGCTCAGCATCATGGTTTTGAATGATGAAATACTGGAGCACAGTAACATCCCTCCAAGATGCCATATGTGGGGTAAAAAGTTTGAGTTGGGTAAAAATGTGGAGTTGTGAGGTTAATGAAGTAATAAGTAGAGTAAAATTCAGGATGGGAAGCAGTTATCAGTTGCATGACACTGGAATTCATGTGCTTGTTTCTCTATTCTCATTAAGGTCTGTAGCAAGTCAAGAATGTCAGCTACCACTTCAGTTCTACAACAGTGTTCTCTGGGGCTTAGCAGATGAGGTACAGATATTGGGAATGGAAGCAATAGAACATTATTTACAAGGTATAAGATTGTCTAGAAAATACAACTTAGAAACTGAAAAACATGAACTGCTAAGTTCAGTGAGGTGAAAGGGTTCAAGATAAACATGCAAAAATTATTAGTTTATTAAATAATTTACTAATTAGTTTATACCCCCCCACACACACACATACAGATCAGAAAATACAGTTGGTATAAGCTATCCAGGTATAAATTTAACAAGACTGCAAAATCTTTATGAATAAAACATTGGCTAAAGGACAAAAGAAGGAGATAGAAATAATGAGAAAATAGGCAATATTCCTGTATGGTAATACTCAATATTGTATAGATGGCTGCCATTTTTTGCTATAAATTCAGTGTAATCTGAATAAAAATTTCAGTAAGACTTTAAAGAACTTGTTCAGCTGATAAAGATTTAGAAAATAAATTCACAAAAGTAGTAAGTAAACTTTTAGAAACAAATTATAATGGGAGAGTTGACTTACAATGTTTTAGAATATAGAAAGCTATAATACAAGAAGTGTGGTATTGATGCAGAAATTGATCATTGAAACAAACAACAACCATATATAAAATTTTAATAATATATGCTATAGGCTGCATTTTATGTCTGTGAGGAAAAGGAAAGAGTCCAAATGGCTAACCATTTGGAGATTAAAGATCTTTTACTTAAAATCTTATTTAAGATTTCATTTTATTGAGACAAAATTCAGAACAAAGAAAAAGTAAGAATTTTAATCATTTGTATGAGGAGTGCAAAACAAACCCAAAAGGTGTAAAGGAGAAGTTAACAGATCTGATGTCTAAAAGCTCAGAATGAGGCCAAAGATATCACAGATGTAAAAGATGATAGATTGAGAGAAAATATTTATGACTTACATGACATGTGAAATATTAATATTCCTAGAACAAATCAGTAAGATGAAAAAGCAGAAATGGAATAAAATATTTATTGCATCCCATTCAGTGGGCTAAGGACCAGCAGGAAGAGAGCTCATGTTGACTCATGAGCATACTGATTTGACCTGGGTGAAGACTGCAGTTAGTGACAGTCAAGTGATCCCACAGGCAGGAGCGGATGTGACATCTCCATGGAGTTCTCTCTGTGCCTCAGACTTAACAGGGAGGAGCTGTGCTACTGCCCAGTGACTGTCTTGTAAGGTCAGTCCTTGCTGGATTAGAGAAAATGAGTTTTGTCCTGGGCCACTGTGCTTTTTTTTTTTTTTTAAGATTTTCTTTATTTTAGAAAGAGAGCATGCGAGAACAGGAAGAGGGGCAGAGGGAGGGCAAGAGAGAATCTCAAGCAGACTGGGTGCTGAGCTCCAAGCCCAGTGTGGGCCTTGATCTGGGCCTTGATCACACGACTTTGAGATCACGACCAGAGCCAAAACCAACACTTAGACACTCAACCAACTGAGCCACTTGGGTGCCCTCTGGGCCATTGTACTTTTATACTCAAGGATTGTGTTACTGTTTGGGAAGAACTTAGACAAATAGTTAACGCTTTCATTTAAGAGAATGTTTACAAATATTGGGCATCAGGGGCATAACATTGCATTCTAGGGGGATGGAGCACTGCTGTTAAACAATATGTCTGACTTCAGCTTTTGGCCGCAGGGAAAATCCATCTTGCAAATATGTATGGGCTATTTGTACAAGAAATACAAAAATACCCAGTACATATTTGTAAAGTGCTGAGCCTGTCTGGTAATAAGAAATGTGAAAACAATTGGATTCATTTTCACTTATTAAAATTTGTAAAAATTAAAAAAAAATAAATAAAATAAAATTTGTAAAAATTGTGTCAACTATACTAAAAAAATTTGGCAAAAGTTGAAAAGATTTATAGCAATTGGTGTTGGTGAGGCTATATTGTTGGGAAGTATAAACTAGAATGTTCTTTGAAGAGGACTGTGATTTTATCTATCCAGATTTAAAATATCTCATCCTCTGACCCAGAATTCCTTGTCTGGGAATGCATCATAAACAAATATTTGCTCATGTTCACAAAGATCTATATAGGATGTTTATTTCAGCATTGTTTATTATAGCAACAGTTGTAAGACACCTAAATGTTAGAAGGGAGTGATTAAATACCTTTTATGGTACATTTACTCTATTATTAATTAAAACTATAAGCCATCTTTGATTCAGCCCTGGTTAAAATTGAAGGTGAAAATCTTGGTCCTAAAAGTGTTTTATGAAAACCCCTACGAGGAAGTAATCTCTTTGACTTAAAGTACTTTGAGAATTCATAAAGCACTATTGATTGTTGTTCACTTCAGCAGAAAGAATGGTGTCAAAGGAATAAGCTTTATGTCAGCATTAGCATTGATTCTGTTAGAATCACAAGTTTATAGAAAGAAAGCCAAGGCCAGCAAGTGAATTCATGCTACTTACATAGTAGTGAAATTATACATTAAAGTTGACCACTGTCAGACTGGTTTATTTTTTACAATTTATATTCTTACAATAAATACTTTCTAATAAATATAATTTCCTATTACATGCATACAGTAATTCTCTCAACAAACATAAAAACTTAGCAAGAATCATAACTCCGAAAGAGTTAAAAGTAAGTCCTTTATAGATAATATGTACATCAAGAATGTCACAGCAGGAGCTTCACCTAACCAGGAACACATTTTAGTGATGGCAAGATAACTGAATATGTGTAGCTCGAACGCAAATAAGACCTTTATCCCTTGAGAATCATCTTCAACCTTCTCCAAAGGATTGTAAAACTACAAGAAAACCCATTAGTCCAGTGGTTTGTATTCTCAAACTCCTTCAACAATATTTTGCACTAATTCAACAATCTTTTGTCTTAAAGTTTTTTATCACCTACTATTATGATTCATGGCCTATTTTTCTTTTTTCAAAAGACCATTTCTTGAGTTTTTGGGTCTCTTGTTTTTATTTCATTGACTTCTTACCTTTATTATTTTCTTTCTTTTACTTTCTTTGGATTTATTGTCCTGTTTTTTCACTAAGTACTTAATTTTCTTTTCAGTCTTTTTCATTTCTAATATAAATATTGAAGGCCAAACACTTCCTTGGGACTTCCATAGCAGAATCAAACAGGGTTTTATTCATTTATTTAGATACAATCTACATTCAATAAAATGCACAAATCATGAGTGTTTGGTTTGATGAGTTTTGGTTATTTTATACAACCATGTATCTATCAGCCCAAATAAGATATAGAACCTTTCCATCAGTCCAGAAAATTCCTCATGCGCCTGCAATATGTAGTCTTTTAGCACCTGAATTCTTCCACATAAGATGTTTTTGAGATTCATCTATGTTGTAACCTGTATCAGTAGTTTCTTTTTATAGCTGAATAATATTCTGCTATAAAGGCACACCATATTTTGTTTATGCATTCACCAGTTGATAGACATTTGGATTGTTTCCACTTTTTGGCTATTAAGAATAATGCTTCAGTGAACATTAGCATCCAAGTTTGTGTAGACACGTTTTCATTTCTCTTGAGTAGAGTCCTAGGAATGAAATAAATGTTAGGTTGTATGATAAGCCTATGTTCCACTTTTTAAGAGCCTTCTAAACCATTTTCCAAAGGAGCTATACCATTTTGTATTCCCATCAGCAATATGTGAATATTCCAGTTTTTCCACATCCTTCCCAACACCTGGTACTATCTCTCTCACACTCTCTCTCTTTTTTTAAATTTAATTTTATTTATTTATTCATGAAAGACACAGAGAGAGGCAGAGACATAGGCAGAGGGAGATGCAGGCTCCCTACGGGGAGCCCGATGCAGGACTCGATCCCAGGGCCCCGAGATCACACCCTGAGTCGAAGGCAGGTGTTCAACCACTGAGCCACCCAGGCATCCCTCTCTCTCTTTTTATTATAATCATTTTAGTGGGTATATAGTGCTATCTCATTGGCGTTTTGATTTTTATTTTCCTAATGACAGCATCTTTTCATGTGCTTATTAACCATTCATATTCCTTTGGCGAAATGATATTCAAATATTTTGCCAATTTTTTGGCTGGATTATTCTGTTACTGAGTTGCAGAAGTTCTTTATATATTCTCAATACAAACCTCTTATTAGATACATGATTTGCAAGTATTGTCTCCTGTTCTGTGGCTTGTCTTTATTTTCTCATTGGTGTCTTTTGAAGTGCAGTTTTCATGATGAAGTCCAATTTATCTTTTTTTTCTTTTATGGATTATACTTTTGGGATTCTATCTCAGAACTCTGCCTACTCCAAGGTCACAAATATTTTCTTTGTTCCAGAAGTTTTATAGTTTTGGTTTCTACATCTAGGTCTGTGACTATTTTGAGTTATTTTTTTTTTGTTACAAAAACGTTTATTTCTTAAAATTTTAATTCCAGTATAGTTAATATACAGTGTTACATATTAGTTTCAGGTATACAATACAGTGATTCAACACTTCCATACAACACCCAGTGCTCATCACAAGTGCCCTACTTAATCCCCTTCACCTGTTTCACCCATCATCCATACCTACTCCCCTCTGGTAACGATCAGTTTGTTCTCTATAATTAAGAATACCTTTCCTGGGCACCTGGGTGGCTCAGTGGCTGAGCATCTGCCTTCAGCTCAGGTCATGACCCAGGGTCCTGGGATCAAGTCCCCACAGGGAGCCTGCTTTTCCCTCTGCCTGTGTGTCTGCCTCTCTGTGTGTGTGTCTCTCATGAATAAATAAATTAAATCTTAAAAAAAAAAGAGTACCTTTCTTGATTTGCCACCCCTTTTCCCTTTGTTCATTTATTTCTAAAATTCCACGAGTGGAATCATGGTATTTGTCTTTCTCTGACTTACTTTGTGTAGCATAATACTGTCTAGCTCCATCTGTGTTGTTGCAAATGGCAAAATTTCATTCTTTTTTATGGCTGAATAATGTTCCATTGTGTATCTATGCCACATCTTTATCCATTCATCTGTTGGTGGACACTTGGGCTGCTTCTGTAATTTGGTTATTGTAAATAATGCTGCAATAAACATAAGGATGTGTGTAACCCCTCAAATCTGTACTTTTGTATCCTTTGGGTAAATACCTAGTAATGCAATTGCTAGGTCATAGGGTAGTTCTCTTTTTTTTTTTTTTTTTTTTAACATTTTGAGGAACCTCCATACTGTTTTCCATAATGGCTGCACCATTTGCATTCCCATCAACAGTGCAAGAAGGTTCCTTTTTCTCCATATCCTCACCAACATTTGTTTCTTGTGTGTGTTTTTTTTTTATTTTAGCCATTCTGACAGGTGTGAGGTGATATCTCATTGACTTTTTTTAAAAAAGATTGTATTTATTTATTTGAAAGAGAACACGAGATGGGGGAGGGTCAGAGGGAGAAGCAGACTCCTGCTGTGCAGGGAGCCTAATGTGAGGCTCAATCCTGGGACTCCAGAATCATGACCAGAGCCAAAGGCAGACACTTAACGGACTGGACCACCCAGGAGCCCCTGTCTTGGCACTTATATAAAAAATATTTGACATAGATGTGAAGGTTAATTTATTGAATTCTATTGATCTATATGCCACATTCTCTTGATTATTATGGCTTTACAGTAAGTTTTAAATTAGGTAATAAAATCCTCCCCCCAAATTTTTTTCCTAATTCTTTTGACTATTCTAAATCCTTTGAATTTCCATATAGGTTTTAGGTTCAGCTTGTCAGTTTCTAAAAAAAAAAAAAAAAAAAAAGCCTCCTGGGGCATCCCAGGTGGCTCAGCGGTTTAGCTACACCTTCAGCCCAGGGTGTGATCCTGGAGACTCGGAATCCAGTCCCACGTCAGGCTCCCTGCATGGAGCCTGCTTCTCCCTCTGCTTGTGTCTCTGCCTCTCTCTCTGCATCTCTGTGTCTCTCATGGATAAATAAATAAAATCTTAAAAAAGAAGCCTCCTGAAATTTTGATACAGATTGTATTAAATTTATAGATGCAGTTTGGAAGGGATTACCGTTTGACAATGTTGCTTCTTCCAGTTCATAAATATGGAATGTCTTTCTATTTATTTAGATTTTCTTTTAATTTCTTTCAGTAATATTTTGTTAGTTCTCAGCATACAAGTCTTGCACGTTTTTGTTAAATTTATTTCTAGTTATTTTTAAAGAGTTGGGTCCTTTTTTTTTTATTTAAAGTTTTTACTTATTTGACAGAGCACAAGTAGAGGAGCAGGAGGAAGAGGGAGAGACAAAGCAGACAGAGGGAGAAGGGGAAGCAGACACCCCACTGAACAGGGAGCCTGATGAGAGGCTCAATTCCCGGACCCTGGGATCAGGACCTGAGCTGAAGGCAGACACTTAACCTTCTGAGCCACCCAGGCACCCCTAACTAGTTATTTTTGATGCTACTGTGAATAGAATTGTTTTCATAATTTCATTTTTGGATTGTTTGCTGCTCACATATAAAAATATAGTTGATTTTCATATATTGATCATACATCCTGTGGCCTTGACAACTAGTTTATTACTGCTAATCATTTTTTTGTGTGTGAATTCCTTGGTATTTTCTGTATATAAGATCATGTCACCTGCAAATAAAGACAGTTTTACATCTTCCTTTCCAGTTTGGTTGCCTTTAACCTTTCTATTCTTTATTATACTGGATAATACCTCCAGAACAATGTTGACCAAAAGTGGCAATAGCAAAAACATCTTAGTCTTCTTCCTAATTTTAAGAGAGAAAGCATTCGGTCTATTACTACAAACTATGATGTTAACTGTAGATTTTTAGGTTGAGGAAGTTCCTTTCCAATTCTTTGTTTGCTGAGAGTTTTTATCTTGGGTGGGTGATGATTTTGTGAGATTTTTTTTCTACATCTATAAAGATAAACAGTTTTTTTTCATTATTCTTTATAAGCACAGTATATTACATTAATTGATTTTTGGTTGTTAGATCAACCCTGTATTCCCAGGTTAAATCACAGCGTATGATCCCTTTTAATATATTGCTTAATTCAGTTGGTTTATACTTAATTATTTATTTAATGTGTGGGCAGAAAATTGTTCATGTAATTCCTTTTAATCCTTTAAAATTTAAATTTCTGTAGCATGGATAGTGCTGTCTTCTAGTTCATTCCTGATCTTGGTTATTCATTTCTTCTCTCTCTCTCTCTTGTGTGTGTGTGTGTGTGTGTGGTCAGTCCAGCTAAAAACTTGTCAGTTTTATTGATTTTTTTCAAAGAACCAACTTTTAATTTCTTTGATTTTATTGTTTTTCTGTTTTGTGTTCCATTGATTTCAGTTCTAATCGTTATTATTTCTTTACCTGCTTTGGGTATAGTTTGCACTTCTTTTTCTAGTTTCTTGAAGTAGAAGTGTAGGTTATTGATTTTGTATCTTTTCTTTTTTTTAAGATTTTATTTATTCATTCATGAGAGACACAGAGAGAGACAGGCAGAGACACAGGCAGAGAGAGGGAGAAGCAGGCTTCATGCAGGAGGCCCGACATGGGACTTGATCCCAGGTCTCTAGGATCACGACCTGGACTGAAGGCGGCTCTAAACCGCTGAGCCACCCGGACTGCCCTGTATCTTCTTTTATATAGATATTTAAAGCTACAAATTTGGGACGCCTGAGTGGCTCAGTGGTTGAATGTCTGCCTTTGGCTCAGGGCGTAATCCCAGAGTCCTGGGATAGAGTCCCACATTGGGCTTCCTGCATGGAGCCTGCTTCTCCCTCTGCCTGTGTCTCTGCCTCTCTCTCTCTCTCTCTCTCTCTCTGTGTGTGTGTGTGTGTGTGTGTGTGTGTCTCATGAATAAATAAATAAAATCTTTAAAAAAATTAAAAAATAAAGCTAAAAATTTCCCTCCAAGCACCATTTTCTCTATATCCTATCCTGTTTTTATTTTTTTAATTTTTAAAAAGATTTTATTTATTGATTTATTGAGAAAGAGAGAGCGTGGATGCCTGTGCCAGAGGGAAGGGCAGAGGGGAATTTCAAGCAGACTCCCTGCTAAGCCTGAATGGGGCTCAATCTCATCACCTGATCATGGCCTGAGCCAAAACCGAGTCAGGCGCTTAACCAGCTGAGCCACCCAGGTGCCCCTCCCACCGTGTTTTTAAAATTAAACTCTTAAAATTTTTATTTATTTGTTTGTTTGTTTGTTTGTTTGTTTGTTTTAGAGAGAGAGAGAGAGAACACAAGTGTGGGGGAGAGGGATAGAGGGAGAGCATGAGAAAGCCCCAAGCCGACTCCATGCTGAGGACAGAGCCCTATGTGGGGCAGGATTGCATAACCCTGAGATCATGATCTGAGCTGAAACCAAGAGTCAGATGCTTAACTAACTTCACCACCCAGACACACCTGAAAACTAAACTTTTTATTATGAGAGAATTGTGAATTCACATGCTATTATTTCTAAGAAATGGCACACAGATCCCTTGTACCCTTTTTACAGTGTCCTCTGCTGGTAATATCTTATAAAACTATATATAGTAGCATATCACAACCAAGATACTGACATTGATATGGTCAAGATACAGTACTTTTCCATCATTAAAGATCCCTCGTGTTGCCCTCATGTAGCTATACCTGCTTTCCTCTTGCCCACCTCCTCACCCCTGCTTCCCCTCAGTCTTTACTTAACCCCCTGGCAACTGCTAATCTGTTATCTATTTCCATAATTTTGTTATTTCAAAAATGTTATATAAACAGAATCATACTTTCATAGTTCATTCCTTTTTATTACTAAATCATATTCCTTGGTATGGATATACCATATAGTTTGTTTAACCATTCACCCATTGATGGACATCTGGGTTGTTTCCAGTTATTGCTTATTACAATTAAAGTTGCTGTAAACAACAACAAAAAAAAGTTGCTGTAAACATTCATGGAATGTCTTTATGTGAACCAAAGTTTTTAGTTCTCCAGAGTTAATGCCTAGGAGTGCAGTTGCTGAGTAGTGTGGTAATTACATGTTGAGTTTTTCGAGAAACTGCCAAGTAGTTTTCCAGAATGGCTGTACTAATTTTACATTCCTATCAGCAGTATATCTCCTTTTTCCATATCCTTGCCAGATGATGTCACTGTTTTTTATTTTAGCTATTCTGTTAGGTGTGTAGTGATATCTCATTGTGGTTTTAATTTACATCTGTAATGGCTAATGATAATTAAACATCTGTTTGTGGGCTTATTTGCCATCTGTATATCCTCTTTGGTGAAATGTCTGTTTATGTAATCTCCTCATATTATAATATTTGCTTTTTCACAATTGAGTTTTGAGATACTAATCCTTTCTCAGATCAATGCGATTTGCAGATATTTTCTCCTAGTTGTAGCTTGACTTTTAATCTTCCAAATACGGTCTTTCATACAGAAGAATTTTACATTTTGGTGAAGTTCAGCTTGTCCATTTTTCCCTGTATGGTGCTTTTGGTGTTAAGCCTAAGAATACTTCACCCTTCCTTGGTCCTGAAGATTTTCTCATATGTTTTCTTCCTGAAAATTTTATAGTTTTATGTTTTACATTTAAGTACACAATTTATTTTGCATTGATTTCTGTATGCGTTGTGAGGTTTGGATTGAGATTCATTTTTTGGATTATGAATTTTTTTTTTTTTGATCCAGCACCATTTGACAAAAGGGCTCTCCTTCTTCCATTGAATTACTTTTTGCACCTTTGTCAGAAGTCAGTTGGAAAAAAAAAGTCAGTTGGGCATATTTGTGTGAGTTTGTTTCTGGGTTCTCTAATCTCTTCATTAATCTTTATAGATTTCCCTGCAAATATCACATAATCTGGATACTAGAGCTATATAATAAATCATGAAATCAGGTATAGTGATTTCTTCCACTTTACTCTTTTTTTCAAAATTAATTTAGCTAATCTAGTTCCTTTTTCTTTCCATATAAATTTTAGGATAAGAAAAAAAATTTTAGGATAAGCTTGTCTATATAAAAATATTGCTGGGATTTTGATAGGAATTTCATTAAACATGTGTATGAATTGGGTGAGAATTGATATCTTTTTATATTGAGTCTTCCAGTTAATGAACACAGAATATTTCTCCATTTATTTAGAAATTCTTGTATTTCTTTCATCAGTGTTTTGTAGTTTTCAGCATGTAAGTCCTATACATATTTTGTTAGATTTACATTTGTTTCATTTTTTGACTGATTGTAAATTGTATTTTAAAATTTGATGTCCTTGGGTTCATACAGTTGATTTTATATGTTTATCTTTGTATCCTGCAACCTTGCTGAACTAATTCTTTTATAGATTTTTCACATACACATTAATTTCATCCACAAATAGGGACAGTTTTATTTCTTTTTTTTTCCAATCAAGATGCTTCCCCCCCTTTTTTTGCTTTGTTGCCCTAGCTATAACTTCCACTACCATGTTGAATTAGGTGGTGAGAGTAGACATCGTTTCCTTGTTCTTGTTTTTAGGAGGAAAGTAGTCTTTCACCAATAAGTATAATGTTGGTTGTAAGGGTTTTTTTTTTTTTTTTTTTGTAGATTTTAAAAATCAAGTTGAAGTAACCTCTCCTAGTTTTCTGCGAATTTTTGTTGGGAATAAGTGTTGAATTTTGTCAAATGCTTTATCTGCGTCAGTTGATATGCTTATGTGATATTTTTTTCTTCTTTAGCTTGTCAGTGTGGGTTTTGAATATTTAACTAGATTTGTATTCAGAGAATAAATTTCATTTGGTTATGATTCTTTTAAGAAAAAATTATTGTTGTAAAATACACATAGCATAAAATTTACCATTTTTGTCTTTTGAAAACATACAATTGTCACTAAGTACATTCACAGTGTTGTGCAACCATCACCACTATCTAATTCCAGAACATTTTCATCACCCCAAAAGGGAACCTTATACTCATTAAGCAATCATTCCACAGTCCCATTCCCCTCAGCCCCTGTCAACCATTAATCTGTTTTTTGTTTCTTTGAATTTGCCAATTCTGCATATTTCATATCAATGGAATTATACAATGTGTGGCCTCTTGTGTCTGGTTTCTTTCACTTAGCATAATGTTTTCAAGGTTCATCCATGTCATAGCATGTGTCAATACTTCTTTCCTTTCTGTGACTGAATAATATGCCACATTTTGTTTATGCATTCATTTGTTGATGGACATTTGGGTTGTTTCCATTTTTTGGCTTTTGCAAATAGTGGTGTTATGAACACACAAGTTTTTATTTAAACACCTGTTTTCAGTTCTTTGGGGTATAAACCTAGAAGTGAAATTAGTGGGTCATATGGAAATTCATTGTTTTAACTTTTTAAAAAATATGTGTTTATTTATTCATGAGAGACACACAGAGAGAGGCAGAGATATAGGCAGAGGGAGGAGCAGGCTCCGTGTGGGGAGCCTGATGCAAGACTCCATCCCAGGGTCTCGGGATCATGACCTGGGCCGAAGGCGGCACTAAACCACCGAGCCACCCGGGCTGCCCAATACTTATACATTTTGTTGCTGTTGTTACGGCCATCCAAGCGGGTGTAAAAAATATATATATATTCTAGATACTAGAACCCATACAGTTCTTTTTATATATTGCTGAAATATTTGCTAAAGATTTTACATCTACCTTCATGAGGGATATTGGCTGTAGTTTTAATATTTTGTATTGTCTCTGATTTTGGTCAGGGAAGTGCTAGCTTCAAAATGAATTGGGAAGTGTTCCCTCTTCTGTTTTCTGGAAAAGATTATATGTAATTGTTGGTAATTCTTTAAAAGTTTGGCATAATTCTCCAGTGGAAGCCATCTGGGCCTGGAGATTTCTTTTTGGGAGGATTTTTAAGATTAAAAAATTTAATTTTCTTAATAATCATAGGGTTATTCAAATTACATATTTCATATTGGATACATTGTGGAAGTTTGTGTTTTTCAAGGGATTGGTGCATTTCATCTTAGTTGTCGAGTTTTTATATGTAGAATTGTTTGTAGTACTTACTCCCTTAGTATCCTTTCTATGTCTGCAGGATCCATAGTGATACTTCTTGTTTCTTTCCTGATAGTGGTAGTTTGTGTTCTCTCTCTCCCCATCTCAGGTGATTTCTAAAACATTGAAATGGTTGTTTTTGTCAGTTTTATCCAACTTTATTGTTACTTTTCAGGGACATAATTTTCCTTCCATCTTCCCTGAAAATTTTGCCTCCTCTATGTAGTTTTTATTTTAATAGATTTTTTTTCAAGGTTGGGAAGTTCCCCATTCTAATTATCTTAGGGGTTTTAATTTTGTTTCGTTTTAAACAATGAATAAATGCTCATCATCTTTTCTGTATCTTGTGTGATGATTATATTTTTCCTTTAATCTATAAAATATTGCATTGCTAGATTTTCTGATGTTGAACTCGATGCATTCTTCAAAACGTTCTACTTGATTGTGTCACGTTATTTTTTTTAATACAGTGCTTAAGTTAATGGTTGTTATTTTATTTAGAAGATTTGCATACAAATAAGTGAGATTGATTAAAATGTTACTTTCTTTTACTATTTAGTGAGTTTGTTATGAAGTTTGAGCTGAGTAACTTTTACACTTCTATTTCTTGAAATATATTGTTTAATATAGAAAGATTAACTTTCTTTGGAAGATTTGATAAATTTTTCAGTAAAACCATGGGATTAATATTTTTCATATGAGCAACATTTGATTATCAGTTCCTATATTTCTTATATTTCTCTTGAAATCTTTCCATATGTTCTTAGATTTCAGATGGACTGGAATGAAGTTGTCCATTGTATTCTCATATGTTATTAAAAATTTCTGCTCTTGGGGACAGCTGAGTGGCTCAGGGCATGATGCTGGAGTCCTGGGATCGAGTCCCACATCGGGCTCCTGCATGGAGCCTGCTTCTCCCTCTGCCTATGTCTCTCTCATGAATAAATAAAATCTTTAAAAATTTTTCTGCTCTTATTTTTTTATTATATATATAATTTTCTGTTCCAAATATTCTCTACCTCTGTCTCTCATTGTCTCTCTTTTTCTCCTAGTTTTCTGACAGTCAGACTTGCTGGAGTTTTTTCTGTTTTAGTAGTTTTGTCAGAGAACACCATTTTTTTTAAAGATTTTTATTTATTCATGAGAGACACACAGCAGTATGTGTGTAAGTTTTTGCATGGACATACGTTTTCATTTCTCTTCAGTATAAACCTAGGAAGAGAATTATTGGGTCATATGGTAACTTTCTATTTAATCATTTGAAAAACTGCCAGACTGTATTTCAAAGTGGCTGCATCATTTTAATTCCCACTAGCAGTATGTTAGTGTTCCTGTTTCTCCACATCTCACCAAAACCTGTTGCTATGGCCTTTTTTCTCCTTTGGCTATATTCTTTTTTAGTTAACATTGTTTACAACAGGTTTAAAAAAAACTTAAAGTTCATGATTTATATTAGGATTCACTTTTGTATTGTATATTCTCTGGGTTTTGATAGTTGTATAATTACATATATTCACCATTACACTATCATACGAAATCGTTTCAGTGCCCTAAAAATTGCCTTGCTCTACCTACTCATACCTCCCTTTCTTCCTGCTGTTAAACTCCTAACAACCACTGTTCTTTTTTATTGTCTCCATAGTTTTGCCTTTTCCAGAATGTTATATGGGTGGAATTATACAGTATGTAGCTTTTTCAGGTTGGCTTCTTTAACTCAGCAATATGCATTTAAAATGTTTCAGTGTCTTCCTGGCTTGATATCTCATTTCTTTTTATCACTGAATAATATTCCATTGTATGAATGTACCACTGTTTGTTTGTCTGATAAAACAGCTTAATTGTTTCCAATTCCAGCAGTTAGGATTAAAGCTGTAATAAATATCTGTGGGCAGACTTTGTGTGGACATAAGTTTTCAATTCATTTGAGTAAACACTAAGGACAGTGATTGCAGGATCATACGGTAAGAGTATGTTTAATTTTGTATGAAATGGCCAAACTGTCTTCCAAAGTGGCTGTACATTTTGCATTTTCACCAGTAATGAATGACAGTTCTGCTTGCTTATTATGACTTTTTGATTCTAGGCATCCTGGTGTGTGTGAAGTGGTATCTCATTATTGTTTTGATTTGCATTTCCCTGATGGCTAATGGTGCCAAACATCTTTTTGTGTGCTTATTGGCTATTTATACATCTTCCTTGGAGAAATGTGTATTCAGATCCTTGACTCATTTTTACAATTGAATTGTCTTTCTATTACTGTGTTGTAAGAATTCTTTGTATATTCTGGATACAAATCTCAGATTTATGGTTGGCAAATGTGTTCTCCCATTCTCTGGGTTTTCTGTGCACTTTCTTGATGATGTCTTTTGAAGCCCAAGAGTTTTTCATTTTGATAAAGTTCAGTATGTCTGTTTTCCTTTGTTGCTGGTGCTTTTGGTATTATAACTAAGAATCCTTTGAAAAATTATGATTTTCTCGTAAACCCATAAGTTATTTAGTAGCTTTTTGTTGTTCTTTTTAAAAAAGATTTACTTATTTGAGAGAGAGAGAACACAAACAGGAGGAGTAGCAGAGGGGGAGGGAGAAGCAGGCTCCCCAATGAGCAGGGAGCCCAATGTGGGGCTTGATCCCAGGACCGCAAGATCATGACCCGAGCTGAAGGCAGATGCTTAACCGACTGGGCCACCAGGTGCCCCACATTTTATTATTCTAAACATTTTTTAGCTTTACTGAGGTATAATTGACTAAACATTTATTTTTTAAAACATCTTTTCATTCCTTTCTATCAGAAACTGAGGTCTGTTTAATACTGATTTTTTTTTATGTTTGTTGAGACTGTCGCTTATATCTGGTCACTTTTTATTATTGCATCATATATAATTGAGAAGAGTGAATAAATTTTTCTTGTTGGTGAGTTCATCTTGTTTTGGATTTGCTGATCTTGACTATAGAGACATGTCTTTCTCCAAATTTGGGAAATTTTCAGCCATTATGTCTTCAAATATTTTTTTCTGCACTAATCTTTTTCTGCTTTCCTGGGACTCTAGTGGTACCAATGGTTGACCATTCGATATTTTTTCACAGGCCTGATGTTCTGTTAAATTTACTCTTCTTTCTTTTTCTTCTTTAGTTTGGATAATTTCCATTGATCTGTCTTCAAGCTCATAATCTGTTTTCCTCTGTCATCTGTGATGGGTTAATTTTATGTGTCAACTTGGCTAGGTTAGGATACCTAGTGTTTGATCAAACAGTGGTCTCTATATTGCTGTGAAGGTATTTTTTAGATGTGATTATAACATTTAAATCAGTAGACTTTGAGTAAAGCAGATTATCCTCTATAAAATGAGTATGCCTTATCCAATAAGTCGTAGGGCTTAGGAAAAACTATTGACCTGCCGAGAGAAGAGAAGAATTCTGCTTCTAGACTGCCTTTCAACTCAAGACTGCAACATCAGTTTTTCCCTGGGTTTCCAGCCTGCTGACCTGCCCTGAGGATTTTGAACTTTCTAGCCCCTACAATCATATTAGCCAAATCCTTAGAATCTCTCCCATTTTCCCTGCCTCCCTCTGCATATATATATTTTCTTTATCATCCATGTTTTGCAGTTTCATTCCAATGTGTCCCAAAAAAGTACACACAAACTTCCACAATGCTCCCTAGAGGGCAGTGTTGTTTCTTTTACACCCATAGCACTTCAGCGACTATTGCCATCTCTTGATTAAAGTTGCTGTTTGACCAGAGACTGGGTTGTGAGATCTGGGGTGTACATCTCCAGCTTCTCATGATCGTCAAGACTAGACTATATCCCTTTTTAGAGACAAAATGACACAGATTCCAAAATGTTAAAGTAGGAGTTGTGCCTACAGTCCTCATAATCCTCATATTTACATATCATATATAATTATATATCCTATAAAATGATGGTTTTCTGTATATTATGCATACATGTCACACATATAATTCTGCTATTGAGCTCATCTAGTGAATCGTTAATTTCATATATTATAGTGTTATCCTCCAAAATTTCCATTTGGTTATTTTTTATAGTTTCTTTTTACTCTGTTGAGAACACTCTTTTCACTTATTTAAAGGGTGTGTTTACCTCACAGAGCATAATTATAACAGCCTTGAAGTCTTTGTCTATAAATTTAAGTAGCTGAGTCATCTTGGGTTTGGCATCTGTTGAATGTCTTTTCCCTTGGGAATTAAGCACATTTTCTTGATTCTTTGTATGTCAAGTAATTTTGGATTGTATACTGGATATTTTGTATCTTATGTTGTAAGAATCTGGATCCTGTTATAAAGTCTTCTGATGGATGTGATTTTTTTAAAGCAGGCAGGCGATCAACCTGGTTGGGTTCAGACTACAGATTTTTAGCTCACCTTCAGTATGCATTGGTCTCAATATCAGTTGAGTTTTCAAAGCCTTTGCTCTGATACTTTGGGGTTATCCTACATATTAGCTACACAGGGGCTAGTTTGAGTGGCGTTTTATATCATTGTTCAGTTCTCAAAGTCTTTGTTTGCTATATTGCTTTGGAGCTGTCTCATTGCATACTCGGTTCAGAGGTGAGCCTCTGTGGGTTCATATAGAGAATTAAAGGATAGTCTTCTCCAGCTTCCTCCTCTTTTTCAAATATACTTATTCTAACAGCAATGTTTTAAAGATTTTTGTAAAAGAAAAATTGAACCTGACCAGTTGAAAAATCAAGGAAGACTTTATTCAAACCTATTACAGGGCACGTGGGTGGCTCAGTAAGTTGAGACCTCTTTGTTTTGGCTCAGGTCACGAACTCAGGGTTATGAAATCGAGCCCTGCATCAGGCTCAAATCTTTTTTTTAAGATTTTATTTATTTATTCATAGAGACAGAGAGAGAGAGGCGCAGAGACACAGGCAGAGGGAGAACAGGCTCCATGCAGGGAGCCTGATGTGGGACTCGATTCAGGGTCTCCAGGATCACGCCCTGGGCTGCAGGTGGCGCTAAACTGCTGCACCACCGGGGCTGCCCCCAAATAAATCTTAAAAAAAAAAACAAAAACCTATTGGAATGAGGGAGAGAACTCCCCTCTAAAATTTAAGCATTGAGGTGAGCTAGTGGAAAAGTACTGGAGAATGTTAGGAGAAGGTTGGTCTATGTAATTAGGCCAGCTATACTTGCTAATTGGTGCTTATCAAAGTTAGGCTTCAACTCTTTCACCAAGGCTGGGAAATAGGGATGCTATCTTTCTTGATAATTACATTTCTAGAGAGTATAACACTAAGTGAAATAAGTCAGTCAGAGAAAGACAAATACTATATGATTTCACCTGTGTATAGAATTTCAGAAGAAAAACAAAGGAACAAAATAAAAAGAGACAGGGACGCCTGGGTGGCTCAGCAGTTGAGTGTCTGCCTTCAGCTCAAGGTGTGATCCCAGAGTTCTGGGATCAAGTCCCACATTGGGCTCCCCGTGGGGAGCCTGCTTCTCCCTGTGTCTCTTGCTTCTCCCTCTGTATTTCTCATGAATGAATAAATATTTTAAAAAACTGTACAGTGTGTAAAATGGGAAAATATTTTTAAAAAGAGAGAGAGAAAAGACAAACCATAAAGCAGACTCTTAACTATAGAGAACAAACTGATGGTTACCAGAGGGCTGGTGGTTGGGGGATGAGTGAAATAGGTGATGAGGATTAAGAGTACACTTATCATGATGAGCACTATGCAATGTATAGAATTGTAGAATCACTATAACGTACACCTGAAACTAATATAACACCATATGTTAACTGTACTGGAATTAAAAATTTAAAAACACAGTATTTCTTTTAGTAAGAGTCTAAGTGGTAAACTACTTCTCTTTCTGTGACTGTATCTATTTTGTTTTACTCTAGAATGGTAATTTAACCTAGGTATAAAATCCTATGTTGCTAATAATCTCTTTTTCACTTTGAAAATATCATTCCATTATCTTCTGGTGTCAGTTGTTGACCCATGCAAAAATTCTGGTGACAGTCTAATTTTCATTTTTTAGGGGTAATGCCTTTTTTCTCTTGTGGCGTTTAAGATTCCTTTTATAATTGATGTTTTGCAGTTTCACTCCAAGTGTGTCCAAAAAAGTACGCACAAACTTCCAAAGTGCTCCCTAGAGGGCAGTATTGTCCTTGTTACTTCAGATACAATTGCTGTCTATTATGACTGAGATTGCTGCTTGGCCAAAGCCTGGCGGTTGTGAGATCTGTCCTATAGCTCTCTAAGAGTAGACTAATTCCCCTCCCCCCCTTTAAAGATTTTATCTATTAGAAAGAGACAGCTCGCATGCACATGCACATGCATGAGTGAGGGGCAGAGGGAGAAGGAGAAGCAGACTCCCCACTGAGCAGGGAGCCTGAGTGGGGCATGATCCAAGGATCCAAGGACCCTAAGATCATGATCTGAGCTGAAGGCAGACACTTAACCCACTGAGCCACCCAGATGCCCTTAATCCCCATCTTATAGACAAAATGCAATGGACTCCAAAATTTAAAGTAGAGGTTGTACCTGCAGTCAACATAATCCTCATTTCTGGGTTTATAGCCTATTAATAGCCATTTATTGGATTTTTAAAAATTATTACTATTATTTTAATAGAAGTACAGTTGAATACAATATTATATTAATGTTTCAAGTGTACCACATCCTGATTTAATAATTATATACATTACAAAGTGCTCACCACAATGACTATGGTTACCATGTGTTGCCATACTAAGTTATGACACTATTATTGACTATATTTCACATGCTATATTTTTTATCTCCATAACTTATTTATTTCATAATTAGAAGTTTGTACCTCTTAATCCCCTACACTAATTCATCCATCCTCCCAGCTCTCCCCTTTGGCAACTGCCAGTTTGTTCTCTGTAATTATGAATCTCTTTCTGGTTTTGTTTTGTAGATTTCAGATATAGATGAAATCATAGTATTTGTCTTTCTCTGACTTATTTTACTTAGCATAAACACCTTCTAGGTCCGCTCATGTTGTGATGAATGGCAAGTTTTCATTCCTTTTTATGGCTGGGTAATATTCCATTGCATATATATACTACATCTTCTTGATCTGTTTGTCTATTGATGGACACTAAAGCTGCTTCCATATATTGGCTATTATAAATAATGCTGCAGTAAACACAGAGGTACATATATCTTTTCAAGTTAGTGTTTTCTTTTCCTTTGGGTAAATACCCAGAAGTGGAATTACTGAATTGTATGGTATTTCTATTTTTAATTTTTTGAGGAACCTCCACATTGTTTGCTACAGTGGTTGCAGCAATTTACATTCCCACCAACAGTGCGTGAGTCTTCCCTTTTCTCCACATTTCACCAATAATTATTATTTCTTTTTTTTTTCATTCTAGCCATTCTGAGTAATGTGAGGTGATATCTCATTTTGGTTTTGTTTTGCATTTCCCTGATGATTAGCGATGTTGAGCATGTTTTCACCTGTCTTTTGGCTCTCTGTATGTCTTCTTTGGGAAAGTGTCTATTCATGTGGTCTGCCCATTTTTTAGTTAGATTTTCTGGTGTTGAGTTGAAAAGTTCTTTATATATTTTGGATATTAACTCCTTATCAGATATATCATTTACAAATATCTTCTCCCATTCAATAGGTGGCCTTTTCATTTTGTTGAGGGTTTCCTTCGCTGTGCAAAAGTTTTTTAGTTTGGGATACCTGACTGGCTCAGTTGGTAAAGCATGTGACTCTTGATCTTGGGGTTTAAGTTTGAGCTCCACATTGAATGTAGAAATTACTTTAAAATTCTTTTTTAATCTTTAAAAAAAAAGTTTTTTAGTTTGATGTAATCCCAGTGGTTTATTTTTGCTTTTGTTTCACTTGCTTGCAGAGATAGATTAAAAAAAAACATTAATGCTAAGGCAGATATCCAAGAGTTTACTGCCTGTATTTTCTTTAGGAGTTTTATGGTTTCAGGGCTGAAATTTAGGTCTTTAATCCATTTTGAGTTTATTTTGTATATGGTATAAACTAGTGGTTCACTTTCATTCTTTTGCAAGTAGCTATATGGTTTTCTGCACTGTTTATTAAAGAAATTATCTTTTCCCCATTTTTTTTATCTTTTCCCCATTTTATATGCTTGTTTCCCTTGTCGTAAATCATTAACCATATGAGTGTGGGTTTATTTGTGGGCTCTATATCCTATTCTATTGATCTATGTGTCCGTTTTTGTGCCAGTACCATACCATTTTGATTACTATAGTTTTGTAGTATAGTTTGATCCTGAGATTGTGATATTCCAGCTTTGTTCTTCTTTCTCAAGATTTCTTTGGCTATCGATAGTCTTTTGTGGTTCTATACAAATTTTAGGATTATTTGTTCTAGTTCTGTGGTATTTTGATAGGGATTGCATTGAATCTGTAGATTGCTTTGGGTAATATGGACATGTTAATAATATTAATTCTTCTAACGCATGAGCATGATGATCTTTCCATTTGTGTCATCTTCAGTTTCTTTCAGCAATATCTTATAGTTTTCATTGTACAGGTCTTCTACCTCTTTGTTTTTGTTTTTTCAAATTTTTATTTAAATTCTAGTTGGTTTCCATACAGCGCAATATTGGTTTCAGGAGTAGAATTCAGTGGTTCATCACTTACATATGACATCCCGGTGCTTATCATAACAAGTGCCCTCCTTAATACCATTATTCATTTAGCCCATCCCTCACTCTCTTTCTTCCATCAACTCTCAGTTATCTATCTTTAAGAGTCTCTTGGTTAGTTTCCCTCTCTTTTTGCCCCCTCCCATGTTCATCTGTTTTGTTTCTTAAATTCCATACATAAATGAAATCATATAGTATTTGTCTTTCTCTGACTTATTTCACTTACCATAATACACTCTAGCTCCATCCACATCATTGCAAATGGCAAGATTTCATTCTTTTTGGTGGCTGAGTACTATTCCATTGTATATATATATATATATACCACATCTTCTTTATCCATTCATCAGTTGGTGGACACTTGAGCTCTTTCCATAGTTTGGCTTTTGTTGATAATGCTGCTGTAAACATTGGAGTGCATGTACATCTTCGAATCTGTATTTTTGTATCCTTTGGGTAAATACCTACTAGTGCAGTTGTTGGGTCATAGGTTATTTCTATTTTTAACTTTTTGAGGAACCTTCATACTGTTCTTCAGAGTGGCTGCCCCTGTTTGCCTTCCCCTTTCTCCACATTCTTACCAACATGTGTTATTTCTTATGTTGTTAATTTTAGCTGTTCTGACACCCGTGAGGTGGTATCTTATCGTGGTTTTGATTTGTATTTCCCTGATGATAAGTGATGTTGAGCATCTTTTCATGTGTCTGTTAGCCATCTCGATGTCTTCTTTGGAAAAATGTCTATTCATGTCTTCTGCTCATTTTTAAACTAGGTTATTTGTTTTTTTGGGGGGGTATTGAGTTTGATAAGTTCTTTATAAATTTTGGATACTAATCCTTTATGCCATTTGCAAATATCTTCTCCCATTCAGAAGGCTGCCTTTTAATTTTGTTGACTGTTTCCTTTGCTATGCAGAAGCTTTTTATCTTTATAAAGTCCCAATAGTTCATTTTTGCTTTTGTTTACCTTGTCTCCAGAGTAAGAAGTTGTTATGGCTGATGTCAAAGAGGTTGCTGCCTCTGCTCTCCTCTAGGATTTTTATGGTTTCCTGTCTTATATTTAGATCTTTCATCCATTTTGAATTTATTTTTGTGTATGGTGTAAGAAAGTCATCCAGTTTCATTCTTCTGCATGTTGCTGTCTAGTTTTCCTAACACCATTTGTTGAAGATACTGTCTTTTTTCCATTGGATATTTCTCCCTGCTTTGTTGAAGATTAGTTGACCATATAGTTGGGTGCATTTCTGGATTTTCTTTTTTTTTTAAGATTTTTATTTATTTATTCATAGACTCAGAGAGAGAAGGGCAGAGACACAGGCAGAGGGAGAGGGAGAAGCAGGCTCCATGCAGGGAGCCCGATGTGGGACTCGATCCCAGGTCTCCAGGATCACACCCCAGGCTATAGGCAGCACCAAACCGCTGCACCACTGGGGCTGCCCGATTTCTGGATTTTCTATTCTGCCATTGATCTAACTATATGCCTGTTTTTTAATTATTCATTTTTTAAAGATTATTTATTTATTTATTCATGAGAGACACAGAGAGAGAGAGGAAGAGACACAGGCAGAGGGAGAAGCAGGCTCCATGTAGGGAGCCCAACGTGGGATTTGATCCTGGGTCTCCAGGATCACGCCCTGGGCTGAAGGTAGCGCTAAACTGCTGAGCCATATGAGCTGCCCTATATGCCTGTTTTTGTGCCAGTACCATACTGTCTTAATGACTACAGCTTTGTAATATAGCTTGAAGTTTGGAATTGTGATTGTGAATTCTTTTCCAGGGTTGTTTTGGCTATTCAGGGTCTTTTGTGGTTCCATACAAATTTTAGGTTTGTTTGTTCAAGCTCTTTGAAAAATGCTTGTGGTATTTTGATAGGGATTTCATTAAATATGTAGATTGCTTTGGGTAGTATAGATATTTTAACATTGTTTGTTCTTCCAATCGATGAGCATGGAATGTTTTTCCATTTCTTTGTGTCCTCTTCAGTTTCTTTCATAAATGTTCTATAGTTTACAGAATACAGGTCAATTTATCTATTTGGTTAGGTTTATTCCTAGGTATCTTATGGTTTTGGGTGCAATTGTAAATGGGACCAATTCCTTGATTTCTTTTTCTGTTGCTTCATTATTGGTGTATAAAAATGGAACCTATTTCTGTACATTGGTTTTATATCCTGCGACTTTGGTGAATTCATGTATTAGTTATACCAATTTTTTGGTGGAGTCTTTTAGGTTTACTACATAGAGTATCATGTGGTCAGCAAAGAGTGAAAGTTTGACTTCTTCCTTGCAGATTTGGATGCCTTTTATTTCTTTTTGTTTTCTGATTGCTGAGGCTAAGACTTCCAGTACTATGTTAAATAGTAATGGTGGTCTTCCACCTCTTTGGTTAAATTCATTCCTAGATATTTTATTGTTTTAATGCAATTATAAATGGAATTTTAAAAAATTTCTCTTTCTGCTAGTTTGTTAATCAGTGTATAGAAATGCAACAGATTTCTGTATGTTAATTTTGTATCCTGCAACTTCACTGAATTCATTTAATTAGTTCTAATATTTTTTTGTGGAGTCTTTAGGGTTTTCTATAGATGGTATCATGTCATCTTCACATAGTGACAATTTTACTTCTTCCTTACCTGTTTGGATGCCTTTCATTTCTTTTTCATGCTTTTTGTTCTGTGGCTAGAATTTCCAGTACTATGTTAAATAGAAGTAGGGAGAGTGGACAGCCTTATCTTTTTTCTGGTTTCAGAGGTAAGGTTTTTGGCTTTTCTATTTTTTTTAAGATTATATTATTTGAGTGAGAGAGAGAGTGAGAGAGAGAGAGAACACGAGAGGGGAGAGGGTCAGAGGGAGAAGCAGACTCCCCACTGAGCGAGGACCCTGATGTGGGGCTCAATCCTGGAACTCTACAATCAGGAGCTGAGCCAAAGGCAGACACTTAACTAACTGAGACACCCAAGCACCCTTAGCTTTTGGCCATTCATTATTGAGTATGATGTTACCTGTGGGTCATATGTGGCTTTTATTTTGTTTAGGTATGTTCCTTCTATACCTACTTTGGTGAGTTTTTATTGTAAATGGATGTTAAATTTTGTCAAATTCTTTTTCTGCATCTGTTGAGATGATTATATGATTTTTATCCTACATTTTGTTAATGTGGTGTATCATATGGATTGATTTGTGGATATTGAACCATCCTTGCATCCCACCATAAATCCCACTTGATCATGGTGGATGATTCTTTTAATGTATTGTTGAATTTGATTTGCTAATTTTTAAAAAAAGATTTTATTTATTTATTCATGAGAGACACACACAGAGAGAGAGGCAGAGATACAGGCAGAAGGAGAAGCAGGCTCCATGCAGGAAGCCTGATGTGGGACTTGATCCTGGATCTCTAGATCACACCCTGAGACAAAGGCAGACTCTAAACTGCTGAGCCACCCATGTGTCCTGATTTGCTAATATTTTGTTGAGGATTTTTTGCATCTATGTTCATCAGGGATATTCGTCTATATTTGTCTCTTTTTTTTTGGTTTTGTCTTTGTCTGGTTAGGTTATCAGGGCAATGGTGGTCTCATAGAGTGAATTTGGAAGTATTCCTTCCTCTTCTGTTTTTTAGAATAGTTTGAGAAGGATAGATATTAACTCTTCCTTAAACATTTGATAGAATTAACCTGTGACTCTGTCTGGTTCTGAACTTTTGTTTGTTGAGAGTTTTTCGATTATTGATTCAATTTTGTTACTAATAATCAGTCGTTTAGATTTTCTATTTCTTCCTGATTCAGTCTTGGAAGATTGTTTCTTTTTTTTAAAATATTTTATTTATTTATTCATGAGAGACACAGAGAGAGAGGCAGAGACACAGGCAGAGGGAGAAGCAGGTCCACGCAGGGAGCCTGATGTGGGACTTGATCACGGGACTCGATCCTGGGTCTCCAGGATCACACCCTGGGCTGCAGGTGGCACCAAACCACTGCACCACTGGGGCTGCCCCTATTTCTTTTTTTTTTAATTCAATTAGCCAACATAAAGTATATATTTAGTTTTAGATGTAGTGCATAATGATTTATCATTATGTATAACACCCAGATTGTACGTTTCTAGAAATTCATGATATCTTCTAAATTATTCAGTCTGTTAATATATAATTTTTCATAGTAACCTGTTATAATCCTTTGTATTTCTGTAGTATCAGTTGTAACTTCTATTTCTTTCCTGGTTTAATTTATTTGAGTCCCCTCTCTTTTTTTTTCTTGAGGAGTCTGGCGAAGGGTTTATCTATTTTGTTTATCTTTCCAAAGAACCAGGTCTTAATTTCATTGATTTTATCTGCTTTTTAAAAATATCTATTTCATTTCTTTCCATTCTGATCTTTATTATTTTCTTCTTTCTACTAACTTTGAGCTTTGTTTGCTCTTCTTTTTCTAGTTCCTTTAGGTGAAAGGTTAGATTGTGTATTTAAGATTTTTCTTGTTTTTTTTTTGCTTATTGCTTTAAACTCTGTTAGAACTGCTTTTGCTATGTCCCAAAGATTTTGGACCATTGTATTTTTTATTTTCATTTGTCTCCAGGTATTTTTTTATTTCTTTCCTGACCCATTGGTTGTTTAGTACCATGTTGTTTAGCCTCCATATGTTTGTGTTTCTTCCAGTTTTCTACTTGTAATTGATTTCTACTTTCATAGCATTGTAGTTGGAAAAGATGCTTGATATGATTTCATTTTTCTCAAATTTATTGAAACTTGTTTTGTGGCCTAAAATGTGCTCATCCTGAAAAATGTTCCATGTGCACTTTAAAAGAATGTGAATTTTGCTGTTTTTAGATGGAATGTTCTGTAATATATCTTTTAAGTACATCTGGTCTAATGTGTCATTCAAAGCCACTGTTTACTTACTGATTTTCTCCCTAATTATCTCTCCATTGATGTGAGTGGAGTGTTAAAGTACCCACTATTTTTGTATTATTGTCAGTTTTGCCCTTTGTGTCTGAATATTTGCTTTATGTATTTAGGTAGGCTTCTGTTGGGTGCATAGATATTTACAATTGTTATATCCACTTGTTGCATTGATCCCTTTATCACTGTGTAATGCCCTTCTTTGTTACAGTCTGTTTTAGTGTCTATTTTGCCTAAGTATTTCTACCCCAGCTTTTTTTTGCCTTCATTTGCATGGAATATTTTTTTTACATCTCTTCACTTTTAGTCTGTTTATCTCTTTAGGTCTAAAGTGAGTTTCTTGTAGGAAGCATATATGTGGGTCTTGTTTTTGTTGCTGTTATTGTTGTTTTTATCCATTGAGTTACCCTCTGTCTTTTGATTGCAGCATTTAGTCTTACTTACATGTAAAGTAATTATTATTATTATTATTATTTTTAAAGATTTTATTTATTTATGCATGAGAGACACAGAGAGAAAGGCAGAGACACAGGCAGGCAGAGGGAGAAGCAGCCTCCACGCAGGGAGCTCGACTCAGGACTCGATCCCCGGACTCCAGGATCACGCCCTGGGCCAAAGGTGGCGCTAAACCGCTGAGCCACCCAGGCTGCCCAAAGTAATTATTGATAGAAATGTACTTACTGCCCTTTTGTTGTTTTTTGGTTGTTTTGTAGCTCTTT
The DNA here is from genome assembly GCF_048418805.1 of Vulpes vulpes. Classification (NCBI taxonomy): domain Eukaryota; kingdom Metazoa; phylum Chordata; class Mammalia; order Carnivora; family Canidae; genus Vulpes; species Vulpes vulpes. The sequence goes on from NC_132796.1 coordinate 19,655,917, forward strand.
TCTTTTCTTTTTTTTTTTTTTAATTTTTTATTTATTTATGATAGGCACACAGTGAGAGAGAGAAGCAGAGACATAGGCAGAGGGAGAAGCAGGCTCCATGCACCGGGAGCCCGACGTGGGATTCGATCCCGGATCTCCAGGATCGCGCCCTGGGCCAAAGGCAGGCGCTAAACCGCTGCGCCACCCAGGGATCCCTTGTAGCTCTTTTCTATTCTTTTCTTCTCTTGTTCACTTTCCTTATGATTATGTGACTTTCTTTAGTGTTATACTCAGATTCCTTTCTCTAATTTTTTGTGTATTATAGGTTTTTGATATAAACATCCTATTTTTATAGCAGTCTATATTAAGTGGATGATTGCTTAAGTTTGAACACATTCTTTTTTTTAAGACTTTTTAAAAATTTATTTTTTTATTCATGAGAGACACACAGAAAGAGGCAGAGACATAGGCAGAGGGAGAAGGAGGCTCCCTGCGGGAAGCCTGATGTGGGACTTGATCTCAGAACTCCAGGATCATGCCCTGAGCCAAAGACAGACGCTCAACCACTGAGCCACCCAGGCATCCCAAGTTTGACCACACTCTAAAAGCACTGCATTTTTACTCCTCCCTCCACGTTTTAGTTTTATGATGTCATACTTCACATCTTTATATTTTGTCTCTTTCTTAACTAATTTTTGTAGATAGAAGTGATTTTATTTATTTTGTCTTTTAACCTTTTAAAAAAAAGATTTTTATTTATTTGAGGAGGAGGGAGAAAGCACAAGCAGGGGGAGGGGCAGAGGGAGAAGCAAGCTTCCTGTTGAGCAGGGAGCCCAATGCGTTGTTTAATCCCAGGACCTGAGATCATGACCTGAGCTGAAGGCAGACACTTAACAGACTGAGCCATCCAGGCATCCAGTGTTTTAACCTTTATATTAGCTTTATTTTTTTTATATTAGCTTTATAACTGACTGATCTACTACCTTTACTATATATTTCCTTTTTTTAAAAAAGATTTTATTTATTTATTCATGAGAGACACCGAGAGAGAGAGAGGCAGAGACACAGGCAGAAGGAGAAGCAGGCTCCTCGCAGGGAGCCTGACGTGGGACTCGATCCCCGGTCTCCAGGATCATGCCCGGGCGGAAGGCGGCGCTAAATTTCTGGGCCACTGGGGCTGCCCTACATATTTCCTTTTACCAGTGAAATTTTGTCCTTTCATTAGTCTATCACTTCTAGTTATGGCCTTTTCTTTGTTTATATTTTTAAAAGATTTTTAATATTTATTTGAAAGAGAAAGAGTGAGCAAGAGAGCACAAGCAGGCAGAGCGGTAGAGGGAGAAGTAGGCTTCCCATTGAACAGGGAGCCTGATGCAGGGCTCGATCCCAAGACCCCAAGAGCCAAAGGCAGACACTTAACCAACTGAGTCACTCAGTGGCCTCTGGCCTTTCCTTTGCTGCTTTAACATTTCTTGTAAGGCCAGTTGAGTGATAATGAACTCCTTTAATTTTTGTTTATCTAGGAAACTCTTTACCTCTTTTTCAAATTTGAATGATAATCTTGCTGGTTGTATGTTTTTTTCCTTTTAGAACTTTGAATATATCATGTCCGTCTGTCTTGGCCTACAAAGTTTCTGCTGGAAAGTCAGCTGATAACCCTATAGGGTTTTTCTTGTACATAACTACTTGCTTTTCTCTTGCTGCTTTTGAGATTCTTTATCTTTAATTTTTGATATAATAATTATATGTCTTGGTGTGGACCTCCTTGGGTTCATCTTGTTTGGTGTTTTCTGTGCTTCCTGGACCTGGATGTCTGTTTCCTTTCCCAGATTAGGGAAGTTTTCAGCTATTATTTCTTCAAATACTCTTTTGACCCTTTTTCTTTCTCTCTTCTCTTCTGGGACCCCTGTAATGTGAATGTTAGTACACTTGATAATATTTTAGAGATCCTTTAATCTATCATCGTTTCTTTAAAGATTTTATTTATTTATTTGAGACAGAAAGAGAGAGTTTATGTGAGTGGGGTGAGGGACAGAGGGAGAGGGACAAGCAGACTGCCGGCTGATTGTAAAGCCCAACATGGGTCTTGATCCCAAGATCCTGAGATCATGACCTGAGCCAAAGTCAGATGCTTAATTTACTGAGTCACCCAGGTGCCCTTATCATCATTTTTAAAAATTACTTTTTCATTTTGCTATTCAGCTTGAATGCTTTGAATTACCTCATCTTCCAGATCACTGATTTGTTCCTCTGCATACACTAATCTGCTAATGCTTCCCTCTAGTGTATTTTTTATTTCAGTTACTGTGTTCTTCAGCTTTGGTTGGTTCTATTTTATATTTTCTATCTCTTTTTTGAAGTTCTCACTCTTCTGTCAATTCTAGTATCTTTATGACCATTACTTTGAATACTTTATTAGATAGATTGTTTATCTCCATTTTGTTTAGTTCCTTTTCTGAGATTTTCATCTTGTTCTTTTGTTTGGAACATACCTCCTCTGTCTCCTCATTTTGTTTGACTTTCTCTGTTTCTATGTATTAAGAAGGTCAGCTACTTCTCCTAGTCTTGATGGTAGTGGCCTTATTTAGAAGGTATTCTTTGGGGCCCAGTAGTCCAGTCTCTCCTTGTTACCAGAATCAGGCCACAACTGCTATGGTTGTGCTGGTGGACAAGACTGATTTCCCAGGGCAGGAGTCACTTTGGAGGGGTACAGTATCACCAAGCCTGCCTGCCAGGTGTAGTTGGGCAGTAGCTGCTTTAGGGAGATGCCAGTCCCAGCTGAGGCTGCCCACCAGGTATGACGGGGCAGGAGTTGCTTTGGGGAGGCACCTGTCATGGCAGGTCTGCAGGTGAATGCGTTGGTGGGGCAATAGGTGCTTGCAAGGTAGGTGGATAGTGTTAGAACTGGCTCCCACAAGTATTTGGCTAGCTACACTGAAGGAGGGCAAGATAAACAGTGCCTCCCAGAGCTTCCATTTCCAGAGAAAGCTCCTAAAGATTTTTTTAGGGCACATGCCCTAAAGTTAGTCAATAAATCTTCATGTATAAACCATGTGCTTTTCAAACTGCTCTATCTGTGCTGGGTCTCTTGACCAAGTGTTACAGTGTACCAGCTTTTTAGGAGTGGAGACTCGGTTTCCTATAGCCTTCTGTCTTTCACAGAGTTAAGCCCTGCTGATTCTCATAGTCAGATATTATAGGGGTTCATCTCTGGGACTTGATCCCTCGCTTCTCAGAAATGACTTCTGTGTCTGCAATGTCTCTCCATCTTGTGGATCACTATCAGAGGTCTGGTTCTCAGCTGTGTCTCTGCCTCTCCTCCCCTTCTTGATGTCACCTTCTCTTTATGTCTTTAGCTATCGAAGATCTGTTCTGCCAGCCTTCAGGCCATTTTCAGAGTGAGTTGCATTACATGCATTTATAGCTTTGCTGTGTCTGTGGGAAGAAGTGAGCTCAGAATCCTTTTACTCTACCATCTTTCTGAGATCTTTCTATTAATACCTATTTCTTTCATTGATTCTTGGAAATCTGCAGCTTTCACTAAAATTTTGGTTAACTTCTTTCAGTTTTTCATTATTTTATATTTTTGTTCATTTAAAGACATTTAAATATATTTCACAGTAACTTAAAGGCACTTAAGACCATCTTACTAGATCCTTTGCACCCCTTCCTCTTTCTTTCTTTCTTTCCTTCTTTCTTTCTTTCTTTCTTTCTTTCTTTCTTTCTTTCTTTCTTTCTTTTCTTTTCTTCCTTCCTTCCTTCCTCCAATTATTCATTCATTTATTTAACATTAATTGAATTAATACGCTAGGTTTTATACTAGACCCAAGGACAGAGAAATAAATAAAACCTAGATACATTTCTCAAGATTCCTTCAACCTCTTCAATGTGTTACTAATCTAGAAAAAAGAGTTTCATGACATGGAACAGTTTTAAAGAATGTGTGAAGCTGTTCCAGAAAAGTCTTTGATTTAAATAATTTAATTTCTTAGTGGGTATGATATTTTTGGTCAAGAGAACCTACCCATTGTTCCTCAAGCTTCTGAAAACCAGCCTGCTACCTTCTATATAATACATTATAGTAATACTTACTGACTCACGTGCAGGGTGGTTGTGAGAAATTTCACGATATTTATTATCAAGTCTCATTCAGTAGAGAAATTGTTACTGGAAGTAGTACTTGTGGGAAATGTTTTTTTGTCAGGCTGAATTATTTGTTCTATAATATCTTGTGCTAAACCTGAAAGTAACAGACAAGTATTCAAAGTGAATCTGAGTATTTTTTCTTTTATCAATATTAATAATATTACTTCTAGTGGACATTTGAAAACATTTAACTTTTTATCATAAATAATAGAAGTATAGATTTATTTGTATAATTTTAAAAATTAAATATTTGTTACTAAATATTTAAAGAAGAAAGTGATTGTTTTAATTAGGGACATCTTTGTTTACCATAAGTGGTTGTCCAGAGCTTGTACTTTGAATTTCTGTTTCATATGTTTCTTGAAAATATGAAGAATGGGGCAGCCCTGGTGGCTCAGCGGTTTAGTGCCACCTTCAGCCCAGGGCCTGATCCTGGAGTCCCGGGATCGAGTCCCATGTCGGGCTCCCTGCATGGAGCCTGCTTCTCCCTCTGCCTGTGTCTCTGCTCTCTCTCTCTCTCTCTCTCTCTCTCTCTCTGTCTCTGTCTCTCATGAATAAATAAATAAAATCTTTAAAAAATATATGAAAAATGAAACTATGTATTCTTTTAAAAAATATTTTTAAAGCATAAGTGTGCCTTGTTTGGGGAAATAAACATTGTTGGTGGGGAGCAAATAATTTGTATGATAATTTTGCCTAAACTTCTGTTAATTGAATGCCGTTCTAAAATTTATTAGAGAAACTTTGACATGAAAAAATTAGTTTTAAACCATGAAGTACTATATTAATAGGAAATATTATACTTCATAATGACAATTTAAAGGAATTTTAGGGCCAAAATTATTATAAAATGATTTCGTAGACTTAGTTTACTTAGATGAGACAATATGAATGAATAAATGTTTGCCTTCAAGGAGAGGAAAAATGGAAAAATAGAAGATATCCCTCATTTTCAGTTTTTTGTTCACCATTTGGTATGCAGTCCTCCAGGGGATAAAACCACTATTTGTAAGAATATTAGGATAGGATCCAAGAAATTAAGAAAAACACTGTAATGTTAAAACTGAACTAAAAAAATTCATATAAGCCATTGGTTAAATAGTGTTAGTTATCTATTGTTACATATTACCACAAAGTTAGAGGCTTAACACAGGACACATTTATTAGTTCACACTTTCTGTGGGTTAGGAGTCTGAGCATGACTTAGCTGCATGCTCTGCTTTAGGGACTCACAGAGCTTCAATCAAGGTGTCAGTCAACACTGTGCTCACATCTGCTCCCAAGTTCTTTGGTTGTTGGCAATTTTTCATTCCTTGCAGGCTTCTGGGCTGAGGGTCTCAGTTTGTTTTTGGATGTTAGCTAGAGGCTGCCCTCAGTTCTTTGTCAAGTGGTTCTCTCCCTAAGTGATTCACAGCCTGGCAGCTGGCTTCTTTAAAGCTAGCAAGGGGGATATTCTCCTTCCAAGACTGACATTAATCATAAATCATACACATATAATTATATATATGTAATCGTGTGCATCCTGCCATCTTTGCCAGACACTGCTGACTAGAAGCAAATCACGATTCCTTCCACTTTCAGGAGGGAAGCACACAGGAACATGAACACCAAGGGGACACCCTAGAGTCTGTCTTCCTCAATATGTATATTTTTCTAGTTCTGTCCATTGAAATGGCCTAAAAGCAGTGTCACCCCAGTAATAATGAACACCTCTAGTGCTCAGGTTGTGGTCTCTGAAAACCACTCCCCACTAAAGTACAATTGGACCTTTTAGAGAAATAGCTCATTCCAAGCCTGGAACAGAGAAAATACAAGAAAAGCCAGGGATATTTTTTTGTGATAGAAATCAGTAAAGTTCTTAAAGATCACTGGGCTTATGTTCCACTGGCCATAGTCATGACATTTCGAGCATTATAAAGGCTAACAGTAGCAATGAATTCAAATAGATGGAATCTATGGAAATTCACCTTTTGAGAAAGCTATTGAATCAACTACTTACTATGAAAGTTGGTAATTAATGGCAAAAAATAAAGCATTTTATCCTGCCTTTCCAGTAGAATTTGTATTTCATGTAACCAAATATCCCCCCGAAATGAGGGAAAGCTTTACTTCACAGGTGAATACTAATTAGTAAATGTAGAAGAGATGATAGACTTTTAAAAACATCACAATCTTTTTTTAAATATTTTATTTACTTATTCATAAGAGACACACACAGAGAGAGGTAGAGACATAGGCAGAGAGAGAAGCAGGCTCCATGCATGGAGCCCGATGTGGGACTCGATCCTGGGACACCAGGATCACACCCTGAGCTGAAGGCAGGCGCAAAACCACTGAGCCCCCCAGGGATCCCCACACATCACAATCTTGAATGAAATTGCCATGAATTATAATGGTCATAACACCATATCAACAGGTGTTAAAATGGTTAATAAGAACTGGATTTTTAAAAAGATTTTATTTTTAAGTAATCTCTACACCCAACATAGGACTTGAACTCACATCCCTGACATCTAGAGTCACATGCTCTACAAGCAAGCCAGCCAGGCATCCTGGAACTGGATATTTTTAAAATGCAAAGGAACAATGGTCACTTTCTAGTTTCAGGGCAAAAATATAACTGTAAAATTGAGGGATTAGGCAGTCATCACCTTAATCCAGTGGTCAGTCTTAACATCCTTAATGGATTAACCATATATTATGTGTTTTCTGATGTGATTCAACATGAATACCCATAACCTATAGAGAATTCTAGCCAAAAATTTTAGTAAAAATGTTACAGCATTTCAAATACAGGAAATAAAAGAATAAACTAAATAGCACCAGAGGTAGCAACTAAATGAACCAAAAGGTGGCACATTCTTCAGAGCAACTGTAGAACCATCTCCTCAATAGTCAACAACATAACCAAAGGGACCTAATAATCAGATGATATGTGTGGTCCTCAAACAGATTCTGTTATGGACCAAACAAGAGTTAAGGGCATTTTTGTTTCATTTGAGAAATTTTTAATGTAGTCTAGATATTTGATGAAATGGACATATGGAGCTTGTAGACTTAAAAAAGCAAGTTACAAAATAGCATGTGATCCAACTGTGATCCATTTTTGTAAGAAGTACACACACACGTACATACACACATTAAATACACACATTTAATGGTATAGGAAAAGATCTGGAAGTACAGGTACCAAGGTGTTAACAATGGTGGATCTCTCAGCAGGGAGAAGGGGCAGAAATGTTTATGAGTTTCCTGTTGTTGTTGTAACAAATTATCACAAATTTAGTGCCCTAAAACAACACGGATTTATTCTCTTACAGTTTTGGAGGTCAGAAGTATGGAGAAGTTTATGGAGCTAAAATTAAGGTGTCTGTAGGGTTGGTTCCTTTTGGAAGTTCTAGGAGAGAATCCATTGCTTGTGTCTTCCATTTTCTTGAGGCTGCCTGCATTCCTTGGCTCTAGTTGCATCACTCCAATATATACTCTTATTGTCACATCACCTTCTCTGTCTTCTGACTCTCCCGCTCCCCTTTCCTAAGGACTCTCGTGATTACATTGGGCCCGCTTGGATAATCCAGGATAATCTCCCCATTTCAAGATCCTCGACTTAGTCACATCTGCAAAATCCCTTTTGCCATGTAAGGTAACATTCAAAGGTTTCAAGAAATCAGGTCATGGACATATTTGAGGGGAGCCATTATTCTGTCTGCCATAGTATATAATGTTTTTATTCTATATTTCTGTTTAGGTATTTTATATTTTTATAAAATGTGGATGTTATTACTTAGAATATATTAGTTAAAAGTATGGGGCGCCTGGGTGTCTGCCTTCGGCTCGGGTCATGATCCTGGGGTCCTGGGATTGAGCTCCATTTGGGGCTCCCTGCTCAGCGGGGAGCCTGCTTCTCCCTCTCCACCCCTGCTTATGCTCTCACTCGCTATCTCTCCACCCCCTCTCTGTCTCAAATGAATAAATAAAATCTTTTTTAAAAACCAAAATTATATTAGTTAAAAGTAGAAAAATGTTATAGTTTAATATCAAGTTACATGAAATGTGGTTATATATAAACTTTTATCTGGCTCCATGTGAAGTTTGAGCTTCATGTTCAGTTATTTTCTTACTTTGTATTTATACTAAATCAGAAAATTCAAATTCACAATTATACATTGCCAGAAATGGCAGCAAGTGTTTGGTAATTGAGTCAGAGACTTTTGTATGTTGGATTGAACAAGAATCCATAAATTGAGAAATTGAGAAGAATCCATAAATTGAATGGTTTCTTCCATTGAATGTTGCCTCCAGTTAAGTGGATGAGATATCAAACTCAAATTCTGCAAGGATGAATGTTTCGCCTTAGAAGAGTAGGTATCACTAGGGGCAGTACCACCCAAGGGTATGCTTTGAAAACTCCTGTGTGGCTAGTAAGGTTGTTGCAGTGATTGACAGGAACCCCCTGGCCAGGGATTAGTTAGTTGGGCAGAAACCAAGAATGTCATATGTCCTGCAGCGCATGTGACTTTCTTACAAGGATGAATTTTCCTACGTCTTATGTGATTTTCTTTCTTTTTTAAAATTTTTTTATTATTTTTTTTCTTATGTGATTTTCAAACATCCCCCTGGCCATTCATATGTATGAGAAACTTATTTGTAATTATCTGAACCTAAACCTGACCTCATTTTGCATGTAAATTCAATGTACTTTTTTCTCTTTCTAAAATTTATTTTTTTAAATATGAGATGCTTTTACAAATTTGCATGTCATTCTAGTGCAGGGGCCAAGCTTATCTTTTCTGTATAATTCCAATTTTAGTATATTGCTGCTGAAGTGAGCATAACTCAAAGTATTTTTTGCATGGTTTTAATATCCTGGAATTTTCCAGGAACGGAACTACTGTGTAAGTTGAAAAGAGTGTGTGTTGTTTTGTTTGGAACTTTCCCAAGAATGGCTTAATGTTTTAGAAAATCATGCCAGTGACATCAATGCCATTTATGGGCTGCGCTAGATATCTTCCATTTGCCCTTCCAGATTCACTCCACCCTCTCTACCTGCTCTGTGCCATGGGAGGTGGTATCAATAGGTTTCTTTGCCCTCCAGCTTCTGGTTAGGTTCACTCAATGGAAAGCATGGGCAGGAAACCTGGAAGGTGAAAGGAGAGTGAGGTGTGCCACTTGAAATGACCATCAGGAAGTGAATGTCGTTTCCATGGAAACATAAAATTGGATGTGACAACAGTATTCCAGTAGAAAATGGTAACGTTGTATATACATGATTGGATCCAAGCTGCTCAGAAGGCACAAGTAAAGTACATGAAGCTATGTTTTAAGCTCCCATGGTACTTGCTTCTATTGATTTACTTCTCCCTTTAACCCGCATTTATGACTTCCCAGAGAGTTATCTATGACTGGTTAACAAGAAAAAGCACAGGCCTGGTTTACACACAGTTTGCTGGCACCAGCTTAAAAATGGATCCATTCTAGTCCCTCAAAGGCAGTGGTGAAAGAAAATATTCCTAGGAGCAAAACTTTGAGCAAGACCTCTTATTGTCCACTTCATGCAGAAGGACAGATAGCCTGTTATCTCTCTGGGCACGCTTTTGTTAGAAGATACTATCCATCACAGCCCAGAGCATCACTGCGTGTTCTTGTTTTACATTCCTGGAACACAGGATCCAGACCGCTCTTTACCTGAGCCATTTCTCAGGGCTTTCTTCGTAGGGAGCTTCCTTGAGGGATGAGGTGATGTCTCCTTCTGAACAAATAGGAGGTTTTCTCTAAAAGATGTGAATTCCCTAAGGCCAATATTCCTCGGCAGCAATGCAAAACTACAAGATATAAACAGTGTGTCCACTGGGCCCCTCTGCATGGCCCCTGTGGGACTTGGGGAGTGGGGAACCCACATATATATGCTGATGATGCTCATACTGCTTACCATGCTGCTGGCATTCAGGAAATGATAACAGGCTAATTTGTTAGCTTGTAAGTAGGAGAAAAATCTCAAACCCCAACAAATGTTTATTATACACTTTGCAGTTAGTTTTATAAGCCTTTTGGATAGTATGTGACTTGTACCTGATTTGGTATTGAAGAACATAACTCAGAATTATTCCTCTGTAGTTTTGGTCCCTTAGGGAAAATTTTTGCCACTTTTATGTTAGAATGACGTATTTTTTTGTTTTGTTCAGGCAAAACTCTACTGCCAGAGGTGTCCCTGCACATCTGTTGGAAAAAACAGGTAAGTTTTAATAACTTCATGAAATTATTTAAAAAGGTTACATGGCAACAGTACTAAGGACTAGAGGTAAATGGATTGCCAATATAATAAATCAGAAATTCAGATATTGTCAGTTTCTTCTGTTTGCACTGTAGGACATTCCATGCTAACATTCCAATTGTTTATAATTCTATTTTGCCCTTTCCCTTTCCATAGTAAGTTTTAATCTTCCTAGATCTGTCTTTATTTCTTTCAGTTCTAAATAATGGAATTTCAGCATTTGGTCTGGAAAACCACAGGCTGTCCTAACTGCTGGTATAAGAAATCCCAGCAACAGAATAAGACGATTTTCTGGTTTCTTAATATGTCCTTGAAAATATTATTACTAACAAAGGGGTCTTGTAAGACATCTGGAACTCAAAAATTCTGGCTTGTTCTGTGAACGTAACTTCGGCCTTAAAAAGCCTGTAATTCTTTTTGTTTGTATTACCGAATAATGTGTTTCCCTGGTAATGATATTTAAATTGCCATCCCCATGTCCTAAAAGCTATGAATACCTATGAGCTTTCTTTAATAGCCAAGTTAATGGAAAATTTATGTGCACACAAAAACTTGTATGCAAATGTTTATAGCAGCTTTATTCATCAGAAACTATCTAATGTCCTTCAACAGGTGAATGGATAACAAACTAGCACAAGTGTACAGTGGAGTACTAGTCAGTGATAAGAAGGAAAGACCGACTGATTCACTCAACACAAATGAATCGTTTTTCTTAGTGGTAAAATATATATAACATAAACATGGATGAATCGTAAATGTATTTTGCCAAGTGAAGGAAGCCAGATTCTAAGACCCAGAAGTATTGTATAGTGCCATTCTTAAGACATTGTGGAAAAGGCAAAACTATAGGGAGATGTATTAGTTTCCTATTGCTGCTGTAAAAAAATTACCACAAACTTGGTGCCTTACAACAGCACCAATTTATTCTCTTAGAGTTCTGGAGGCCAGAAGTAAAAAAATCAGTTTCATTAGACTAAAGTCAAGGTATTGTAGGACTGGTTCCTATTGGAGGCTCTAAGGGAGGATTCATTTCCATGACTTTTCTGGGTTCTAGAGGCTGCCTGTATTACTTAGCTTGTGACTCCTGCCTCACAACACTCCAACCTCGTGCTTCCATCTTCATGTCTCCTACTACCTCCTTTGTCTTGCTGCTCTCTTTTAAGGACCTCTGTGATTATTTAGGACTCACCTGGATAACCCAAGATGATCTCCCCTTCACAAAATTCTTAATCACATCTGCAAAGTCCCTTTTGCCATGTGATGTAATATTCACAGGTTGGAGGGATTAGAACTTGGATATTTTTTCAGGTCATTATTCGGTCTACCATAAGACGGAAAGTAGAGCAGTAATTGCCAGGGATTGTGGGAGAAGGAAGGTTGAAATATACAATGGGCTCTACAAGAGTGGTGTAGATATGTATGACTCCACAGTTGTCAAAAACCCACAGAATGTTACGCCACCAAGAATGAACTTTACTGTTCGCAAAATTTTAAAAATTAATATGATTGTCCATGATCTTGGGATGGAGTGCAGTGTGTGACAAAAGAACCTAATTGTATTAAAATTGTATGGCATAACTTCACTGAAGAGGGTAGGGGGGAATGTTAAAAAACTGTGAAAAACTTTTTTTTTTTTTAAGTTTATGGACACAGAGATTACATTGGTGGTTGCCAGAGGAGGGGGTGAGGTGTAGGAAAAATGGGTGAAGGGAGTCAAAAGATGCAAACTTCCAGTTATAAAATAAATAAGTCATGATGATGTAATGTACAGCATGGTGACTACAGTTAATAGTACTATATTGCATATTTGAATGTTGCTAAGAGAGGAAGTCTAAAGTTCTCATCACAAGAAATGTGTGTATGGTGGCAGATATTAACTGGACTTATTGTGGTGATCATTTTGCAGGATATACAAATATTGAATCATTATGTTGTACACCTATAACTAATATAATGTTGTATGTCAATTATACCTCAATTTAAAATAAGAAAATGGTATTTTGATAAGATAATATAAGGCTAACAATAAAAAGAACTATACATAAGTGTACTCTAGTTGGTAGATATATACAGAAATATAGATATGTACATATACATAAGGTAGTATACTTACATATATTTTCTGGCTCTGGCTTCTGAAATGGTCTAGAAGCAGTGATACCCCAGTAGCAATGAGTATACCTAGCACCCAGGTCTTTGTTGCTAAATATTATTCTCCAATAAATGGAACCAGGGTTCCTTAAAGAAATGGCTGATTCTAGGGTTGGAGCAAGGAAGATATAGGATGAGTGCAGAACATCTTTTAGGACTAGAAGAGGACAATAAGAGCCTGCACTTGGCCTCTCCAGACCCCTGCTGTGAATCATATGCTGTGATGTATATTCCGACTTTTGTGCTGTTGATGTAGCATGTACCTTCCCTATAATAAACTGTATATTTGTAAGCCATGTCATTTGGGTTCTGTAAGTCTTCTTTAGCATTTGAACCTACTTACATGCCACTATTCGTACAGCTATATATACTCAGTTTTTGTAAATGCTACATGATACTAGGGAAAAAAGCCAGTATATTATCTAGTATTCAATACATGTTTCTTTGCAGGAAGCTATTAAATAAGACTTATTAATCATACTATTAAGTGATACTCTATCCTCCTTCATATTTTGGTTTTACAAATTCCAATGTCATTTTTAAATGTCAAATTGTACTAATGTAAGTATTTTCATCTTTGATTTCTCTTCATTTGCATTTATTTTATATATTCTCCTTCCTTTACATTAATCTTTTTGTTTCATTTTGTGTTTCATCTAAATAACATAAAATGGAATTCTTAGTCCAATTTGTGAATCCTAATTTTAGTTTATTTTTATCTTTTTATTTTTTAAAATTTTAGTTTTGAGTAATCTTTACACCCCTTGCTCTACCAACTGAGCTAGCCAGGTGCCCCTGTGAATCTTAATTTTTTTCTTTTTGAATCTTAATTTTTAATAGGGGAGTAGATTCCAATGTATTTATCATGATAACTAATACATTTTTTTATTATTCATGTCATATTTTTATGCTATTTTAAAAGATTCATTTATTTGAGAGAGAGAGTACAAGGAGGAAGGGTAGAGAGAACCTCAAATGGACTGTGCTGAGTGCGAAGCCCAATGTGGGTCTTTAGTTTCACAATCCTGAGATCACAAGCTAAGCCAAAACCCAGAGTCAGATGCTTAACCAACTATGCCACCCAGGCATTCCTTTTTATTCTATCTTTAATGTTTCCTTATTTTTTAAATTTCTTTTTCCCTTTTGAGTGATTGCTTTTATCTTCTTCATTTCTTTAGAATCCATATATACTCCTTTTGATACTGGTAAGTATGACCTTTCAGTTTTTCAAAAGCATTCTGTAGGTAATGTACACAGTATGTATGTCTGTATTATTTTAATTCCAGTATAGTTAACATAGTGTTATATTAGTTTCAGATATACAATATAATGATTCAGCAATTCTGTACATTACTGAGTGCTCATCATGATAAGTGTACTCTTTTTTATTTTTATTTTTATTTTTTTTTAATTTTTTTTTTTATTATTTATTTATGATAGTCACAGAGAGAGAGAGAGAGGCAGAGACACAGGCAGAGGGAGAAGCAGGCTCCATGCACCGGGAGCCCGATGTGGGATTCGATCCCGGGTCTCCAGGATCGCGCCCTGGGCCAAAGGCAGGCGCCGAACCGCTGCGCCACCCAGGGATCCCCAGTGTACTCTTTTTTAAAAAAAAGATTTATTCATGAGAGACAGAGAGGGAGGCAGAGACATAGGCAGAGGGAGAAGCAGGCTCATGCTAGGAGCCCAATGCACAAGGGAGCCCAATGTGGGACTCGATCCCAGGACTCCAGGATCACGCTTAACCGCTGAGCCACACAGGCATCCTGATAGGTGTACTCTTAATCCCCTTCACCTATTTCACCCATCTCACCACCCACCTCTCCTCTGGTAACCATCAGTTTGTTCTCTATAGTTAAAAGTCTGCTTTTTGGCTTGTCTCTCTTTTTTTTTCTTTGTTCCTTTGTTTTCTTAAGTTCTACATAATGAGTGAAATCATATGGTATTTAAAAGTTTGGAACGCTTCACGAATTTGTGTGTCATCCTTGCGCAGGGACCATGCTAATTTCTGTATCATTCCAATTTTAGTATTTGTACTGCTGAAGCAACTAGAATGTACACAGTATTTTAACAGCAAGAAAGCTGTCAACAACTGTTAGGGTCATGTCAGAAAGACTTAGGAGCCAACCTAAAGAATTTCCCCCAGTCACAGTTGGCATAATTTGAGCATCAGTAAAAATAATTGCAGTGGATTGAAACACCTGGGGTATGTTTGAATCATGAGTTTACAATGCTACCAAACTTATTTTTCTCCTTAAAAAAAAAAAAACTGATTGAAGTATGGACTTCCAAAATGGTGGGGTGAGATTAGTAGACACTTTCCCCAGAGAAACAAGTATTTAACTGGTGAAAAGTATTTTAGAAACCCAACCATTTAAAGTCTCTGGGATTGTCCTAAGAACATACAGCAAACACAGAAACATTTATCCAAGAAAATTTACCAGTAAATCTTAATAAGAGCAATGAACTTGTTACTTAAATGGGAGTCTGGTGACATCTGAACCACAAACTGCTTTCTACTTCTCAGCTCAGTCTGATGGAATCTACTTGTGTAAGATGCAGCCAAAGAGATGGGACTCCATTTCCTCTCAGCTCCCAGTCTAGGGCTATGGTTTCACTCCAGGAAGGGCAGGCCATCAGCATCTTTCATCACCTCAACTCCATGTTGCAGAAGCTATAGCCAGGCAGGTTCAAGGCAGAGGATTGGAGGTCCCATTCCTGTCCAGCCTCCACTGTGGGACAGAAGTTCTACTGCATGTGCAGCAGGCTGTAGTACTGGGACGTCATCACTCCTGCTCCAGCTTGCTCACATGGCAGAGGTTCCATATCCAGAGGAGCAGGACAAGAGGGGTAGGGGCCATTATCCCCAGAAGAGAGACTCTCTCTCTTTCTTCCAGGGGGACTGGGCTGCGATGACCTGAGCCCAGAGCTGCCTATGCCCATCTAGAAGAAGCCTGTCTCCTCCAGCATGGGCTGGAAGAGAGCTGAGGCAGCCAGAGAGCAGAGGGGTCCTGACCAAACCGTTGGACTTCCTGAATCCAGTCCACTTGAAGATGCGCATCACCACTTTATTGGGATGCCATGAGGTTTAGATGAGAGAACTCAGGGAAAGCACCAAGGAGCGTGCAGAACACAAGGTGAGCCCTCAATAAATGATGAGTTTTTCTCCTGTCTTAGTGATCGCAGGGGTTTTTGTAATGAAAAGTTGTCCTTAAAAATCGTTGCCCCACTGTGTGGATGTGCGGGTGGGCGATTTTCCCTGAGGCGGGGTGAGTTCTTTCAGTCTGCAGATAGAGATGTGTCTCAGGCTGAGGAAAACCTTTTTCCAGAAGATCTTTCGTTATGGCCTCTGTTGGCCAGGAGCAGCAAGTACCTGTGTGTTGGTGTTGGCTCTCTGTTCTCCGTGTCTACCATCTCTCTCCTCCCCCTCTGAATGTTGAGCTCCCGGGGGGCGTGGACACAGGTGATGGTATTCATCTCCATAGTGGTTGCCCCTGGCTCTTCCCCCCTGCTCTTGGGCCACAGGAGACCCAGGCAAGGCCTCAGAGCCACTGGCCCGGAGGCGTGGCCTGGGAGCTTGTAGGAAATGGGCAGTCCTGGCCCTGCTGCCACAGAGGAGTGGGTTCACAGCAATCCTGGGTTGTTGGGGCGGGGAGGGGGGGGGGGATTGTGTGCACATTAAATTCCAGAAGCTCTGCTCCAGAGCACAGGCGGTCTGTAACCCTTTTATTCGTGATCCATTTTATCTGGCTACTCACAGGGTTGTTCTTTACAGTGAAGGCTGTCCCAGACTCCTCACCAGATTAGACCATGCCATCCATGCTCTGACTCTACTTCTCATTTCATTCTCGTGTGAATTTTCCCTCAACATAGTGTCATTACCATAAAGTGGGGACTCCATTGCTGGCCACCTGAGTCTTACGGGCACAATTCACACTTGATTGAAACCTTAATTTCAGTCAGATTCCTGCTGTGTCCTTGGCTTCCTTCACCTTTTCAAGAATTACGAAACTTTCCACATTTCTGCCAGCTGCTCCTTCCTGTTTTGTTCTCAATTTGGGGTGTTTGTTTCTATTTGCTTTATGTCTGTGTGCAAAAACAAGCAAAAAACATTTGTGGTTCATATAAACATAGAACACAATTCAAATTTGTTCCATATGAGATTCTCTGATGAGGAATTCTTACATTCTGTAATTGGTGAGAATATTTTTGCTTTAAACTGTAATGTTGAATTATCACTTCTTTTAGCATATTTATTTAATGTATTTTGGGGTGAAAAGTCATTATATCATTAAAAAGGAGTCTTTGTTCAAAATGTGGCAGATTTTTCAAGAGCTGCTTTAGCAAATGTTGCTAACTGAAAGATCGTTCTGTAAGGTAGTTATGTTCTTGGCAAAAATTAAAAAGTATGAGCACATCAAGAGTTAGCCAAGAAATGGAGATTTGGGAATTCTCTTCTTCTGCTGGAAGGAATATATATTAGGATAGTCATTTTGGAGAGTTATATTGAAAATCTGCCATCTCCAGCAATTTTACTTCTTTATACTCCAAGAGAAACTCTTATAAATATGGGCAAAGAGGTATTTACCAGGATGTACTAATGTTTCTTGAAGTATATTGCTGTGTGGCCCAGTTATCTATGTATCATGTGGGCTCCTGGTTAAATTGCAGATTCCTTAGCTCTATCCCATACCTACTAAAAATTAGAATTTCTAGGAATTGAGACCCAGCAATCTACATCTTTAGCAAGATATTCCCTTGCAAATTTGAAAACCATTGTTGTTTTCTTAATTATAAGTAGTCTAGTTTTATTTATTTCATTGTTTAATTATGCGAACTGTTTTGAAAATAAGTACTGTTATATGGTCCACAGAAAAGTAGGAGGGAGGCAATTGAATATATTGAATATAATGCTTGCCCCACTCCAAAGATTCTGTGAAATGTAAAGGTAATTTTTTCTTTGTATGTTTATTTTTGTTTGTTTTTTAAACTTGCTATGGAAAATTTCAAGTATATACACAATGAGAATAATGCATCAAACCCCAATGTGCCCATCATCCAGAATCAATGTTTGTTCCTTTATGGCCAATTTTGTTTCATTTATATCCCCCACCCACTTCACCCTCAAACCCCATACTTCCCTCAACTTTTCCCTTATTATTTTGAAGGCCATCTCTGATAGCATACCATTCTCTTTATTGAAGTAAAGTTGACATACAGTATTATATTAGTTTTAGTTGTAAAACATAGTGATTCAACAATTCTGTACATTATGAAATGCTCACCACAAAAAGTTTGTCACATACCACAAAAAGGGGTATACACCTACCACCTTACCATATTATTATAGTATTATTGACTGTATTCCTTGTGTTGTACTTTTCATCTCTGTGACTTATTTTATAACTGGAAGTTTTACCTCTTAATCCCCTTCACCTATTATGCCCATGCCCTGACCCACTTCCTCTCTGGCAACTACCAGTTTGTTCTCTATCATTTATGAGTCTCTTTCTGTTTTTGTTTGTTCATTTGTTTTGTTCTTAGATTATATCTATAAGCTAAATCATGTGGTATTTATTTTTCTCTGTCTCACTTATTTCACTTAATACAATACCCTCTAGGGCAGCCCGGGTTGCTCAGTGGTTTAGCGCCTCCCTTCGGCCCAGGACGTAATCCTGGAGTCCTGGGATCGAGTCCCACATCAGGCTCCCTGCATGGAGCCTGCTTCTCCCTCTGCCTGTGTCTCTGCCTCTCTCTCTCTCTCTCATGAATAAATAAATAAAATCTTAAAAAAAAAATACAATACCCTCTAGGTCCATCCATGTTGCTGCAATGGCAAGATCTCATACTTTTTTACAACTAATATTCTGTGATCTATCTATCTCCTACATCTTCTTTATCTTTTGATCTATCAATGGACACTCAGGTTGCTTCCATATCTTGACTATTATAAATAATGCTGCAGGGGCGCCTGGCTGGCTCAGTCAGTGGAGCATATGACTCTTAATCTTGTGGTCATGAATTCAAGCCCCATATTGGCATAGAGCTTACTTAAAACAAATAAGTAAAATGTTTTAAAATTTTTAAATAAATAAATAATGCTACATTAAATATAGAGGTGCATATATCTTTTCAAATAATGTCTTTGTTTTCTTTAGGTAGATACCCAGAAGTGGAATTACTGGATCATATGGCAGTTCTATTTTTATTTTTTTGAGAAACCTCCATCCTGTTTGTCACAGTGGTTGCACTAATTCACATTCCCACCAACAGGGCACAGAAGTGTTCCCTTTTCTCCATGTCCTTACCAACATTTGTTATTTCTTGTCTTTTTGATACTAGCCATTCTGATAGATATAAGGTATCTCATTGTGGTTTTGATTTGCATTTCCCTGATGATTAGTGATGTGGAACATCTTTTCATGTGGCTGTTGGCCATCTGTATGTCTTCTTTGGAAAAATGTCTATTTGGTTCCTCTGTCCATTTTTTAAAAGGATTTTTTTTTTGGTGTTGAGTTGTATAAGTTTTTTTTTTTTTTATCTTTTGGATATTAACCCTTTATCAGGTATATCATTTGCAAGTATCTTCTTTCATTCATTTGGATGCCTTTTTGTTTTGTTGAAGGTTTCGTCTGCTGTGCAAAAATTTTTTATTTTGTTATAGTCCCAATAGTTTATTTTTTATTTTGTTTCCCTCGCTTCAGGAGATAAATCTGTAAGTATGCTGCTAAAGCTGAGGTTGAAAAACAGAGGTTGAAGAGATTGTTATCTATATTTTCTTTTAAAAGTTTTATTGTTTTAGGTCTTACATTTAGGTCTTTGGCCCATTTTGAGTTTATTTTTTGTGCATGGTGTAAATAAGTGGTCCAGTTTCATTCTTTTGCATGTAGCTGTCCAGTTTTCCCAGCACTGTTTACTGAAGAGATTGTCTTTCCCCCATTTTATATGCTTGCCCCCTTTGTCTTAGATTAATTGACCATATAAGCATGGATTTATTTCTGAGCTCTCTATCCTGTTCCATTGATCTGTATGTCTTTTTTTTGGTGCTAGTACCATACTGTTTTGATTACTACAGCTTTGTAGTACAGTTTGAAATCTGGGATTATGATACCTCCAGTTTTGTTCTTTCTCAGAATTGGTTTGGCTATTTAGGATCTTTTGTGGTTCAATACAAATTTTAGGATTATTTGATCTAGTTCTGTAAAAAATGCTATTGGTTTTTTGGTAGAGATTGCACTGAATTTGTAGATTGCTTTAGGTAGTATCAACATTTTAATATTAATTCTTCCAATCCATAAGTACAATATATCTTTCCATTAGTTTGTATCATCTTCAGTTTCTTTTATCAGTGTCTTCTAGTTTTAGGTCTTTCATCAACGGCCTATCATTTTATCTGTAAATATTTTCATAATGTATCTCTAAAAGATAAGGATTCTTTTTAAGAAATAATCACATCTTCATTACACTTAAACCAATTTAACAATAAATTGTTTATGTCAGCATATATCCAGTTCATATTGACAACAATCCAGTGTTCACATGTCTCTGTCTCATTTTTTTATACTTGTTTGTTTAAACCAAGATTGAAATAAAGGTCATACATTGTACTCGATTAATATCTTTTAAATCTTTTAAAAAAGATTTTATTTATATATTTGACAGAGAAAGAGAGAACAAAAGTAGGCAGAGCGGCAGTCTGAGGGAGAGAGAGAAGCAGGCTCCCCACTGAGCAGAGAGCCTGATATGGGGCTCCATCCCAGGACCCTGGAATCATGACCTGAGCCAAAGGCAGATGCTTACCAGACTAAGCCACCCAGTGCTCCCTTTTAAGTCTTTTCTTATCTATTGGTTTCCCCTCAAATTTTTTGCTATAGTTTATTTGTTGAAGAAAGCAGGTCCTATCGTGTTTCCCATCATCTGAATTTTGTTGATTCTCTGTAGTTTCATTGATATGTTTCTCTGTTCCCTGTATTTCCTGTAAATTGGCAGTTAGAGCTAAAGAGTTGATTAGGTTCAAGTTTGATTTTTTTAGTTGATAGCTTTGTGTACTTTCATCATGAGGCATATGTCTAGTTGTCACTCTGGTTAGCAGCCATTGCTGATTGTTGCTTAGATCCATTAATTCATCTGGGGTTGCAAAATGGTGATATTCTAATTCCATCAAGGCTTCTTCATGTATTTGTGGAATTATTAAAAGAAAATTCCCTTCATCAGCTATTTGTTTAGTCTGAGGAACAGGTCATACAGGATCAGTGCTTCATCTTTCCCTTCACTAGTTTTCAAAACAGTGAGTTGGTTCTCTACCATTTTGCAAAGGTGATCACTTTTAAAATTCAAAATATAATACACATACCATAAAATTCACTCAATTGTACAATTCACTAGTTTCTAGTATATTAACAAAGCTGTGCAATCGATCATTTTTAAAAGTGTCATTATAAACTCACAAACATACTTGGTGAGTTTCATTTCACAGCAGTTATTCTTTTGACATTCAAATTTTTTCATCTTTAGCCAACTAGAGCCTCTTTAAACTGGCTTTAAGACCCCTGAGACCTTTTGACACACCCCTAGTAATTTTGACATTTTCCTTTCTTGCTTTCTGTTATGAGGAGATATTCCTGGTTCACTATGTACTTTTCTGCTCCAGCCTAGGAATCAGTCATTTCTTCCAGAAACCCTGGTTCTATTAGTGGAAAATTGTATATAGAGGCTTCAGTCTGGTCACCCGACAGGTCATTGTTTCTAGGCCTCACATATCGATTTTCACCTTTTTAGTGGAGCTAATTTGTTTGCTGTGTTCTATGATTTATAATCCATGAGAATTTGGCTATTGGTGACTTTCAGGAACTAAACAATGTCTTATTCAACTAATGACTTGTGTGAAAAAATACTGTTTGAAAATCACCTAATTGTCAGTCACTGTTTATTTTAAAATTATTTCCCTTGGGGAGGGTGTGTGGCTTAAAGGCTCAGATTAAAAATTCTTACTTGACATTAATTATAGCCAGCTGAATTCCAACATGATGCAACTTGCTCATGTTAAGATAAGTATGACTTAAGTATCAAGTATCAGATAAATGGTTCATTTTTATAGGGCATGCTTAGTTCAATAAAACTAGGGCCTTTCTAGGGGAAAATGAATATTTTTCAATCTTTGGGATATGAAATAATGAATTACCACAACTTCATTCAAGAAGGTCTCTATTTTCTAAGGCAGTAATTTATGGTTTCCCATTTGGATTTTCATCAGTCGGTGATGTGGAGTGAAAATCAACAGCTTCTTTTCTTCTTCTTTTTTTTTTAACAGCTTCTTTTCTGACTAATCTTTCTCTGGAAAAGTGATTGAAAAGCCTCGTATTATTTCTGGCTCAAGGACCTATAAACATGTCAGAGATTTTAGTTAAGTTATTAAAACACTGTCAAAACCTTGAGTAGATGCTTTTAACTATCTGATATACATTAACAGCTCTGAAGAAACAAATAAATTTTAGCACATAACCCAAACCCATCTAACTGCATTGAAACCATCTATCCTGTATTCACAGCATATACCTTTGAAATATTCTGTTCTCCATCTACCTAAATAAAATTTCCTTTTATTGTGTGCTTATTTAAGCAAGAAAATGAAAGCACTTAAGAATGTTTTTATTCTGCCACACACAGCCTCCTTATTCGCAGTTCCCAAGGGCAAGCACCACATCTTTTGACTCTCTGTGCCCAGAATTCTATAGGTCCCAGATACGAAAACAGTGAACAAAAAGTATCAATGCAAGATAGGCTGTTCTTCAAGTGCCACGTTGTCAGGTCCTGAATCACTCAGTGCTTGATCACCAAATGCTTTCATTGATGTTAGGTGTCCTCTAGCTCCAACTATGAACATTTTCATCAACTATGTTTTGTATGTTATTATAACACTGAACAATTTCTGATCTCTGCTGTTTATACTTTCTTTGCTCCTTCATTTTGAGTATTTTATATTCAGTGTACTTCTAGTAAAATGATTTTTATCATGCAGTGTTGTTTATGGCCTTCTATAAATGGATTTGAAGTACAAGTTACTTTCCCTTTTTTGACAACTTAAAAGAAGTATAGTTGAGCTCATCTGTACAATCATCTGTAGGGTATTTGTTGTACTGCAATGAAGTTTTATCTAATGTAATTAACAGAACTAGGCCATTGTTTCCTTGTTTCCCAACAATTTAACAGTCTCTTTTGCATGAAAAGTAATGGCACAGGGCTCTTGAAAAGTCTGAAGACCTAAACTACTTCTGGACTTCTAAATTGAGGAAACATCTTTTTCATTTATAATCCTTGATACTCTTTTGTAGTGCTTTCTACTGGTGTACTTAGAAGTATTTGATGGTAATGATGGAAGAACTAACAAGAATGCTGACATTAGGTTTTTGTATTCATGCTGCTTATAGCTGCATGGTGATGAGACCCCATTCTTGACATACCATAGCATTAAATGGAGGCCATTGGAAAGTACTTAAAATACTGGTTATCAATTTTTTGAAATTATATTAGTGCACACACAAGCTATTTCTCATTTTTTTACTTGACAAAAGTTAGCTTTATTTACCTTTCTGTGAATACAGTCTGTATCACAACAATGTAATGCAATTTTCTAGACATGGCAAAGACATGTTGTCATTCTTTCTCAAAAATGAAAGGAAATTTAATCTCTTGCAAAAAATTAAAGGTAAAGCCTGGAAGGGAAAATTATCATCCAGTACGTCCTTTGAGATTTCTTGTTATTATACCTTTGTTTTTCCTTCTTGAAAGCATTTTATAACTGTAAAATGTCTGAGGGAGTGGACAATTTGCATTCTGGGAGTTTTAAAAAGTTATGACAGGAACCTAAATACATGGCCTCTGTATTTAAAGAGACTTCACATCAATATGCTATTTGCTTTATAACCTTTGTGTTCTTCACTGTTTAAAAATCTTTTTAGTGAATTAAAGAAAGAAAACATGTCAGATTCTGGACTAATATAAGGATTACATCGTTTAAGGTTTAACTAGTAACTTAGTTTGGGTCCCAAGTTCAGTATGGAAAGAGTGTAAAAATTTAATGGAAACACAATTACACATTTTTGGAGTTGATAGATGCTTGTTTATCAAATACGTATTTTTCTTTTTCTCCTAAGTCTTTTTAAACTTTAAAAGGCTTAGTTTGTAAAAAAAATCCATACCCACTTCTGCTACCTCTCTATATTACAAACTGTGAAAAATTCATTATTTATGAAACAATTACACAAGACTTAAATTTCATAGGCTCCCAAACTCTGAAATACAGATATATAGAAAATATACATTAAAAAATCCTGTTCATTGCGATGTGCGAAACCAGTTTGAAAAGGTAACCCTTTTCCTCATCTTTGTATCCTGCAAACTAATAAAATAAGTTAGGTTCTCTGACTGAATGCTTGTTTAAAAAAAAATTAAACGGTTTGGTAGTAGCTGTAGGATAACCCTTCTCCCCCTTCTCTGTGCCCACACACCCATTTAGACTGGCAAGCCTATTTTCATTTATTTCAAAGATTTTTTTTCTTTCTTTTTTTTTAAGCGAAGGCAGTGGACGGCGGGGATTGCTAAATTTATCTTCTCCAGCCACAGGGATGAAGAAAACACATTTACTGCGGGCGGGGGTCTGAGGGCCTGCAAACAACTCGAGCAGGCGCCTCGGCCAAGACAGGCGCGGAGAGGCGGTAGGTCTCCGGGGAGGGCCCGGGGGGCGGCCGAGGCCCACGGGAGATGGTGGGGGGCGGCCAGGCCGGGTCGGGTGCCGGCCGCCTGCCTCTCCACGGGGTCGACGGACCGCGGCCCCGCGCGGGCTTTACGGCCGAGGCGGCGGCAGCGGCGTGTATGTAGCGGCGGCGGCTGCGGCGGCGGGCGGGAGCGCGGAGGAGGTGGAAAGAAGGGGGGCGCTGTCACGGAGACTCCGGCCGCCGGAGACCCCGCCACAGCAAGGCCACTGGGCTCCCCGGTCGCGGAGCGTGAGCGGCGCCGACCCGGGGCGCCAAGGGGACACACCGGGCGGAGGAGGGGGCCTATCTACCCTTCCGCATTTTCCTGGGTCTCTCTCCCGGGCGGTGACGTGACGTGCTGACGGCGGGCCCGTGCCGGGGAGCTGGGCCGCTTTTTGTCAGCTCCGAGCTCGGCCCCTCCTCCCTCCCTCCGCCCGCCCCACCAGCCGGAGCCCGGCCCAGTGCTCCAGAGAAAGGCCGGCCTGCAGCACCCGCCACCGTCGCCGACCGCCCGCACGCCCGTCCGGTGAGTTCCGGGCGCCGCCGCGGCCGTGGGGCCTAGCGCGCGCGCAGCGGCCTGGTCCCGGCCTGGTCGGCGGCCCGCGAGGCGCCCTTCCGCGCTAGGCCGGGCGGTGCGGCGCGTGGCGCCGAGCAGGCCCCGAGGAGGCCGCAGTTAGGCCCGGGGAGGAGCCCGGCTGCCCCGAGCGGCGGCGGAGGCGCGCTCCGTGAACGGGCGGGGGTTGGGGGAGGGTCGCCCGGTGGCCCGGGAGGCGGCGGAGGGGCGTCGGGTCGGCGCCGCGGCCTGCCCGGGGCACCGCGCGGGGGCGAGGCCTGGCAAGAAGGCGAAGGCTGCAGGCGTGAGGTGAAGGCCGCAGGCCGGCCGGGCCGATTTTCGCTATGTAAATATCGGCGAGGGGGGGAGGGACGGGGGACAAGATGGCGGCGGCTCGGCGCCTGCTGCAGGGAACGATTGAGGGGGTTGTCGGGAGGGGGAGCCGCCATCTTGAAGGCGGCGTCTGAAGAGAAAATTCCGCTACAGCCCGTGAGGGGGGGTCGGAGAGCGGGCGGCGGCGGCGGCTCCGGTGACGGGCCCCCGAGGCCCGGCACGGCAGCCTGTGCGCGCGGAGGGGGCGTGCTTGCTCCCCACAGCGGCCATTGCCCTTGCCGCCATGATGGGCGCTCAGGCTCTAGGCGCTCGGCGGCAGCGCCACCTTGCTGCCCTGCCTCCCGCAGCCCCGTGACTGGCTGCTGCTTCCGCTGCATTTTAACTGAGCTGCCGCAGGCGGCCATCTCGTCCCTGGGCGTCCCTGGCCCTGCGCCTTTCTCCCGCTCCTGGAGCAACCCGAGGGATGTCGGGACGGGTGGCAGCCCAGGCATCTGGGCTCGCTACGGCAAATGGAACCCCACGACATTTTATTTTTACTCCACGTCGTACGTGGCTATTATGGTGCCCTCGATGCAGTTTTGCAGCACTCCCTGCTTTCTCTAGTACCCGAATAAAGAAATAAAAAATAAAATTCGATAGGAACAGTTCTCATCACGCTTTTATCCAACGGGGGGAAAAGTGTAATTTGCACAACACGAAAACAGAGCAATAAATTTTTTAAGGAGTCTTTTGAACTCATTTATTTGAAAGCAACTTTCTAGAAAAGGTCCATTTAAGCTATTAGTGATCTGTTGGTATTAACTTTTTTTTTTTTTTTGAGGAGTAAGGAGGTCAAAAAGTTTTTTTATTTCCTTAGTGGTGTATTTATTCAACTGCTTGCCATGGTTTTTTTAAGTTTATTTGATTTGAAAAATTCTTAGGTGGCATTCCGTCCCTGAGAGGACTTTTGATTGCACACTGCAGAACTCCCCTGTAAACTTGGAACCCAGTGTTAGCGATGCACTGTGCTCGCTGATAAAGATTAGAAAGGTTCTTGTGATGCAGACGGTGGCTGCAAGAAGTTCGTTGTTCAGAGGCGGAGGAGTCCTGGTGAATTGCACTCAAGTGCTGCGGGGGAAAAAAGGTACAGCCAATTACGGGGGTTCCAGAGGAAGGCAGAGTTTCCATTTGGAGCGTGAGGAAAGGTTTCCTGAAGTAGGTGACATTTTTGAGGTTACTTCAGGATGGGGAGGGGGGCTTTGTTAAAGCAGAGGTAGCGGGTGAGGAAAGGGCATTTCAAGGGTGAAGTTTCTTCACAAAGTAGCAAGTATTTGAGAAAAACAAACCAGCCAGTATTTGTAGTTTGGCAGGAGTCGATGGTGAAGGTAGGGGGGTGATGAGATTTCTTGCTAGAGAAGGTGCAAGAGTTTGCTTGCCAGGTGGAGGGGCTTATACGTTGGGGGTGGCCAGGGCAGCCCTTGCGTAGAAGGATGATAATACACCTGAGCTGGGCTTTATATTCACTTAGCAGTTCCATCGGACTAGGAAAAGTTTCGAAGTTGAGAAATAGAGTAGCAAGTGGATCAGTGTTTTCACTACCTGAGTGATTATCAAAACTGTTCCAGAAGTTCAGCCAGTTTTGTTACCTTTTCAACGACCGGTTTGTACTAAAGAGCTGCTCCTCTTTTCTATCTTAACTTTTCACTCCAAATAACCTTTAGCTCTGAGTTATAATTTCACTAGTAAACAAAGAGTGAGAGGGTTCTAACTTTTCATTTACCATGGTTGAAAATTGCAGCAGTAGTGTGTTTCGGATTACTTTACGAAGATGAGCAATGAACCTGTAAGTATTCTCATGGTAATTTTTTAAGAAGTCAGTTTGAAAAGTTAGAAGAAAGATTACTAAAAAGGTAGTAGCCTTCAAATGGTTTTTTGCAATCTCAGTTCTTTACTCTGGTGAGAGTGACTACCCTTTTGTTTGAGAGGGGACTCAGGATGTTAGCTAAGCCAGACCTTCTCATGTTTTGGTTAATATTTGACTGTCCTAGATTCACATGTGGGGAATGTGTTTCTTAGAATTTTATGAACTAAATCTATAGGTAGTATAAGTATTCACTAGAAAGGTGTTTGTTTTTCCATTTTCCTGGACTGCAAGAGGTCAGAGGACTGATGCTCCATGAGAGGACAGGAGGGATCTGAAGATTCTTATGTTTATCGTAAGGGGCCATGGTTTAGAAAAGTTGGAAAAACACTTGCATTTTAGGATGCTGACTAGAAGCAAGTTGCTAAGCTAGTGGGCAGTGGTTGTTGAGATGGTTAAGGATAAACATAAACTTAGAAGAACCAGTTGCTTTATATCTTGACAGCTGGGAAGGACGTAGAGCTCTAAAAAAAAAAAAAAAAAAAAAAGAATAGCTGCACACACAGTGCAGCAGCAGTAGATGTTCCGTTATAGGAAGAGTAGATGGTTAAGATTGAGACACAGGTTGTATAGTTAAGACTGATAAATGAATGGGTTAGAAGGATTACTGTTGAAAACCATTAAATATGAAATGTTATTGCCTGAAAGGGTAGACCTTGATCTGGAAAACTGACTGGTGTAACACCTTATTACCCAATCATTTTGGATAAATGAAGTGTTGGTTCTTAATTTGTGTGTATATTTCCGATAGATGCAAGTTTCCTTTTTAAAAAACATGCCACAGGGTATTAAAAATTTTTTCTTTTCCACATTGCTCTTTGTAAATGCTTCCTCTCTAACCCCATCTGGACAAATAATTGTCATGGATGACCTTGCTTGTGTATTTGTGTTTGTGCACACTGGCCATTCCAGACTTGATTTTTTTACTCAAACTCCTCCACCCGTCCTTGAAACCCCTCAGCCTCACAAAGATTACCTAATCTTTTGCTTAAACCAGAAAGATACACAACAATCTGATCTAAGCATTTGAGTTTCCTTCCTTTCCACTGCACATTCTTCCTCTGTCTCTACCTAGGCTTTCCTCCTGTTCTTTCCCTGCAGGAAGAATTGGCCTCCTTCATGCCCACAATTGCTCTGCCTGTTGCCCCCCCCCCCCCCCCCCTGCCTGGGACAGGGCTCTCAGTGATTTTGCTGTTGCATCATTGCCCTCTAACTCTGCTAGTGCCTTTCCCGCGCTCCTTAGAAACATTCCTAGCTTTCTTTGCTCATCTTACAAAAAACCCTCACTTGTCTTCTCAGTCCCTTCACCATTACTTTTATTTCTTTTCATTGCACTTACTCCTGAATCCACTATTTCAGAAATTGGGAAACCTCCACAACATGTATCAAATAAAAGTGTTCTTTGTTTCAGAAACTCTCTGTGCATTGTCTCTGTTTTCTATCATGGAATTTCCCTCAAGGTCAGTCCTCTGTCCTTTTTCTTGAATTTTCACCCTTGGTTTTAGTGTCCTTTACCATGCCCACCCTCTTTTCTAGCTTCTGTAGTATTTCCAGTTGCCTACTGACCATCTCGATCCAGGTGTGTTACTGTCTCAACATGGCTGAAACCAAATTTATGTGGCATATTGGAGATGTCCAGTACTATTTGTAGAGAGTCTTTTTTCTTATTTTTTTAACCCTCAAGTCTCGCTGTCTAGCTTTTTTTCTTGTTATTGGCACTATTGTTTTTCCAGGCTCATTCTTCTTTGTCTCGTATCAGTGTGGACAACTTTAATTAAGCATTTGACCTATGATGTTTTAACTGTATATTTATATTTTTTGTCATCTTTTCTAAACTCTGAATGTAGGGGATCCCTGGGTGGCTCAGTGGTTTGGCGCCTGCCTTTGGCCCAGGGCGTGATCCTGGAATCCTGGGATCGAGTCCCATGTCGGGCTCCCTGCGTGGAGCCTGCTTCTCCCTCTGCCTGTGTCTCTGCCTCTCTCTCTCTCTCTCTCTCTCTCTCTCTGTGTCTCTCATGAATAAATAAATAAAATCTTAAAAAGAAAAAAAACAAACAAAACTGTGAATGTAGAGACAGGGTCTTCTTTATTCTTATCCTCGAGCAGTAGCTGGCACGTGATCATTATCTCTAAAAACAATTATGTCAGTTGTTGGTGATAAAACTTCTTGTAGTTTGATTAGTTTTCAAGTATTAAAGCATCTAGTCTGTGTGTCCTTTGACCAAGGAGTGTACATTTTAAGGCACACTACATGAGCTCGGTAACCCCTTCCCCCACTGCTTAACTTTTTGGGGTTATGTGATCAATCTGTTTTTATTCCTGTCAAATTATTTTCCCAAACAACTTTTTAAATGTCCAGGTATCTCGGGCACCTGAATGGTGCAGTTGGTTAAGTGTCTGGCTTTTGGTTTTGGCTCCAGTCATGATATCAGTATCCTGGGAACGACTGGTTATGATCTCAGGATCCTGGGACCGATCCCTGCACAAGGCTCTTGAATTCAGTGCAGAGTCAGGTTGAGATTCTCTCTTCTTCCTCTGCCCTTTCCACTAGGGCATGCTGTCTCTAAAATAAATAAATCTTTAAAAATAAATCCGGGTATCTCATAACTGTACTTTATTTAGAGGAAGCACACTTTAAGGAAATCTCAATGAGAAGTAGGTATAGGATTTTTTAAAACACATTTAACATTTTTAAATTGTGAAATATTTCAGAACTGAAGAGCAAGTATCACCCAGATTTAACAACTTAATAGCTTATTAAGTATTTCATAACTTTTTTTTGAAGAAATAAAATCTTACAGATTGATTTAGAGTGCCCCCCCATCCCATTCCTCTTTTTTGTGCAAGAAGTAACGTGTTTTAACATACATGTTAACATGTATGTACCAAAACTATTATCAGGTATTGGTTTTGGTGTTTTAACTTTACATAAATGGCATCATACTGCATATGTCATCTCGTATTTTTTTCACTTAACATTGTGTATTTGAGATTTATCCATTTTGTATGTGGATCTAGTTCAGGAGTTCTCAAAGTGTGCTCTAGGAATTCCCAGGGTTCTCTAAAATTCTTCT
Source organism: Vulpes vulpes (assembly GCF_048418805.1). NCBI lineage: Eukaryota > Metazoa > Chordata > Mammalia > Carnivora > Canidae > Vulpes > Vulpes vulpes. The sequence goes on from NC_132796.1 coordinate 19,686,077, forward strand.
GGCCACATTCCTATGTGCACTGCATGAGTGCTATGCAGAGGCTACATGATACATGATGTCATAATAGGTTGAACACAGAAGCCAGTCATGGGAATCCAGCTGTCCTCTAGTAAGCCTCTCTTCAAAGAGATTGCAGAAATGTAAAATAATGCTACTCTTTTCACTGATTTGTTTTGAAAAATAATTATTTTAAAATAAGTGTTATATTTATGTATAGTTGGTTATTTTTAATGAACTAATATTTTTAAAATGTTTCATCTGATTTGTAATAAAAGTATCTATAGATAGAACCCACATAAAGAAAAATTGTTTGAGGTTCTCAATTTTTAAGAATGTAATAAAGGGGTCCTAAAACCAGTAAGTTTGAAAACTGATCTAGCTCATTTTACTTGTATTTCAGTGTATAAATATACTGTGGTTTATTTATCTATTCTTATGGAGGGGCCATTATGTTGTTTATAGTTTTGGGCAGTTTCAAACAATGCTGCTGTGAACATCTTATACAGGGTTCTCTCTTGAGATTATAGATGTAGAGTTGCTACATTCAAGAGTACATTTGTCAACTTTACTGGGAATTGCCGAATCATCAAATCATGTTCTATCCGACACTCCCACCAGCTGCGTATGAGCCTCTATTTCTGGAGACTACTGCCAAAAGATTAGCCTTTGCAATTTTTTCCGATCTGTTGAGTATAAATTGTATCTCATTGCTATTTTCACTTTGCATTTCTTAGATTACTATTGAGGTTGAGCTTTTTCCTCCATGTATTTATTGGCTATTTGAATTTTCTATGACTTGCTTGTGCCTATCCTTGGGTCTATTTTTCTATTGGCTTGTTCCTTTTTCTCATTGGTAGATGGATATTCTTTTTATATTCTCAGTACTAATGGTTTGTAATTTTACATACTGAAAATACCATTTCCTAGTTTGTGGCTTATCTTTTAGTTTGTGTAGGATTTCTTCATGTGAAGGTAGTCCGTTTTCTCAGTCTTTTTTTTCCTTGATGGCTTATGTGTTTTTTTTTTATCTGTAAGAAATTCTTCCCTTACCCCAAGGTCATACTGATACTGTGCTTTTTCATATTAGGTCATTAATTCATCTGGGATTTTTTTTTCTCTCATGTGATGTAGGGATCTAGTTTTATTTTTTTAAATATGGATTCATTGAGTAATGCAGTTTTTCTCCCCACTGATTTATAACGAAACTCCTGAGGTTTATTGTAGTCTCATATATACACATCTGTTTCTAGTTTCTCTTCTGATTTCATTGATCTGTTTGAGTCTATATCTGTACCACTCTGATTGAATACTGATTGCTTTATAACCAAATCTTTTTTTTTTTCTTTATAATATGTTCTTTTTTTCAGGACTTTTAAAGCTGTTTTCTTTGTTTTTGGATCAGTTTGTCAATGTCTATGAAAAACTGTCAGATTTTTATTGTATTTGTGTCATATTTATAGAATAAATATATAGACATATAGATGCATGCTAAACAGTGGAGCTGGGATTTGAATCTTAGCATGCACTGCTGCTTTACATAAAGTTCTTGCACAACTTTTGTTAGATGTTTTTTTGCTGGATACTATGCAATATTTGTTGTAAATAGGATTTTGTTATTATTTAGTTATTGCTAATGTATAAGGAACACTACCGACTTAAGGTATATTCATCATGTAACCTTGCTGATTTTTGTTCTTATTGTAGTTCATAGACTCTGAGATGCACTTTTCCCCTGTACATTTTAGCATTTATAAAATCAAAATAGGTTTTCAATAGGTTGCTTTATAATCATTGTTGTTCAGGCAGTAGTCATGATGTGTATTACATTGCATACACATGCACACAGTTGGTCAAGACTCTTCACTTTGTCATCACCTAAATTTTAAATGAGTATGTGCATTGTTGTGCTGTTTACTTCATGCCAAACAGTACAACTGAGGGCAGAAGAAATTGTGAAGTGGATATCTGACTGGAAAGAAAATCCTGTAGATAATGGAGCATTTTAAGAAAAGCTGTGTCACCAACAATCCTCTTGGCAGAGGACAATATTGTTAAGAAAGATTGAATGAATAGCTTTGAGGGAAAAAAGCAGTCCAAGATAGGACCCTGAATGTGAAGTTTTAGGAATTTCCAACCAATTTCCTTTTGCTTCTGTTTTTTTGTCTATATATTTACAAGATATGATAAACTGTGTATAAGTCTAAAAGAATGGCCTCAATCTAAAATGAAAATTCTGGATAAAGTATGGCATCAGTTTAATTGGCATTGCTTTTTCTTAGTTGTATGTAAACAAGGGTGCATCTTAGAGTTGGTAATATCTTTAGATTGAATGAAATGTGTGAGTAATAACAGTTAATAAATCTTTTGTATTTTCTTTTTTTTTTTTTAATATTTTATTTATTCATGAGAGATACAGAGAGGGAGGCAGAGACATAGGCAGAGGGAGAAGCAGGCTCCATGCAGGGAGACTGATGTGGGACTTGATCCCAGGACAGCGGGATCACACCCTGATTTGAAGACATGCGCTCAACTGCTGAGCCACCCAGGTGTTCCTCTTTTGCATTTTCTAAGTAGTTGAGTGTGAATCATGAAGGTTTTATTTTTTATTTTCCATTAGATTTTGCCTCCTGTTTCTTTTTTATTATTTTTATTGGAGTGTTTTTATTATTTTTGGTGGGAATAAAGTATTTTATTATTTTTATTCAACAGTGTTGAATGGAAGCATTGGTATCAGGCATCCTTCTGTAAGTACTTTAACGGAGTGCTTCTAATATTTTATTAAAAATACTGTAGTGGGGTTTTTTGGAGAGGGTAGATATTATTTATTAGTTTATTTTCTATTTATTATTTTAGAGTTTTTGTCTTAAATAGTTGATTTTTCTAGTGCTTTTACTGCATGTTGGTGTGATGGATTGCTTTTTTTTTTTTTTTGTAATGTAGACTCCATTCCAGCATGGAGCCCAACATGGAGCTTGAACTCACTGGAGATCAAGACCTGAGCTGAGATCAAGAGTTGGACCCTTAACCAACTAAACCACCCAGGCATCCCTAGATTTTCTATTTTATTTTTTTATCTTTTTTTTAAATTTTTTTTTTAATTTTTTAATTTTTTTTTATTTATGATAGTCACACAGAGAGAGAGAGAGAGGCAGAGACACAGGCAGAGGGAGAAGCAGGCTCCATGCACCGGGAGCCCGACGTGGGATTCGATCCCGGGTCTCCAGGATCGCGCCCTGGGCCAAAGGCAGGCGCCAAACCGCTGCGCCACCTAGGGATCCCAGATTTTCTATTTTAAACTGTTTTTGGATGCCCTGGATATTTGCATCCCTTCATTATTGCCATATACTTTTCCTTTTTTGGTGTAGTCTTTGTTTTGTTTTGATAACAAGCTTATGGTAACTTCATAAGATGAGTTATATTTTCAAACAAGTTATATTTAATAGGGATGCTCTGTTTCTTGAAAGTTAGAATTTATCTGTGAAACTGGTATCTATTGTGATTTGGTTTTTGATACAGTAATAGTATCATGGTGATAAGTCTTTTTGGCTTATCTTGAAGGTTTTCTTGTTATTTATACAAAAGGAACAATATTTTAGAAAACTATAAATTTTCAAATATACTGGTATAAATTATAGGCTTTTATAATGACTTTAAAATATTAATTTCATTAATTTCTTTTTTTTCTGACCAGTACTACCAGTAACTTGCCAGTATTATTAAGGCTTTTCAAATAGTTCTTTCATTGATCCTTTCTGTACCTGCTGATATGATTAATATTTCTTTTCTTCTATTTATTGGAATTTATTCTGATATTTAAAATATTTAAGTGGAAAGTTTAGCTCATTGATATTTAATCTCTGCTCTTCATATACCTTTTATTTTATTTTAATTTTATTTATGATAGTCACACAGAGAGAGAGAGAGAGGCAGAGATGCAGGCAGAGGGAGAAGCAGGCTCCATGCACCGGGAGCCCGACGTGGGACTCGATCCCAGGTCTCCAGGACTGTGCCCTGGGCCAAAGGCAGGCGCCAAACCGCTGCGCCACCCAGGGATCCCCCTTCATATACCTTTTAAACTATAATTTTTTCTCTGAACTATAATGCTGTGATTTTTTTTTTTTAAGATTTTATTTATTTACTCATGAAAGACAGAGGGGCAGAGACATAGGCAGAGGGAGAAGCAGGCTCCCTGTGGGACCCAATCCCCAGACCCTGGGATCACGCCCTGAGCCAAAGGCAGATGCTCAACCACTAAACCACCCAGGCATCTCTAGATGCTGTGATTTTGACATTAATTGATTTTTATTGTTTCTAAATATACTGTGATTTTCAGTATTTTCTTATTGCCCATTGAATTATTTAGAACTTCATTTTCAAATTTATGGGACTTTTTTGGTTTCTCTGATATTTATTTCTAATATTAGTGTATTATAATTGGTTAGCATTGATATGTAAAAATTAATTGTATTTCTCTATACTAACAACAAATAATTTGAAAATCAAAACCAGTACCCATTACTCAGCCATAAAAAAGAATGAAATCTTGTTATTTGCAATGATATGAATGGAGTTAGAGAGTATTTTTCTTTTTAAGGATTTTATTTGTTCATGAGAGCACAGAGAGAGAGAGAGAGAGAGAAGAGGCAGAGACACAGACAAGGAGGAGCAGGCTCCATGCAGGAAGCCCAGCGCGGGACTCGATCCCAGGACTCTGGCATCATGCCCTGAGCCAAAGGCAGATGCTCAACTGCTGAGCCACCCAGGTGTCCTGGAGTTAGAGAATATTAAGCTCAGTGAAATAAGTCAGAGAAAGACAAATACCATATGGTTTCACTCATATGTGGAATTTAAGAAACAAAACAAGCAAAGGGGGGAAAAGGAGAGAAGCAAACCAAGAAACAGATAACTATAGAAAAGGAACTAGTGGTTACCAGAGGAGAAGCGGATGGAGGGATGGGCTAAATAGGTGATGGGGATTAAGGAGTGCACTTGTGATGCGCACTGGGTGTTGTATGGCAGTGTTGAATCATTGTATTGTGTACCTGAAACTAATACTGCACTATGTGTTAACTGGAATTTAAATACAAACATACTAAGACCTTTAGTAAAAGCTTTACTAAGAAGTAAAACAACTAAGTTAGTGGGGAGAGTTACAATGTCCATGGATGAAAAGTCTCAATATTATAGAGACATCAGTTATGATATACAGAGATTCAATGCAATACCAAAGAAAACCCCAACAGGACTTCTTTTTTTTTTTTTTTTGGATAGACCAATTCTCAAATTTATATGGAAATGCAAAGGGCCAGGAATAGCAAAGGCAATCTTGAAAAAAAAGTTGGAAGACTTACACTACTATATATCAAAGCTTATTATAAAGTTATAGTGATTAAAACAGTGAACACAAAGCCAGATTGATCAATGGAATAGTCTGAAAGCAGACCTACATATATAAGGTCAACTGATTTACAACAAAAGCGTATTGGGATTTCAATTGAATGTAGAGGCTAATTCAGGGAGAATTGAAACTATTCAACATTGAAGAACAAAATTTTTTTAAGGTTTTTATTTAAATTCCAGTTAGTTAACATATAGTGTATTATTCCCAAACACCTATTTAACCCATTCCCTCACCTACCTCCCCTCTGGTAACCATCAGTTTGTTCTCTGTAGTTGAGTCTGTTTCTTGGGGTGCCTGAGTGGCTCAGTGGGTTGGATGTCTGACTCTTGGTTTCAGCTCAGGTCATGATTTTAGGATTGTTAGATTGAGCCCCGAATTGGGTTCCACACTCAGCAGGGAGTCTGCTTGAGATTCTCTCCTTCTCCCTCTGCACCCTACCCCACCCTCTGTGCTCATGTTTATTTGCACTTCTCAAAAAAAAAAATTTTTTTTTAGAGTCTGTTTGTTTGCCTCTCTTACCCCCTCCTTTGTTTATTTCTTATATTCCACATATGAGTTAGATCATATGGCATTTGTCTTTCTCTGACTTATTTCGCTTAGCATAATACTCTAGCTCCATCCATGTCATTGCAAATGGCAAGATGTCATACTTTTTTATGGCTGAGTAATATTCCATTGTGTATATATGCTACATCTTTTTTTTTTAAAGGTTTTATTTATTTATTCATGAGAGACCTACAAAGAGAGAGAGAGAGAGAGAGAGAGAGAGAGAGAGGCAGAGACACAGGCAGAGGGAGAAGCAGGCTCCATGCAGGGAGCCTGACGTGGGACTTGATTCCGGGTCTCCAGGATCACGCCCTGGGCCGAAGGCAGGCACCTAACCACTGAGCCACCCAGGGATTCCCTACATGGTCTTTATTCATCAGTTGATGGACACTTGGGCTATTTCCATAATTTGGCTATTGTAGGTAATGCTGCTGTAAACATTGGAATGCATGTAATCCTTTGAATTAGTATTTTTGTATTTGGGTAAATACCTAGTAGTGCAACTGCTGGGTCATAGAGTAGTTCTATTTTGAACTTTTTGGGGAACCTCCATAGTGTTTTCCACCATGACTGTACCAGTTTATATTCCCACCAACAGTGCAAAGAGGGGTCCCCTTTATCCACATCCTCATCAATACCTGGTGTTTCTTCTGTTGATTTTAGCCATTCTGACAGCTGTCAGGTGATACCTCATTGTAGTTTTTTTTTTTTTTTCTAAGATTTTGTGTATTTATTTGAGAGAGAGCAAGAGCACAAGTGTGGGGGAGGGGCAGAGAGAGAAGCAGACTCCCTGCCAAGCAGGGAGCCAGATGCAGGGCTGGATCCCAGGATCCTGAAATCATGACCTGAGCCAAAGGCAGACACTTAACAGGCTGAACCATCCAGGCACCCCTTTCATTGTAGTTTTCATTTGTATTTTCCATAATGATCAGTGATGTTAAACATCTTTTCATGTGTCTATTGGCCATCTGTATGTTTTCTTTGGAAAAATGTCTCTTCATGTCTTCTGCCCATTTTTGATTGGATTATTTATATTTTAGGTGTTGAGATGTGTAAGTTCTTTATATATTTTGGATATTAATCGTTTATCAAATACGTTATTTGCAAATATCTTCTCCCATTCTGTAGGTTGCCTTTTAGCTTTGTTGATTGTTTCCTTTGCTGTCCAGGAGCTTTTTATTATGATCATATCCCAACAGTTTATTTTTGCTTTTGTTTCTCTGCTCTGAGGATACATCTAGAAAGAAGTTGCTATAGCCTATGTCAACCAGTTACTGCCTGTGTTCTCTTCTAGGATTTTTATGGTTTCAGGTCTCGCATTAAGGTCTTTTATCGATTTTGAATTTATTTTTGTGTATGGTGTAAGAAAGTGGTCCGGTTTCATTCTTTTACATATAACTGCCCAGTTTTCCCAACACCATTTGTTGAAGAGACTATCTTTTTCCCATTAGATATTCTTTCCTGCTTTGTCCCTATTTGTCAAAAAATATAGTTGTGGGTTTGAAGAGCAAAATTGATTTATCTATACATTTGTGTTTTTTAATCACACTTAGAGTTTTCAGGTATTTTTATCAGTGGAATTTAAATGTATTACATAAGAAAGCTTTTGTCTTCAAGTCTATTTTACACTAGCACACTTTATAAAGTTATACTGATTGTAGTTTTTCAGTTGATTCTTTTAGATTTTCTAGGTAGATCATATATAAATCAGTAAAATTTATTTTAAATAATAATTATATCTTGTATTTTATTATCTTACCTAATTGCATTGGCTATAAATTTCCATGTAATCTTAATAGTAGTGTTAATGGGTGTGGTGTCCTTGTCTTTTTTTTTTTTTTTTTTTTTTTGAGAGAGTGAGAACAAGTGGGGAGTGCAGAGGGAGAGAATCTTACACAGGCTCCACACCCACAATGGAGCCCAATGCGGGGCTCAATCTCACAACCCTGAGATAATGATATGAGCCAAAATCAAGAGTCGGTTGCTTAACTGACTGAGCCACACAGGCCACCCTCCATTCCTATTGTGTTTTTTAACTCTTAAGAAAATATCTTTCTGGGGAGCCTGGCTGGCCCAGTCAATAACATGTGACTCTTCTTGATCTCGGGATTGTGAATTTGAGCCCCATGTTGGGTGTAGAGATTACTTACAACCTTTAAAAAAATATCTATTACAATTTAACTGAGTAGTTTGTTTTGAATATAAAGTAGATATTCTCAGAGTATGGGAAATCAAAATGGGACAAAAAAGGAGACATTCTAATTCATTATTAAATTATATCCCTGCCCAAACCTGGAGAGAATACTACCAAAACTAAAATAACAACAACAGAAATTAATGTTGAATTTCAACTTTTTGGCATCTATTGAGAATATTGGGATTTTCTTTTTTGACCTGTTAATTTAGGCCATTATTTGACTCCATCTTTGAATTCCAGAATGACCATAGTCTGTCCAGGGGTGTGTGTGTGTGTGTGTGTGTGTGTGTTTACATGATGGATGGATCACATTTGCAAACATTTCACTTGGGATTCATAATTAATGAAGTTTGTTGTTCGATTACATTTTTTTTTTTAAGCCAAAATTTTGTAAGAGAAAAAGCTTTTCTGTTCTGGCATAGTTCAGATAGCTTTGGGGAAAACTTAGAGCTTTCTGAAAGGATAAAATTTTCCTTTATTTAAAGAATTTTTTCCCCCAATTTCATGGTGATTGGGTTTTCCTTTATTGAGTTAATAATGGTAACTTACATTTCCCCTCAATGTGCTAGCATAGAATTATAGGCTATTTTCTTACAAGATTTTTAATTTTTTTCTTTATCATTTCAAATTATGTATGTTTGTGCTTTCTCTCAGTCCCCACCCCCCCTTCAGATTATTATCTAATAGTATTTTACTGTCTCCCCAAACTTCTGAAAAGAGCCAGGTTTGGATTCTTTTGGTGGGGTATAAATTAGCTGGCTCCCTAACTTTGCTCCAGATAATGATCATGGATACTTAACCTGGAGCTGATACTCAGTGGAGCATGCCATTATTACTCATATAAGAAGCAGGTGTTCCTCATCACATCTTTCCCCTCCCCTCCCCTCCCCTTTTCTCCCCTCCCCTCGACAGTGAGAGAGAGAGAGGGGGGGGGGGCAGAGACATAGGTAGAGGGAGAAGCAGGCTCCCTGCCAGGAACTTTATGCGGGACTTGATCCTAGGACCCTGGGATCACAGCCTGAGCTGAAGGCAGACGCTCAACCACTGAGCCACCCAAGTGCCTTTTTTTTAATTATTAAAGAATTTAATAAGTTATAGGTGCAAAACATACTACTAATTGTATTAGTAAAAAATCAAATAAAAACAGTCCATAATTCTGCAACTGTGAATTTAAAAATTTTGTTGTAGTTTTTGAAAAGCCTAGTGTTATATTCTTGCCAGTATTTAACACATACAGAGAATATTGTTAGTGTCAGCACTGAGTTTACAGAACCTTGCAGACCCAAAGTAATGTATTTAGGTAAAACCATAATAAGCATGTGTTCAATGCAGATGAAGGGAAAAATAGGATCAGTATTAGTTAAGTTATTGTGTTGGTGATCTGACAAGACTAATTTTAAGAAGTTTCATAGTTTAAGAATATTTAAAATAGTTTAAAAATTCTAAAGCTGTAACATGTATTACAGATTTAGAAAACTAGATTTATAAAACTAAGGAGAGTAACTTACTAGCTTGAATGAAGTAACATGACAGAATGCTTTAATCTAAAAGAAAAAAAAAACAAAATATAATACACCAGCAGAAAGATTTTCTAATATAAGGAGACATTACTCATTAAGAAGGAATTTGATAGGTAAAACAGTCAATTAACAACTACAGGAATAATCAGTTCAGAGATGAATTAAAAGCCCAGTTTTGGGAAAGATGGCAAGTGCAAGAAAAAGGAAAAGGGGAGGAAACAGTGTCTGATAATACCAATCTTTCTTCATCATGTACTGTATTTGACAGAAATTTACCTTTTAAAAATGCCTCCCCACACACAGTTTTGTTTAACTATTCCATGTACAATGTAGTTTAATCTCCAGGTTTTGGAAAAATAAGGCTTTGAGAAGACTTACCATATTAGGACCAAATTTTAACAGGTTTTGAAAGTTCAAACTCTTAGACTTCAAACAAAACTGTTAAATTCTTGATTGGCTCAGGATGGTTTTTATGGAAAAAACTAATCTGTAACAAAAACTTGGCATTGAAATTTTGAGCAAGTGTACAGAAGTTCCAAGTAGAACAGGGCAAGGAAGGACAGGGCTCTGACGTTTACAACAGCAAGCATTTTCTCTTCTTATTGTTACAGAAGGCAAGGCTGTTTGAGAACAAAATATTCAATAGGAATGGAATTTGAAATAGAGCTATTAGATTAATATTGCTAATTATATGCATCTCTTTCCTTAGGTTTCTTTCTTTCTTTCTTTCTTTTTAAGATGTTATTTATTAAGAGAGAGAGTGTGTGCATGAGAGCAGGGTGAGAGGCAGGGAGAGGGAGAGAGAGAATCCCAAGCAGACTCCAAGCTAAGTGTGGAGCCTGAGGTGGGGCTAGATGTCATGATCCTGAGATTATGACCTGAGCCAAAACCGGGAGTCAGATGTTTGAGCCACCCAGATGCCCCTCTTTCCTTAGTTTTTGAGTATTTGATCTGTTAAATGTTGATAAGAATTATAACTTGTCACTACTACTGATTTTCTTTTATTTCTGTCTTCTAGGTTTTGTTTTTATATATTTCCATGTTTTGACACATGCAAATTCATAATGACTTCAAATTGAAGATAGACTAGAGAACACACACATTTACATTTTTTTTTATTTTCAAGATTGAGGAAGAAATAGAAAAATAAATCCAGAGAAAAAAAACCCTGAGAGGTATGTCACTTGTAAACCAGAATATGATGAATTTTTGGTTGAATAAAGTACTTGGAAATTATTTAATGGCAGAACCCTAGAAAGCTTAGTGAACCTGTGGCCTTATTTAGAAAGTTGGAAGGACCATCCAAAATTTCATTTTGCATTATCCCTAATGTCAAAAGCAGGGGTGTCCCAGGAGAGAGAGCAAGCCATGGGCATAGCCAAGCAATTTAAGGTATGAAAAGCTAAGTCATTTGTTTGTCAGTATAGATATCTTCTAGTGTGACTTTCCTCCTGAGATAATGCTAGAAATTCAGCTCTCTGATTTACATATTTGTCCGTAGGAAATTCCAAAGTGGGTATACTGTGTGGAGAAAGAGGCAGTGCTTTAGGTGGCTTGTAGCTAACCTGAGGGTTATTGGACCCCAGTACCTGGAGAATGGAATGCTTATCCACCATTAAAAGAAAGCCTAGCTGGTTACATGGTTCTTTTCTCTCCCTGACTTCATTCTTCTAGACTCTAGACCTCTAAATGTGGTCATAATTTAGGTTCTTTGCTAGGCAAACAGGGATTCTCACTTGAACTGAGGTGACAGCCCAGCTATCAGAATGTAACTCTGGTCTAGACCTTCATCTACAGATATGAATTGACAATCTAGAAGAATCATGCTTGTGAGGAAAATCAACAGCCCGAAAGAGGCACCAAATCCAACTGATTGAGACAACAGAGGAGGCAGTTTAATTTAGAATACAGAGTTAACTTCATATCTTTAGAGATAGTTGGGAAGATCCTGTATCCACCCAAAAAAGGAGAAAAGATGGCTGTGAAAAAGAAACTAAGTTTATTTTGATATTAAAATATGACCTTTTAGATAAAAATTCAGGAGCTGGAGTGAAGATCAAATTAGCTAGTTTAGAAAAAAATGTTTAGGGGTTTTGAAAATGGAGTAGAAAGAAAATATGAAAGAAAAATTAAAGCAACATGAAGGCTAGATTTAGGAGTCTTTATATCATTTAATAGAAATTCTAATATGAATGAACAGAGAAAATGGAAGTATAGAAACAATAGAAGAAAATTTCTTGAGGTCAAGAAGGGCTTGGGTCTTTTATTCATTTATTTATTTGTAGCTTTATGCCCAACATAGGGCTCGAACTCATGACCCTGAGATCAAGAGTTGCATGCTCTTAGGACTTAGCCAGCTCAGTGCCCCCTAGAGGGGCTCAAGTTTTTTAATTGGAAAGGTCCCATTGGGTTCTGGATGTAAGACAACCATAGCTTTTTAGAAATAACAGTGAAAATAAAAAGGACTTGATAAATTCTAGAGTGGGTAGCTTTAGAGACTAATTTAAGGGCTGAATTGGTAAGAGAAGTGAAGCATAATTCCATACTTGAAAATCGGGTATCTGAAGAAATAATGGCCAACATTGAACATGGGGGAAAAATTGGAAAGAAATATAGCTTAGGAGGGAAGATGTTAATTACACTTTAAATGTAAATTTTCACCTGTTCCACTTTTGCTCTAAGAAAAATTCTGGGGCACCTGGGTGGCTCAGTTGGTTAAACATCTACCTTCAGCTCAGCTCATGATCCCAGGCTCCTGGGATCCAGTCCTGCTTCGGGCTCCCTGCTCATTGGGGCATCTACTTCTCGCTCTCTCACTGCCCCTCTGCCCTGCTTGTGTGTGTGCGCTCATTTTCAAATAAATTAAGTCTTAAAAAGAAGGAAAGATTCATTGGGGCATTTGGCTGACTCAGTAGAGCATGCAACTCTTGATCTCAGGGTTGTGAGTTCAAGCCCCACGTTGAGGGTAGAATTTACCTAACAAAAAAAGAATTCTGTTAGAGACACATCTGCCTTTCCTGAAGCTTGAGCAATTCGATTTACTGTGAATAGTACAATTTAGTTCTGTGAGTTTGACTTAGGGAGAAGAACTAGACTTGAGTCATAAAATCAAAAGGCAGTGAGTTTTTGGGAAACCAAAATCAGAAAGTAATTCTTGAAGTAATTCTTGCATACGTAATAGCTGCAAAAAGCAAAGTGAATGTGTAAGCACCCTGTTAACTTGCTCAAAAGAAAGATCATCAAAATGTCTAGGTATCAAGAGATCCAAAACGGAAATATATTCGTTAGCCCTAATTTTAGATAGATAAATGCCCTTGATATACCTATTAATTTCGTGTGGTATTTTTATTGCTGCATTTCAAAGAATGGAAGAAAATTTTTGTGAATTTTTTGAGTTTCTCTCAAACCATTATTTCCCTTAAAACTGTATGTTCTTCTTGTGAATTCTTCTACACTGTGTTTAAGATCATGACTTCTGCAACTGGGAAGGAACTGTTTTACTGACCTTGAGGTGAGAGTCGGGTCCCAGAAGTATTTTTGAGGACATTTGGTAATCGGACAAAACGTTAGGATGTGTTCATCCACACTATTAGAGTCTCGGTTCTCTGAACCATTCTGCTTATTTGTCTCCACATTCAGCTGATCTCTGTGCTTGGTTCTTGCAGCAAAGACAGGGGCAATTGCAGTTAGTTATTAGTGTGCATTCCCCACTCTTACTTAATGGCAATCCAGAGAACTCTTCTAAGTAGCTTTTGTTTTAAGAACATTGGTTTCATTCTGCTTGTCAGAATTACTTCTAACCCCACAAGGGTTACAAAGTTGAAGGATGGTCATCTCTGCTTGCAAGTACAATGTATGTTTTTTCCTGATTTAAGTTTTTATGGGGACAGGATAGAATTAAAAATAATCAGTCAAAACTGTTTAATAACTACTGCTCACCCAAGTCAAAATAATAAGAGTGGATACTCTCCATTTGGGCCAGAATATCTGTTAGAAAATAAATGGATAGGATGTAAAATGGTGGGAATAACAGCAAATAAGTCTGTTGTGGTAGCTGGGGTTAATATTTTAGAGCACCTTGCATATTGGGGAACTACAAACTTTCTGAGCAAGGGAGTTGGGCCATGATCAAAGTGGTGCTTCAAGGGATCAGTGTGTGGCAGATTACAGGAATGCCTCCTCAGTGCTTGGCCCCAGCCCTCACTAGTAACAGGCTTCCTTGTCATTTGTTGTGGGAATGGCAGCAAGGAGCAGAAGAGCCAGTGGAGAGGCTGTTTTCATCCCCTGGGCGGCAGGGGGGAGATCAGGAAAGAGGAAGCTGAGAGTGAGTGGTGACAGTGGAAATATGAAGAGAGGGACAGATTCCTGAGAGGTTGTGGAGAAGAAATGAAGAAGGTCTGACAACCTGAGTGAATTTAAGCAGGGAAGAAGGAAAAAGGCCATAGTGGTCATGTCAGGAGAAAGCAGGGTTCTATTCTGATGAAAATATTCCACAGGCAGTCTGATGGAAGCGTTAGGTGCTACCCCTGAGTATGTGGATTTGGGGACTCATCTTTGTGTAAATGGTAGTTGAAACTATGGAATAAAAAGCAGAAGAGAAGAGGGCTGAGTGTACCTCCCTGGGCTGCAGTAGGAGTGGGAAGACAGAGTAACCCACAGTTGGGAAGGTGAGAAGAGAAATGAGGGAAGGAGAGAGTTTTAGGATCCAGGGGATTGATTGTCAAACTCTAGTAGAAAAGCCAAGGAGGAAGAATACCTAGCAAAGGAGTTTAGTGTGCAGGTTGAGAATTCTTAGAGCTGATGGGATTGGGGTTATGTAGGGAAATTGGAGAGAGAGAGCCTTGATACATTAACTAATCCTATTTATTGCCCTCTTAATTGGCTTGATTTCAAATAGTGCTGTGGCATTATGCTTAGAAACTTCATTTACTATTATCATTTTGTAATTACACTTTTAAAGAGGTGAGACAAGAAAGAATCATGGCCAAAGGTGATTTTATTTTACTTATTTTTAAAAAGAATCTATCTATCTATCTATCTATCTATCTATCTATCTATCTATCTATCTATCAATCATTGAGAGAGAGCACAGGCAGAGGGAACTGCAGGCAGAGGGAGAGGATCAAGGAGCCCCAGTCTCAGGACCCTGGGATCATGACCTGAGCCAAAGACAGACACTTAACTGACTGAACCACCCAGGTACCCCTGGCCAGAGGTGATTTTAATAGGGAGAGAACAGTTGACAAGTTAGAGCATGTATGCTTTCCATTTTCCATAGCTGAAAATCTTTTTGTTGTTTCTTTTAATTTGAAGCAGTTTGAATAAATAACATGAAACATGAAAAGAATATGTCTCAGAGATGACATGTTGAAAATCTATTTATTACATTAATGTTCAAGTTTTTCATGGGTATCTAAGAAGTATTTGTATGTAAGTTTAGTATCTAAAAATAAGACCTATATAAATAAATATTGCAAACAAGTAAAATCAGAAAAAGGATAAAAGTGCTGTAGAAATTCAGAGGAAGGAGAAACTATTTGCAGCTTTTTCTTTTTTTGTAGGGAAGGGGACTTGAGGAAAAGGTCCAAGCAGAAATGATAAAGGAAAGGTGTTCCAGGTAGAAGAAATCCTGAGCTCAGTGTAAAGCTGGGGTCTTATCAGGGGACATGGGATGTTTTTGTTTGGCTGAAGTGTGTACATGTGGTGGTTGGGGAAGATTCTTGAAGGGAAGTTAGGGGAGAGAATGATGGAAAGATAGTTTGGGGCCGGAATTTAGAAGATGGCAGGAGTGTGAACTTTATTTGGAAGCAGCAGGGAGCCATTAGATATTTTTTAACAGAAGAATGATATCATCTAGCTGATGCTTTAGAAAAATGACTCTTGGGGCACCTGGCTGGCTCAGTCAGTGGAGCTTGGGACTGAGTTTGAGCTCCATGTTGGTAGAGATTACTAAAATAATACACTTAAAAAAAAAAAGTGACGCTTTCTATTATTTGAAATTTTAGTAAGCATTCAGCACTTACATCATCAATGAAAAATGATAAAAGTTAAAGAGAGATGCATCTAATTGTACCATTTAGGCTGGATTAGAAAGTGAGAGAGATAAGGAAACCAAAGAGGGAAATGGCTTATGCAGTATTTAGAACAAAAGTAAACCACAATCCCTGATTAGTATTAGTGTATTATTTAGTTGGTTAAGTTTTTTGTTGGTTTGTTTTTTAAAGATTTATTTATTTTAGAGAGAGCTCATGCGTGCAAGCAAGGGGAGGAACAAAGGGAGAGAGAGAGAGAGAATCCTCAAGCAGACTGTCTGCTGAGTGCAGAGGAGTTCAATGTGGGGCTCGATGCCAGGACCCCAAGATCATGACCTGAGCAGAAACCAACAGTCAGCCGCCTAACCCACTGAGCAACCTAGCCTCCAAGGTTTTTTTTTTTGTTTTCGTAAGTTTGGGCTTAAGTAGAAAAGGGAACTTTAAGGTCATTGGGATGTCTTGAAAAAAATCCAGGGCAACAAGGTTCTGGAGCTGGACTTCAGAAAGGTCTGGAGCCAGGAGCTAAAAAGCTATTAGTAAACCTTCCCCTCCCTGTTCCCTCTACTTTGTTTCTCTGGACATTCACTGGATTCTTTTTTATTTTTTATTTGTAAACTTTATCTCCCTAGTCTAACCTGAAGTTGGAAAATGGCCATCCTCATCTCCTGTGTTAAAACCAAGGGCGGTAGTGGTGGAGAGAAGAGTGATCCTTGCTCCTGGTTTCTGATTCTCAGGGATAGGACTTTGATTTTGTTATGCTCACAGATGAACTTATTTTTACTTTATACCTACTGCCAGTCAGCTGCGGCCAGGAGAGCATACATACACGGAGGGAACTGACTTCTCTAGATTAGAGGGTCAGTTAAGGGAAGTCAATATAAGTTAGGCAGAATTCCCAAAGGGTGTTTACTACAGTTATGCATTTTGAATTTTTACAGTTGTTCAATGTATTGGTTGAAAGATAGCAGACTATCTAAATTTAGAGAAGTGATAGGAAAATCATGCAGAAATTTCCCCCTAGTAAGCTATAGAGTGTGTTTAAATTGAACTTTAATAAAACTGGCTACCCTTCTGGGAATATGTGTTACACAGACTGAAAGGAGACAAGAGTGCTAGGGTGCTGGAAATGTTCTAGATCCTGATCTGGGTAGTGTAGTGATTATATGGGTTTATACCTGTGTCAAAATTCAAGGTGTGGGGCACCTAAGTGACACAGTTGATGGGAGTGTCCAACTCCTGATTTCAGCTCAGGTCATGATCTCAGGTTGTAAGATTGACCTTGGGCTCCATGCTCAGTGGGGAGTCTGCTTGAGATTCTCTCTCTGCCCACCCTTGATCTGCATTCTCTCTCTCTGAAATAAATAAATCTTTAAAAAATTCATCAATATGTGTATACCTAGTGTGTGAAAGCAGTATCTTAATTAAAAAGCTAGGCACAGCTGACATATTTATCCGCCTTGCCTTGTTATACAGATGCCCATATATCACTGGACATCAGTTAAGTTCTCTTTCATTTTAGATAAATTTTTGATAGGTGTTCATCTGTCACATAATTTTGAGTGTTTCAGAAATGTAAATATGATGAGATTTTTAGTACATGATATGAAAGTAATGTTTGGTTTATGTGTTTTTCTGATTTAGGAGCTGTGACTGATGAGAATTAAAGGCCATGGATGAAGATGGACTTGAATTACAACCACAAGAGCCAAACTCATTTTTTGATGCAACAGGTATAACTTGGGTCGTTCTGCTTCCCAACTACCAAACTTGGAGTTGGCTATCAAGTGGACGAATTGCTAGACTCTCATGTTGATACTCACACTTAGGTATCTTTTATCCTGTCAAGCCTACATTTGTTAAAGGGGCATATTATTATTCCCATCCTCAAAAATGTGTTACCCTCACAGCCAACATTCACATTTTTCTCCTTAACAGCAGCAGTATCAAAACACCAGTGTTCTCCAGTTCTTCTCATCTTACCCACTTATAGCACTAAGTCCTGTTACTTCTCCCTTTGAAAATGTTCTTGCTTATAACTTCATTCTACTGCCTCTCCCATAGACAGGCTCTGTCATCTCATTCTTAGTCTGTGGTTACTTTTAAATTCTTTTCCTTACCCTTAGTCTCTTTTGTCCAGCCCGCCAGTTAGAATACTGATTGTAAACTCTCATGTGGATCGTGTCATGTCTCTGATTTCCATTACCCAACAGGTAAAGTATAAACTCAGGCCCTCCACATTCTGACCCCATCCTACTTTTAAAACCCTGTCTCTCACAAGGTGATAAAAGGAGCCCTCTGCTTCAGGAAGATGGAGTCTGACCTCACTCTCCAAACTACCAAGACTATTAAATTCATGAAATTCTAAAAATAGAAAAAAATGTATTCATAATTTCAGATTATTTATGATTCCAGTTGTCTAACATTATAAAGTGATTATGCTAGGCTTAATAATGTAAAATGTTTTTTTGTCACATTAGCTAGCTACCCTTACAAATAAAACTTTGACTATTTTCCATTGGACTTGAAATGATCTTGCAGTATATTAAAGAAATAATGATTAGCTTTATCAGGAAATAAAATATTGATGATTTAAAATTTTAACTTTTTCTTCAATCTCTAAATCCAGCGGGGTATATGTATTTTTCTTAACAACTTGGAATAGTCTTTTAGTTTACATTTGGTAACTTCAGTTTGATAGTGATAAATGCAAAGAAAGGTATAATTCTCTCTTCATTACAACATGGAGTATAATTAACGTGATTGAAAGACTAAGCTCTTTGGAGAAGAACGCACACTATTTACTAGCTTAATCTTTCCACAAGTGAGCCTGGGTTATGGACTAAGTGGTGGATTGAAGGTTTACTGGATTTTAGCCCTGATTGTTAACACTTATGGTGTTTGTTTATCTTTGAGCAAGTCACTTAATCTGTCAGGGCCTCCATTTTCTTGTCCTAATAATAATGAAACCTCTCATTACAGTTTTTCAGAACACTTCCCATACATTCCCATTTGATCATCACAACAGTCCTGTGAGGTACGCATGGCAGATACTACTGTCCTCATTTTACTGATGAGGAAACCGAAACTCAGAGGTTAAATGACTTGCCCAAGGTCACAAAACGAATAAGTGTCTGAATGGTACTCTCTTAGATTTTGTAACTAGTCTTCTTGCCACCAAATGCTTTCATCTTTATGTCTACAAAATGGAGATTATAATGATCTGTTGCTGATGTTAATATTGAGAATATGGAAAACAAAGGAGTATAAAGCATTTTGTGGAAGTTCCCTAGAAATTAAAGCAAACATATTCTTTATTATTTCTAGATGTAATTAAAATGGATATTAACTGGCTATAAGAATTCCTGTACTTTAAATGATATTTTGGCCCTTGCTGGTCATTTGTGTTTGTTAAACAAAGCCATATGTCTCTGAGGACCTGGCCAGTGACACAGTCATTGAGTTAGGCAGCTGCTTGGACTCAGCCTGATTTGAGTTATGTCCAGAAGCACTAATCAACCGAATAGCGTTTTCGGTTAAGACTTCTATAAAACTTTCTTTTTTCTAGATCAAGATCCAAGATACTGGATTTGTTTTCTTTTATCTTCTATTTTTGGCAAGGGTATTTGATTTTGATTCCTATTTGTGACATTCATTCAGATTAATATTTACAGAGCACCATAATCTGTGCAAATTGTGTGATCTTGGTGAAGTCATTTAATCTCAATGGGGCTTCAATTGATTCAACCCTCTACCTTTATTCCTTAACTGCAGAGTGCACTAAAGTAAGGTTTCTTATATTCTGAAGAGCTGCCTGGGGAATTGGGATATGGGGGGACAGGAGGAGGCTGGATGGAGATGGAATACCCTGGTGAAGTCAGGGCAGGCCCCATTCCAGCTAACCTTGGCCTCTACCGCCCCGGAGCAGCTGCACTTTAGGCATCTCATCTATCCACAGAGACTCCTTAGCCGGTTGTCTTTTCTCTGTAACTGTGGCCCTCTTTTCATTTATGCCTCGATCGTTTTATATCCTACATTCAGAGGATAATTTCTAAATTTCCATAGTCATAAATGGAGGATATTGGTGAGATACTGTTCTAGAACAAAGGGGAAAAAAGGGGTAAAAATGGAAGGGAAGTAAAAGAGATAAATGTGAGAGCTGGAAAGAAGAAAAAGTATGAGTTGAGAAAGAGATGGAGCAAGAAGGAAACAAATGAAAACACATATAATGAAGAAAAATGGCATATTTGTCACCTGAACTTGAGTTACGTATTTTTTTGATCATCCCTATGCATATAGGTTTAACTTTAGTGAGCCTGAAATTTTACTTTCATGGTGTGTGTGTGTGTGTGTGTGTGTGTGTGTGTGTGAGAGAGAGAGAGAGAGACTGGCTCAGTTGCTTTGTTTTTCTGTATTTCCATACCTATCACTTGATTTGGAATGAGAATAAAAGTTCTTGTAGTAAAAATTTTTGTTTCTGATATGATTCAAAAATAGATTCCCTCTTCTTTAATCTGTCTTAATGTTTAAGAAAACTGAGGAGCTAGCCTGTTTTACTGGTAGGAATTAAATAACATTTATATTATTCGAGGTAGTCATGCACATCTAACCGAAATTTGTGATTTTAATTTTTTTTTCTTTTAAGGAGCTGATGCTACACACATGGACGGTGATCAAATTGTTGTGGAAGTACAAGAAACTGTTTTTGTTTCAGATGTTGTGGATTCAGACATAACTGTGCATAACTTTGTTCCTGATGACCCAGACTCAGTTGTAATCCAGGATGTAATTGAGGATGTTGTTATAGAAGATGTTCAGTGCCCCGATATCATGGAAGAAGCAGATGTATCTGAAACGGTCATCATTCCTGAGCAAGTGCTGGACTCAGATGTAACCGAAGAAGTTTCTTTAGCACATTGCACAGTCCCAGATGATGTTTTAGCTTCCGACATTACTTCAGCCTCAATGTCTATGCCAGAACACGTCTTGACGAGTGAATCTATACATGTGTCTGATGTTGGACATGTCGAACACGTGGTTCATGACAGTGTAGTAGAAGCAGAAATCGTCACCGATCCTCTCACAACAGATGTCGTTTCAGAAGAAGTATTGGTAGCAGATTGTGCCTCTGAAGCAGTCATAGATGCCAATGGAATCCCTGTGGACCAGCAAGATGATGACAAAAGCAACTGTGAGGACTACCTTATGATTTCCTGTAAGTCTTGGGGTACAGTGATTGTCAAAGGTATTTTTGAAGGCTGTATTTCCTAACTTACATCAGGGGTGAAATTTTCTTGACTTCTATAAAATTAAACTAAATTTCATATACCTACCTGCATTGTTGTTTCAGTTTGGAGCCTGTAAGATTACTCAAAATTAAGAGAAGTGAAATGGTGCAGAGTAAAGAGTCGTTTCTCTATAAGGACACAATAGAAAGATGAGATTTCTTCAGTCTAGAAAGACAAAGATGTAAAAGAGTAGAACTGAACTTTCTGAAATCATAAAGGATGTGATTAGGCTGTTACGAGCCTCTATTAGAATTAGGAATCCTCTTAAAAAGGAGTTCAACCTAGAAAAAAATGTATAACCAAACTACTTATGTTCTCGTAAATGGATGTACAATGCTAACTTATTTACTACCTGTGTACTCTACTTACATGTAAAATGCCATTTATATATCAGATAGCATGGAAAAGAGCTCTGGCATAGTGTTGAAACATTGAATGATTGATTCCAAAACATGATTTCAAGTATGATGGACTCATAGTAGGGTATGGAAGAAAAGTAAGATGTTTTGGAACACACTTGTACATTTTTAACTTAACGTCTGGAAGGATAGCTGTGTCTTCTTACAACATATTTCTTGATGCCACTTTCAGAGATAAAATCCTCAATTGGATAGACCACAGTGCTGACCCAGTATGGGGATTCTTGTGCCTTTAAGAACTAAACTTCAAACAAAGACTCAGACTATTTGCTTACCTAAAACCACAAGACTATTTGGTTTGCTTGAATATCTATTATAAAACAGGAATTTCACATAGCATATATTGGAGTCCACCAGCATTTTAGGAAATACCTTTTAAAAGTTCCAGATTTTGGAAATCCAAGAATTCTTTATGTGAAGAGGAAGAAAACGCCTTCGTTCAACGCATGTGTTTGGGCTCCCTACTCTTTGTTAGACATTGTTCTAAGTAGTGCAGATATGGATAAGTGATAAAAAGATACAGAATACAGAAAACCCATTGTCTGTAGAGAGCTTACAGTTCACTGCAGGAGATAAAGATAGGTTGCACTGAAATACCGAGGTGTGATCAAGTTGCTGTGGAGACAAGATGGAGTTGCTGACCTTTGTACTGAAGAATGAGTACTAGTTTTACCAGGTGAAGAGGGGCATGAGTTGGGAGGGAGCATTCCAGGCAAATTGTATTAGTATGTTAAAAAAAGTCCTGGCCTTTGCTGGGAATGATGGGAACTTTAGGATGTACTTGTATATCTTTGTGTACTTTCTGGTTAATTGATTAGAACAAATTTCTTGAAATAGAATTGCTGGATCAAAGGGTATACACATTTATAACTCCGGTGATATTGCCTCAATATTTTGCCTAATGATAACTCCCCCACCAAGTTTATGAGAAGATCCATTTCCGTCCACAACTGACCAACACAGGGTTGTTTTTTTTTTTTTAAGATTTTATTTATTTATTCATAAGAGACATAGAGAGGCAGAGACACAGGCAGAGGGAGAAGCAGTCTCCATGCAGGGAGCCCGATGCAGGACTCGATCTCTAAACCCCGGGATCAATCCCTGAGCCAAAGGCAGACGCTCAAACCGCTGTGCCACCCAGGAGTCCCCCAACACAGGATATTAACTTTCCTTTTTGGTTTTTGCCAATCTGACAGGGAAAAATAGGGTAGCCATTTGAAGTTTGAATTTATTTTAGCAAGATAATTTCGGTAGTAATACAGAATAAGAAGAGATGGAGAGGACTAGTAGTAGAGAGTAGTTGAAATGGTTCATTTATGAGATAAAGAAGAGACTAGTAGTAGAGAGTAGTTGAAATGGTTCATTTATGAGATAAAGAAGATCCTACTTTCATGGGAATGGGGACAGAAACGGGGAACTAGATTCAAGAGAGTTTTTAGGAAGTAAAATGGATGAGATTTCATAACAGAATAGGAGTGGGGATCTGAGGGAGAAAGAATTCATGGAGGACCAACCCTAATCTTTCTACCTGGAGGATTGGGTGCCTGGTCATGCTATTACCTAAGAAGTGGAGGAGATTTGGTGGAAAGAATATAATTTAGAACCTGTTAGAAGTTTGAGTTGCTTGCTGGGGACAGTTGATGGATATTTTTTCTCGGCAGTTGATAATACAAATTCAGTGCTTTTGAAAGAGTTGTGGCTCGAGGAAGAAATTTGGGACAACAGAATATAGATAGTATCCTATGTGGAAGTGGGTGGTGGTTCCTCAGAGAGTGCTTGTAGAATAAGAGTGTCAAGTATGCATCCTTTGGGTATTTAATAAGTATGTGGAGTAGAAGAGCCCATGAAAATCAGGGGGGTTGAGGAAGAGAAGGAGGAGAAAGATCTTTATTTTTTAAAAGATTTTATTTATTCATGAGAGACACAGAGAGGCAGAGACATAGGCAGAGGGAAAAGCAGGCTCCCTGCAGGGAGCCAGATGCAGGACTCCATCCCAGGACCCCGGGATCGTGCCCTGAGCCAAAGGCAAATGCTCAACCACTGAACCACCCAGGCGCCCCTGAGAAAGATCTTTAAAGAAGTGTTTTTAACACTGCTAAAGATGAAAAGAATTCCTGGAAGTGTCATCACTGAGTAGAGAGAGTGGAACTGTTTAATTGAGCAATTAGGAGATCATTGGTATCTTAATTAAAATAGTTTGAATAAAGCATGGGCCAAAAAAAAAAAAAAAAAAAAGAAAAAGAAAAAAAAAGCATGGGCCAATGGAGAAGAAATAGAAGAGATGAACCATAATGGATTGAGAAGTTTCGTGCAAGTGAAGTAGGTGAAGCAGTTTTTATAAGTGGCCATTTTGGTCAGTGAAGGGACAAAAGAGGCAAGAGTACAGCTTTTGATGTTTGGTTGGATAGTGAAAGTGTGTTGAGCATATTTATAGTCTTATTGGTGCAGGCACAAACCGTTGGATGGAGACTAAAGACAAGGGAAAGGTTACCAGATGGAGCAGTTCCAGAGAAGGGGGCAGAGAATGAGGTCCAGGGCAGCAGAGGGGGACTGTCCAATGAGGCCTAGAGAGGAAGAGTGAGTACCCTGTCCAAGACAGGCAGTAAAAGGAGCTTTAGAATGATGGGAGCAGGGTGCCTGGTGTGTAGTCAGTTGATAGAACATGCGACTCTTGATCGTGGGGTTGTGAATTCGAGCCCCACATTGGGTATAGAGATTACTTAAAAATAAAATCTTAAATTTTTTTTAAATGTTGAGAGTGATTTTCTTTGTGCAGCAAATTCACCTGCCAATATAGAAGGAACTGCAGAGGTTGGGTGGAAAGCTGAAGAATACAGGTGAAAAGGTGAAAAGCCTTATTCTTAAAGGGAGGAACCAGGGCAGGAAGCTTAAGAACTTACAGGATAGATTATTTAGCTGCATTGAGGGGCTGGTTGAGATTTGGAGTCTGAAGTTTATATGTAAGATGCACCATTCAGTATGAAAATACCATTTTAAAATAAGACTGCCAGATTTTCTCTTGCAAAACCAGGCAACCTAGAGGCAAGGCTGGAGAAAGCAAGAAGTTGTGTTCATCATGCTTTATGAGAGCAAGAGGATCTGGAGAAATATTTAGGAGAAAGCACTGTTGGTTCTCCTTGACTTCTCTTTTCACTTAAACTTGTTTGCTGAGGAGTAAAATGCATACATAGCTTTGGTTTGACCTTTAGCTGCATACTGTCTCTTGCCTTTATTACTCTCTTAGGAAGTCTAGCCCTCCAAGAATGTCATTAAAAAAACACTGTAAGTTGATTTAGTAACGGTTGACATAATATACTAGATTTTTTTTTAAATTAAGATTTTATTTATTATTTGAGAGAGAGAACACAAGAGCAGGGGTAGGGGTAGAGGGAGAAGCAGACTCCCTGCTGAGCAGGAAGCTGGCCTCAGGGCCCAGGACCCTGGGATCAGGACCCGAGCCAAAGGCAGATGCTTAAGCTGACTGAGCCACCCAGGTGCGTCATTCCTTTCCTTTTAAAATAGAATGTCACATCCAAGCTCAAAGAATACAAAGAACGCAGACGTGTTACCTAATCTCCCTATTTTACTATGATGAAATGGTTTGATTGCTTTTTAAAAAAAAATTTTAAAGCTTTATTTATTTTTGAGAGAGAGAGCATAATGGGAGGGCCAGAGGGAGAGGAAGAGAGAATCCCAAAGCCAACTTCATGGCAAGCACAGAGCACAACACAGGGCTCAATCTCACGATCTTGAGATCAAGACCTGAGCCGAAACCAAGAGTAGAATGTTTAACCGACTGTGTACCTAGGTGCCCCTGATTGCTTTTAAATTGGGTTTAGGGATGGTGAGTTTTGGTAGTATCTTTTGTCCTTTTGCAGGTACTGCTTCATTCATTTTCCTACCTTCCACACCATCATCCCTTTTCCCTTCAAAGTATGGTCATGTTAAAAAATTTACTTTACTTCTGGTTTGGAATCACACCAGTTGAATACTTTAGAATTAATTACCATTTCTCTTGTTTCTGCCTCCCAGTGCTACATTTCAACTTAAAACCTGAATTGATTTCAGAAGTTTAGAATTGACAAAGACTTTGTGATAAGTGTATAGAGGAACTATGGCCTGATTTTCTCCATGATTGAGAATGCAAAGATGCCATTATTAGCACTTAACTTTAACATAGCATAATGAGAGATGGTAGTAGTATCTCTGAATTCCTGTGATATTTATTCATCACCTCATCAAAGAACGTGAACACACATCGAAATACTTGTCAAAAATTTTAGTAAGTCATTGGAACTAAGAGCCTAATAAACAGCTTTTATAAAGTCTTAGTGTCTTGGCAGATTTCTTCCCTCTGAAGGTTTTGTTTAAAATGATGATGGAAAAATAAAATAAAATAAAATAAAATAAAATGATGAAGTAGCAATCTTCATTCTTTATAGTGTTCTGATAATGTATATAGACACAAATGTTCTTTGTCACAGTAGAGCTGCCTTTGAGGCCAGGATGACCTCTTTATCTCATCTTTGCAGTCTAGATGTTAAGATTGCTTCTAAATTTGATGGTTGGTTTCTTGAGAATAGGAACTATCCACTACATCTTAGCCATTGATGTATCTTCTCCATCAAACCTTATGCCTATTAAGTGTGAAGTAAATATTTGTTGGATATATGAAGGCTATAGCTACAAGTCTTTGATGTTGTGCCACATCGAATGTATTAATAATACATTTATTCCCTACCGAAACCTATTGGTTCTCACTTGGTTCTGATTAGGCTAGATATGGTGGTACTGCTTTATGGCACTTGAGTTTTCTAAGTCTCTGAGAAGTGGAATGTTTGAGTCATCCATTTGTTAACTAAGTTGTTTTTTAGTTCTCCTTTAATCCAAGACAGCTGCCAGACATCCCTAATTTCTTTGCAGTGGTCTTCAGCCTCCTGGAGTTTCACTTTGCAGCTGTAGAGTCAAGATGCTGTTTTGTCAAACATCAGTTTGTACAATAGGGAAAGTTGGAGAAGCTCTGATGATGATGAGTCAGGCACTGTCTTACAACAGCTGCAGGAAGCAAAATACTCTCCGGGTGCCTCTGATATTAACATGGTCAACAAGAAGTTACTCTTTAGATCTTATTGACATCTCCATGTCTTTTAATTAGAACAGTTAGAAGATGAGCAGGAGCTACGTATTCCTCTCTAATCCTAGATTCAATTTAAGTGTTAGTCTTTTTGGTAACAGCTTTAACATAACATAACAGCATGTGACATTTGTCATACCGTTTGTTCATTTAAAGTGTGCAGTCCAGAGGTTTTTAGTGTATTGACTAACTTGTGCAACCATCAAGTTTTAGAAAATTTTAGTTACCTCAAGGAGAAACTTCATACCCTTTAGCTATCACCCCCATCAACCATCCCTGTCCCTTGCAGATCTAAGCAACCCCTAATCTACTTTCTGCCTAGATAGCTTTGCCTATTAGGGATATTTCCTATCAGTGGAATCCTATAATACATAATCTCTGTGACTGGCTTTTTTCACTTAGAGAATGTTTTCAACATGTTTCATTGCTTCATTCCTTTTTATTCCTGAAGAATATTCCATTTTCTGGGTGTTCAGGGCATATATTTTAGTCCATTTGTAAGTTGTTTCTACTTTTTAGCTATTATATATCTATGATATTAATGGCTGTGTTCAAGTTTTTGTGGACATATGTTTTATATGTGGCATTGCTGGGTCATATGGTAACTCCTATGTTTAATGTTTTAAGGAATGCCAGACTGTTTTCTAGAGGGCCTGCACCATTTTACATTGCCACCAGCAGTGTATGAGAGTTCCAGTGTCTCCATACCCTTTTGTAGTACTTGTTAATACTGTCTTTTTTTTTTTTTTTTTTTTTTTCTTAATCATAGCTATCCTAGTGGATGTGAAGCAATATCCTGTTGTGGTTTTGATTTACATTTCCCTGATGGTTAATGATGTGAAGTGGTTTTTCGTGTGCTTACTGACCATTTGTACATGATCTTTGGAGAAATGTTTCTTCGGATGCCTTGCCCATTTTTAAATTGAGTTACTTACCTTTTTATTATTGAGTTGAAAGAATTCTTTATATATTCTAGATATAAATCCCTTAGCAGATACATGATTTACAGATATTTTCCCCCATTCTGTCAGTTAGTCTCCACTTCTCTGAGTGTCCTTTGATGCTCAAAAGTTTTAAATCTTGGAGTCCAGTTTATATATTTTGTTGTTGCTGTGGCTTTGGTGTCCTATTGAAGAAACTGTTGCTTCATGCAAGGTTACAAAGATTTACACCTGTGTTTCCTTTTAAAGTTTTATATAAAGCTTTGGTTCTTATATTTAGGCCTTTGATCCATTTTGAGTTTATTTTTATATAGGGTGTGAGGTAGATAAGGAGCGAGCTTCATTCTTTGGCATGTGGATATTCAGTTGTCCCAGCACCATTTGTTGAAAAAAAACTATACCCATTGGATGTTCTTGGCACTCTTGTTGAAAATAATTGACTATAAATGTGAGAAGTTTATTTTTTTTGGACTCTTAACTCCGTTTCATTGATTATCCTTACACTAGTTCTGTGCTATCAGAGTACTTAGTGAATTTGCAAAATTTACAACCCTAAATATTAAAGTCTAAATTTTTAAGCCTAGGCGAAAATGCATAATTCAGTTTTAAAAGGTATAACACAATAAGTGATGGCAACATAAAATGTTCTTATGGAAAAAAGGATACTTGGGTATGTTTGTCTATCTTTTATAGTAACATCAAAGGAAACAACTAATATGCCTCTGGAACATGGGATCCTTCCTGTCAAAAACTGAACACTTAGCCATAGAGTCTCTTTTCTAATGTAAACCTATATGATGCTTCATTTCTAATATACATTTGAATAAAATATGTGCTGTCAGTTATGTTAAGCAGTTTTAAAATACATGAATTAAGAAAAATTATAGCAAAGAATTTAAACTTAGAACTCTTTAAACTAGTTTGGTTAAATAAAAGTATGACAGATTTTAACACATTGATTATAAAATTGGAAATTTAAAAATAAATAAATAAATAAATAAAATTGGAAATTTTACTTTGTGCGAACCATAACTTTAATAAAAGTATTTTATGACAGTGAGTGTGGAGTAATAATATAGCTATGTTCTATCCATTTAGTTGTTTTTATATTCTAAGGCTAAGGATATTTTCACTAAGATAAAGTTGATTTCAAAATACTATTTTCTGTAATATGCAACTGCTTGTATAAAAGCTGAATGTTAATAAATCATTAGATTGGTTCTTAGCTAAGATTATTTAAGCTCTTTTGGTCGGGTGGCATTTAGAGAATTTAAGTCCATTTGAATTAGTATTTCAAGGAAGAGCTCAGGTGCTAATGCATGCAAAATGCTTTCACACTCATCAGACCTATTTTCTAATGAGTCAGTTTGCATTTCCATCAGAAGATGGAATTAAGTTTGGTGAACTTTGTTGTTAGTAAAGCTTATTTTTCAGGGGGAAAATGTTTATGACTACATTTGTAGTTTGATTGTTAAATCAATATGGACAATGTCAAAAAACATTTTTTTTTAACTTTGTTATCCCAGGAAAGATTATTTTATTGGAGATTTGTAGCAAGTTGGTAACAATAAAAATAGGTAATAGTAAACCTTCAATAAATAGTATCTGTGGGCCAGAACTTTGTATATATTATTTTCTTGATGCAACCTTATAATGTTGGTGTTATCACTGTTCTTTACATACTAGGTAACATGACCAGTTTAAGTAATAACATGACCAAAGTTACACATCCAGCTAGCATTAGGTTGAGGATATGAAATCAAGTGTGTTTTATTCCAAAGTGTTTATCTTCCTCTCTCATACTGTCTTTCTTCGTGTGTGTGTGTGTGTGTGTGTATTTATATACGTAGGTGTATAAAACTCATACTACAAAGTAGTAGAGTTTGGCTTAAATAGTGCTTAGTGGTGAATGAAGAAAGCAAATAGAATTCAGTGATTATTAAAATTTACAATATTATTTTAAACTTTTAAAAAAATTTACAATGTTACTGAATACCCAATTTCAGCAGTATTAGGAAATAATTTAAGGGCTTAAACATTTTCATAGTTAATTCATAGCAGAAGCTACCCAGACAGCTTCCAAACCCTATTCCATTGTTTTGCTACCTAAGGAATAGGTTTTTTTCCCCAAATTTATGGTTAAATGAGAAGAAGAAATCACACATAAACTATTATTTTTACTTTTGCCTGTATTTACTTTCCTTGTGTCTTCATTCATTCAAAAACATTTATTGGCCACCACGATAAGTTAGGAACCTTGGTAGCTGTTAAAGGTAAACAGTGAAAGTCTCTGGCTTTTTAGAGTCCACAGTCCTGGAGGGAAGACAAGCAGATCATTATAGTTGATTATGAAAAGATAGATAACTGGAAATACAAAGTATTTTGGAAGCAAAAGATAGATAACTGGAAATACAAAGTATTTTGGAAGCACTAAGGGAGGAAATGGTGGGGGAATTTTTGGTATACTTGAGTAAGCTACATGCCGTGAAAGCATTACAAACCAGAGTTCAATGGAAACTGAATATTTCATCTCTACTCCTATATTTCATTTCTATATTTCATCTCTATATTTTATCTCTACTCCATTTCCTTCCCTCCCATATTGTTTTGAAGCAAATTCCACACATACTTCATATATAGGTATTTCAGTATATATATCTCTGAAAGACCAGGATTTTTTAAAAAGTGAAACAATCTCATGGTCACATCTTTAAAAAAAAACAATTTGAGGTGAACTCAGTTTGAAGGATGAGTGCACAGCTAAGGCAGGAGGAATGGCAGAGAGGAGGGAAAAGGGCCTGTTTAAAGGCAAGGAGATGTGAAAGATCTTGGAGTGTTCAGATTGCAAATAACATCTTTGGTGAAGAAAATGGAGGAAATGGTGAGAAATAGGACAAAATAGGCAGGGCCCAAATCTTAAAGGCCCTTGAATGCACTAAGAAGCCTATTTTACCTTGTAAAGTAGGGGAGTTGTTAAAGGGTTGTAAGCCGATTAATAATAACACAGTTAGGGACGCCTGGGTGGCTTAGCGGTTGAGCGTCTGTCTTTGGCTCGGGGTATGATCCTGGGGTCCCGGGATCAAGTCCCACATCGGGCTCCCTGCGTGGAGCCTGCTTCTCCCTCTGCCTGTGTTGTGTCTCTGCCTCTTTCTCTGTGTTTCTCATGAATAAATAAATAAAATCTTAAAAAAAAAATAACACAGATTGGTAGTTTGGAAAGATCATCCTCATGGCAATGTTGAGAGCAGACAAGGTAAGAGTAAAATCAAACAAAAAGTACACTATGAGAGATTTTAGTAGTTCAGGTAAGAAACAGATGATGACAGTTTGAAAAAAGGTTTTATCAGTAGAGTTTGGCAGAAACGGCTTCATGACATATTTAGGAAGTAGGATTTGGATTAAATTTAGACCTGAGGAAGAAGGAGAGTTCAAAGCTCTCTTCCTGATTTATGGCTTGTGGAGCTGGGCAGATGACAAAACCATTACCAGATGAGGAGCACATTTGGACATGCTGAAGATCTGTCCACAGGGTTGCTGCCTACCGCTGTCCACATGATGCCCCTGGCCTCCTAGGTGAGATATCCTGACCAGTTGGTCTGATGTTAGTTCCTAGTTTAGCACAATGTTTGGTCATAGTAGACATCTAATAAAAAATGGTTTGGTGTAAGGGGGTGTGGGGCGGAGAAGGGTGGGCCTGGGTGGCTCAGTCAGTTAAGCATCCTACTAGATTTCTGCTCAGGTTATGATCTCAGGGTTGTGAGATCAAGCACCATGTCAGGGCTTAAGAGTCTCTCCCTCTGCCCTCTGCTTCCCACTCAAAAGTGGTTCCGGGAATGAATGAATAAATAAATCCAAACTTCTATGTTTAATGCATAAACTCTGAGGGTTAATACAATCTAATGGTTTATTGATTCTCAGGGCTATTAGCACAGGAGACATGGTAAAATATTTGTTTATTTTGTTCTGTGGGTAGATTGTTGAATGTTTATGCATCTTACCATTATTTTTATACATGTACTCTATCAGTTTTGTTTCTTAACCATTTGGTAAACCACAGAATAAAATTATAGAATTTTAAAAATATATATCCTCGTGGGAATGTTACTGAAATGTGAGAAAAGTCTTAGAGAAGACATTGAAGAAGCTTTGAGCTTGTTTTGATAAAATTCAAAAAGTTTCCTGTTAATCCATCTGAAGTTATTGTCTTTACTGTGGGCACTCCAAAACTTATTTAGAAATCAACTCTAAAATTGGGGCGCCTGAGCGGTTCTGTCGGTTAAGCTTCTGCCTTCAGCTCAGGTCATGATCCCAGGTTCATGTTGGGCTTCCTGCTCAGCAGGGAGCCTGCTTCTCCCTCTCCCTCTGCTCTTCCCCACTGTGTTCTCTCTCTTTCAAATAAGTAAATAAAATCTTTAAAAAAAAAAAAACACTAAAATCAGTGAATTAAGAGTTTTCGGTTTAATGTTTAGCCTGTATGTCAGATTTGTAGCAAGAATAAAGCACTCAAGGCACATTTATTGTTGTCTTCCCCTCTCCCCACCAAAAATAAGATTGGATAAAAAGTCTGTATCTCAAAAGCCTTAGAAGCAGTTGGAGCTTCACATTAGCCTTGTGACTCATATTTGCTGTTTATCTGCTTGTGACCTAGACAAAATTGTCCAACAGCTTGGCCTTTGAACAGATCCATGATTACTTTGTGGGATAATGGGAGTTGGGCAGGGAAAATTGAGAGGAGGAGAGATGGGGAGAGAGAAAACACGTCTCCTTTCAGGATCTTTGAGAAGCTGTTTGGTGTATGGAAACAGTGCCTGCGGTTTAGTCAGCCAGCGTTCCATTTGGATGCCAGCCCAGCTGCCTACTAGCTGTATGATTTTGAGCAAATTATTGACTTCTTTTTGGCTTTCGTTTTTTTATTTGTAAGATGGCAGGCCTACTACCTGTCTTGTGAGCTGGTTTGGGATAATTAGAGATCACATGCAGCAGGCGCCCAGCTCAGAGCCTGCCTGTCAGTAACAGCTAGCTAGTCGTCCACTAGAGTTTCTCTGGTGGCATCATCTGGACCAGTAGGACTAGCTCTGGACTGGCTTCACTTAAGACCTTGCTGTTGTCTGGAGAATTTTTGGGTAAAGGCAGGCACAAGTTGGGATTGTAATAGTCACTCCTTTCTTTTCCTCTTGAATTTATAGTATTAAGAAATCCTTTGTTGGTTAACTAGGTTTAGTTATGTTTTAGACCAATTCAGTGCAATTTGGCAAATATTTTTTGTATATTCTCTCTCTTAACATTATGCTGGATATCACTGTAACTTAGGCACTTGAATGACCCTTTGTACAAAATAAGGCTATTTTCATTAAATCTTTGAAGCTCTCCAGGAAAGTTCCAAGAAGTAAAGGAGATCAGAGTATAACTAATTCTCTGAGATTTTTTTATAGGCTATATAATAAAAATAAGATGGAATTTTAACTACAGAAAGGGGATTCCTGGGATCCCTGGGTGGCGCAGCGGTTTGGCGCCTGCCTTTGGCCCAGGGCGCGATCCTGGAGACCCGGGATCGAATCCCACATCAGGCTCCCGGTGCATGGAGCCTGCTTCTCCCTCCGCCTGTGTCTCTGCCTCTCTCTCTCTCTCTGTGACTATCATAAATAAATAAAAAATTTAAAAAAATTAAAAAAAAAAAAGAAAGGGGATTCCTAAGGAGGAAGCTAAGAAAGGGAGGTCCAGAAGTGAACTATAAAATGTATTTATCTACTGGAACATCTGCTTACTCAGCAGAATGCTTCTTGTAAGTTACTTAGTTTTTTAGGTGCTCCGGTTTCACATCTGTAAAGTGGAGATAAAACACCTAGGTCATGGAGCTGTTGTCATTGATTTCATGATAAAATAGAGACGGACACCACTTACCACAATGTCTAGGACATAACAATTGTTCATGAGCTCAGGTATCCTTTTAAGGGGAACTGCCCATCTATGGTATATTTTACTATTAAGTAACCACCTGCCCACACAGGAAATCTTAAGACATTGAATAATACCAAGTTTTTACTCTGTAGTTTTTCTTTTGATTGGATTTTGTGTTTAGAAGTTTAAAAAATGTGAAGTGAGTAAGTAGTAAGACTATTGGACTTGTCAGAGTAAGTTAGAACAGGCTCTTGGTTCAGGGAACCAAATTCTTTCTTGAATGCTATACTGACTATGGTCTTCTGGAAAGGCCTGATTTCCCTCCCTGATGTCAATCCTAACATTCAAACCTGGGGCTCTTGTTAAACTTTAGAAAAGATTTGTGTATTTAGACTGTCCTTGAAATAAATTATTTAGGATGTAAAATCATCTTTATTTTTCTTTCAAAATTAGCCTGTTTTTTAAGATCTTTCAGATAACTAGCTTCTGATTCTGGAAGGCTGGAATTTAGTGACTGAATCTATGTCCTCCTTGTGAGTACTGGTCATAGTTTATAGACTTCAAGCTTAATTAAACTTTGTCTTTGAGACTGATTCCATCCTCATAGCATGGATTTTCCTTCTTAAGTGTCTGTGCTTTCTGAGAAATCTGTCCTTAAGTTTGACTGACTTCTCCGTCCACTTAGGTTTTTCTTTGAATCCTCCTTTTCCCAGTGACTCCCCTCTTGAAGCTTTTTATGTTTCTGCTCCATTCTGAAGTAGTTGCTTTCTAGGCTTAATGTCATACAGACCTTTTTCTGAAATTTTCCTTTTCTCATTTCCTGAGATTTATCTACTGTTTTTTGGATTCCCATGCCACCTTCTTTCTTGATTTACTCTTATTGTACTGGACCACATATTGACATAACTTCCTAAGGAGTATAGATTGTATACTAAAAACATTTTTATTCTATCCTTAAGCATGATTGATAATTTGGTGAGGTACAGAATTCTAGGTTAAAGAGAACTTTCCCTGAGAACTTGTGATGCCATGTTTCACTGTCACCTAGCATCTAATATTATAGTTTAGGAGCCTGATGTCATTTTGACTTTCATTCCTTTGTAGGTGTTTCTTTTTCTTCTGAAAGCTTTTAAGATCTTCCTTTACCCTGCTGGTCTGAAATATACAATTGTGTTTAGTTAGGTGTAGGTCTTTGTCATGCATTATATTTTCATGCATGATGAGCTCTTTGAATCTAAGGATTCATGTTCTTCAGCTCTCTAAAATATTTTTATTTATTAATACAATATATTAATTGCAAGAAGAATCTCTGAAAGAAACAGAGTAAGTGTATCCCAACAATTGTCTGAGCCTGTGTATTCCAATATGGTAGTTATTAGCTACATGTGGCTAATTAAATTTAGTTAAATGAAAAATAAAATTAAATCTATAGTTTCTGAATTGCACCAACCATATTTCAAGTGCTCAATAACCACATATGTCTAGTGCAGATATAGAACATTTCCAACATCTTTTTTATTTTTATTATTTTTAACGATTTTATTTACTCATGAGAGAAACAGAGAGAGAGAGGCAGAGACACAGGCAGAGAGACAAGCAGACTCCACGCAGGAAGCCCGACATGGAACTTGATCCCGGGTCTCCAGGATCATGCCCTGGGCCAAAGGTGGCGCTAAATCGCTGAGCCACCTGGGCTGCCCATGCTCTCTTTTTTAAAAGTCAAAAAGGAGATGCAGAAGTTCAAAGAATATAAGACAATAGAAGCAGATAGAAACAGAATTCAGAAAGAAATTGAAGAGAAAAATAAAACTATCAAGATAAAAGCCAGCCTAGAAGCAACGGTAAGAATAAATATGCCTCAGTAAATAAGCACAGGCAGAGGATCCAGCTTTAGGAAATCACAAAAATGAAATGATTAAGGAAAAAAGTACAAAAATAATTATGGAGGAGATGGCTAGATACAGGAGACAGATAAAGGAGACAAACACATAAGGGGAATTCTAAAAGAAGGGAACAATGAATGAACTATAAAAATATTTATAATGGAAGAACCTGTCCTAAGATAAAAATTGGAATCTTTCAGGGAATTTTCCTGAAATATAAAATCTTTCTTGTTTCAAGAAATTGACAGGATGATAAAAACAGCAAGTCATAATCCTAGTGATGTTTAGTGAAATTTAATTTAATCTTAGTAAAGAGTTATAAGGACATCAACACAGAGATACTCAGTGTTTGAAGATAGTGGAACAACTCTTCAAAGTTCTGAGAAAATGTAACTTAAAAATTTTATTCCCAGCCAAATTGTTTTGGAAATGAAGGCCACAGACTGACATTTTCAAATATTCAAGAACTCAGGAACTGTAACATCCATTTGCCCTCTTGACAGCCCTATTTGGTAAGGAATCTAGCAAACCAAAGGATCAGTCAGTATAGAGAGGTATAGACTGGAGAAACCATGGTAAAAGGGTTGGTAGTGAGCATTGGCATTCATTTAATATCAAAGTAACTATAAAATATTTGGGACAGGGAGGGGCACCTGGGTTGTCAGTGGGTTGAGGGCCCTACTGTTGATTTTGGCTCAGGTCATGGTCTCAGGGTCTTGAGATTGAACCCATCATTGGGCTCTGGGCTAATCGTGAAGCCTATTTAAGATTCTCCCTCTCCCTCTGCTGACCCCCATTCCCCATGTGTGTGCACTCTCAAAAAAAAAAAAAAAATGAAAGGTGGAAGGGAAGGTCTGTTGATGTGTTCATTTCCGTATCTTTCATAGTAGGATGACAGTAGATACAGACTTTTTTTTTAAGATTTTATTTATTCATGAGAGATACAGATTGAGAGGCAGAGACATAGGCAGAGGGAGAAGCAGGCTCCTCATGGGAAGCCTGATCCCAGGACCCAAGCCGAAGGCAGACGCTCAACCACTGAGCCACCCAGGTGCCCCAGATATTGGGTTTAAAATTGATTCATGGGGCACCTGGGTGGCTCAGTCGGTTAAGTGTCCGATTCTTGGATTTGGCTCAGGTCATGATCTCAGGGTCATGAGATTGAGCCCTGCATCAGGCTTTGCACCTGGGCATGGAGCCTGGTCAAGATTCTTTGTGTCCCTCTCTTGCACAGATGTTCTCTTTAAAAAAAAAGATTAATTCATGTGTTATGAGCAAACTATGACTAAATGTTTTTGTAATATATTTACTTTAGAGGGTTAAGAACTAGTAAGATAATGACTAGACATTTACTTGAAGATCAGCATTTAAGAAATGAATGTTGTATCTTTATGTCAGTGTATTGTAGACATTTGGGATACATCAGTGAACAATGATACATACAATGGAACATACATGCCAGTGCTTTTCCCTCCCTTATGTTATGTTCTAAAGAGTTACACAGACAAATAAGTGATGTAGTATGAGTGATACCTTCTTGGGTAGAAGACAAGAGTATAAGGAGAATTTTGGGTTACAGATGTGGTCAGGGTTTGCTGAGATGACATTTGAGCACAGATTTAATTTTGAGATACCTGATGGACATCAAAGACATGTACAAATCTGAGTTGGGGAAATAGGACTAGAACGGAGATGCAAAATTGGGAGTTGTTGGCATACAGATAAAATTTAAGCTATAAAACAGAATGACATTGTCAAAGGAGTGATTGTAAATAAACCAAGACCAAAGACTAAGCCCTGAGGTTTGCAACCTTAAGAGGCTAAGTAAGAGGCAGCTCCTGCAAAGGACTGAGGAGGCATGGCCAGTGAGAGAGGAGGAAAGCAAGAACTTGCATCCTGGAAGCCAAGTGAGGAAAGTGAATTAGAGTCAAGTGATGAGCAGTTTTGGTGAGGTCATGGGCTCGATTGAAGTGAGTTTAGAGGATATGAAATGACAAGAATTGGAGAAATGAGGTCAAGAGTTTTTGTTTTAAAGGGGGAAAGAGAATAGTTTGTTTATATACTGATAAAAGCAATCCAGTAGCGGGGAGAGAATGTTGGAGCAATAAAGAGGGGGCAGGCTTTAGCTAGGAATGCAGGTGATTTGTCTTTGGTAACAGGCTGGGTTTGGTTGCTGGTAGGTGTGTAGATCTGGCTGTCAGTGAATCTTCCAATCATTTCACTTGTTCTCCGTGAAATAAGATCATCAACTGAGAATGAGGATGGGGAGGTGAAATTAGAGATTTGAGGAGAGAGGATACTAGTAAATAAGAGAGAGGGAAAGTAGCAGAAAAGCTTTGCTTCAGGTTCAGGGTCATGAATTTAAAGTGAAGCCATCAGTGTGCATGTGTGTTTCCTATCAGATTAGTGACATAGATGCTGGTACAGAGGCAGAGAGGAAAGTTGAAATTAGGCAAGTTTATGGTTCTACCAAGCCAGTATGATGGAATGAGAGGAGGCGGGGGAGGGCAGGGGATTGGAGAGCAAGGGAATGAGATTGACTGTGGAATTAAAGTTGAGTTCAAGTAAATTATAATGTAATAATTTTTGTTTAAAAATGACATATTACAGTATCTAGTTTTCATTAAAATATCTGTTCACTCTTTAATTTATAAATATGCATAGGCAAATGTCTGAATAATCTGTAAATTGGTAGTTCTGGGTGGTAGGATTTTGATCACATTTTAATTTACTTTTATACTTTAAAAATACTTTTTTTCAAACAGTAAGATGTACAATTCCTACAATGAATTATATACAAGTACAATAAGCATAAAGGCATGGAAATAAAAATGTATTGTTTAAGCTCAGGGCACATGGGGTTGTCTAGGGCCTGATGGGGGAGGCAAGGCCGAAGGCACAAGGCACCTTGGTCAGAGGTTGGATGCTAGACTATGCAGTTTGTATTTTATTTGGTAGGAAATAGGGTACCATTCTGGGCCAGAGAGTAATGCAACTGGGTCTTTGTTTTAGGAAAGCTGACTGAGGGCTGTGTCTAGGAGTATTTGGTAGGAGACCTAGGAAGAAAGAGATCAAATGGTAAAGATCTCTTCTTTCTTTTTATGATGTTAATTTGTTCACAATACAATTCCACTGCAATCCAATATGTATTTTTCTATCTTG
Organism: Vulpes vulpes; assembly: GCF_048418805.1. Taxonomy (NCBI): domain Eukaryota; kingdom Metazoa; phylum Chordata; class Mammalia; order Carnivora; family Canidae; genus Vulpes; species Vulpes vulpes. The sequence goes on from NC_132796.1 coordinate 19,724,495, forward strand.
GTAAAAGTTGCAAGAAATTTGTCTAGAAATTTAAGTGAGATTAAGTGAGAATAACAAAACAGTATTACCTATTCTTTTTTTTTTTTTTTTTTTTTTTTAAGCCTTCTGGGTTTGTGGCTCAGCGGTTTAGCACCGCCTTCGGCCCAGGGCCTGATCCTGGGGACCCGGGATCAAGTCCCACGTCAGGCTCCCTGCATGGAGCCTGCTTCTCCCTCTGCCTGTGTCTCTGCCTCTCTCTCTCTCTCTCTCTCTCTGTCTCTGTCTCTTATGAATAAATAAAATAAAATAAAATAAAATAAAATAAAATAAACATAAAATGTATTATTGGTTTCAGAGGTAGAGGTCAGTGATTCACCAGTCTTATATAACACCCAATGCTCGGGATCCCTAGGTGGCGCAGCGGTTTGGCGCCTGCCTTTGGCCCAGGGTGCGATCCTGGAGACCCGGGATTGAATCCCATGTTGGGCTCCTGGTGCATGGAGTCTGCTTCTCCCTCTGCCTGTGTCTCTGCCTCTCTCTCTCTCTCTCTCTCTGTGTGACTATCATAAATAAAAAAAAAAAACAAAAAACAAAAAAAACACCCAATGCTCATTCCATCATGTGCCCTCAGTACTGTTCATCACCCAGTTACCCCATCCCCCTACCCACACCCCCCCTTCAGCAACCTTCAGTTTACTTCCTATGATTAAGAGTCTCTTATAGCTTGTCAATCTCTCTGATTTCATCTTTTTTTTTCTTTCCTCTCTTCCCCTTGATCCTGTTTTGCTTCTTAAATTCCACATGAGTGAGATTATATTATCTTTCTCTGATTGACTTATTTTGCTTAGCATAATATTCTTTAGTTCCATCCATGTCATTACAAGTGGCAAGATTTAATTTTTTTTCACGGCTGAGTAATAGTCCATTGTATAGATATCCATTCATCTGTCAGGGGACATCTGGGTTCTTTCCATAGTTTGGCTATTGTGGACATTGCTGCTGTGAACATGGAGGTGCAGGTGCCCCTTTGGGTCACTACATTTGTACCTTGGGGGTAAGTACCCAGTAGTGTATTACCTATTTCATAAGGTTTTTTTTTTTTTTTTTTTTAATTTTTATTTATTTATGATAGTCACAGAGAGAGAGAGAGGCAGAGACACAGGCAGAGGAAGAAGCAGGCTCCATGCACCGGGAGCCTGACGTGGGATTCGATCCCGGGTCTCCAGGATCGCGCCCTGGGCCAAAGGCAGGCGCTAAACCGCTGCGCCACCCAGGGATCCCCCATAAGGTTTTTATGAGGAGTAAATGGTTACATTTTAAGGGCTTATCATCATGCTTGGTGCAAGGTATGTGGTCAGTAAATGTTACATTATCCATCATGACCACCGTCCTTCCTTGTTACATAGATTCTCCATCAGCTTAGTTTCACTGATCTTCTAATTAGATCAGCATTTAACAGTTTACTTGAGGGGCACCTGGGGGGGCTCAGTTGGTTAATCATTCAACTCTGGATTTCAGCTCAGGTCTTGATGTCAGGGTCATGATTCAAGCCTGGCATGTGGAGACTTCATAAAGAAGAAGAAGAAAAAAAAAAAACAAAACGAGCGCTGTGTGGCTCAGACAGTTAAGTGACTGACTTGTGTTTTGGGTTCAGGTCCTGCTCTCAGGATCATGAGATTGAGCCTTGTGTTGGGCTCTGCGCTGGACCTGGAACCTGCTTAAGATTTATATTCTCTCTCTCTCCCTCTTTCCCTCCCCCCTCCTTCTGCCCCTCCCCCCCATAAGTGCTCTTTTTCTCTCTAACCCCAAAACCAAAAAGAAAAACAATTTACTTGAAGTGGTTTATTTCCTGCCTCCACTCCAGTAATTTTTCTTTTCCAGAAACTACTGGATTTTTTGAGATCTTAATGAGCTATGTTTTTTAGGCACAGTGGTATCTATTACCATTGCAAATAAGTATCCCTCAATTTTTGGTCTTTAGGAGAGTTTACTGAAGCTTCCTTCAAGCAGTATAAAGTATTGCCTATATTTTGCTATAGTTTTGCTCTTACTAATGAGATCATTGATAAGTCCAGTGTTTCTCAGTTTTGAAGTTTAAAATGCTGGCTGAGTTGTAAAGGTTATTATATAAGGCTTGAGGACACTGATGCCGATTTAACAAAAATAGAAAAACTGGGAAGAAAATTTACTAACATGATGGAGTCTCTGGTTGGTGGGACTATTGGTGTTTTTTTAAATAATAAGTCTTATACAGTAAATTAAAAAATCAGAAGATGAAAATAAAGATCTTGGTTCTATTTTTTTAAGTTTTTTTTTTTTTTTTTAAGATTTTATTTATTCATGAGAGACCCAGAGAGAGAGGCAGAGACATAGGCAGAGGGAGAAGCAGGCTCCCTGTGGGGAGCCTGATGTGGGACTCGATCCCAGGATACTGGGATTATGACCTGAGCCAAAGGCAGATGCTCAACCACTGAGCCACCCAGGTGCCCTAAGATCTGGGTTCTAAAGACAGGCACCTCTTTTCTCTCCCATCTCTTATTTATTAGTTCATTGACTTTGGGCAAATCACATACCGTCTCAGAGCCTTTGTTTCTTTATCTGGAAAAGGTAAGGATCAAATAAAAGTACATAGAAATGATAAGGAAATAGCAAAATGCCATGCAAATGGTAGTTATTATTAGAAGTAGTCTTAATTTACAGAAATTATGCTCTTCTATTTTGGAGAGGCCTTGTTCCAGACCTCTAGTTCTTCATCACTACATTAGAAGAAGGCACTTAGATGGAAATCATACATATGATGACTCAGTTTTATGCAAGATTTCTTTGTCTATTTTTAGAAATTCATTTTTAATGGTAGCTTTAAAATCAGAGAAATTTTGAGTACTTAACAGGACCATCAAAGTGGTTTTAAAAAAATCACTTCTGTAATACTTCATATTCAGAATAATTTCATAAGTTGAGTTAGTGGGGCAAATTTTCAAGGCAAAAACCTGAAGGTGAATTCTACTTTTGTCTAACAATAGAATGGCTTTGCTTGGCTCTGGTGAACCTGTATACTTGAAATGTGTTTTCCTAGACAATAATGAAAGCAAAGAGAAAAAGGTCTTTTACTCCGAATTATAGATAAATACATGACATTTGGCAAGCTCCAAAATGATGAGGTTTTTCAGTCATCAAAGGTTTTATCTTATGGGTACCAACAAACTAACATATGCTAAAACAGCTAGCCTGACCCTGTTCTTTGTGCACACAAGGACACTTGATTTTCTAGTATCTGTTACAATCAGTTTGACAAGCCTTGCCCAAAAAAGGGCAAGCTTCATCAATAATATCAAACTGTTCAGAGATGAGTTTTCTGAAGATGTAACAGATTTATTCAGAACTCTCTGACTCATTTGGTGAGATCTTCATCCTTGTAACTGCTACCTCACTTTGAAATTCCAGGGCTGCTTTTAACAAAATGGCCTTGGCTCAGTCAGCCGGCTATGTCATAAAAATATTGAGCTTTGAGAAGGGGGTAAATATACGTCAGGCTGGATGTTGAAGCCACCAGCCACAAACTTCTCCAGCTTCTAGCATTACAGTCTTCCCCCTTTACACACTGTAGCTTTGTTCGCATCCAGGTTTACCACCTCAGGTCTCAGAAGGATAGCATATTGCTTCCCCTGTCTAAGGAAAATTTCTTCATCTTTGCCTCTCATGTCATCTTCCTCTTTTCCTCTGACATCTCAATCCAGAAGTGTCCACCATGTCCTCTGGCTTCAGCTTCTTCCCGTCTGTTGTATTTGCTCCCACAGACTGAATATGCTTGAGTATTCTTATCAGCTAAACAGAAAAGTCCTTGACTCTGCACCTCATTCTAGTTACTGCCCCTTTGTTGTCCAGTTTAAAGTTAGACTTCTTGAAGAAACACACACCTTCCAGTGAATCCTCACCCCATTTTAATCTGACCCTGTGTAGCCTTCACTATGCTGCTTTTCACCAGGAGCATCAGCAACTTCCAGTAGAGACATTACAGTCAGTACAGACATTCCTCCTTGACTTGGATGTGCACTGCATTATTGCCGTGGGCCTTAATGGGCTTCTTGGGATTTATAACTCCCTAGCTAGCCTCCTTCCGGATCTCCCACCAGCCTCTCTGGCTTTCCTCTCTTGGGTTCCTTTGTGAATTCTTTTTGTCCCTCCCTTAAACTGTGACAGTCCGCAGGATAGCCTTACCCCACTCTTTCCTCATGCTGTAGGTCCTCACTGTGATCTCAGGGCTAGTTAACACAGATCTGATGGCTCCCAGATCTGTGTGTCAGCCTTCAGCTTTCAGACTCAAATATCCAGCCACTGACTTCACATCTCATTCACTGAATCATTGGCTCATCAGTATTCCAAGCGTCTGCCATCACCGGACGCTTGCCCTAAGAGAATGACTTATAAAATGACAGGTTCTCTCTCCTCTATCAATGAGAAAGATGGAGGGAAATCCCTGATAGTGACAATACAGTGACTAGTACACTCGGACAGAAACAAGCAGAGGGTGCTGTGAATATAAAAGGATAAGGACAGGGACACCTGGGTAGCTCAGCAGTTAAGCGTCTGCCTTCAGCCCAGGGCGTGATCCTGGAGTCCAGGGATCGAGTCCCACTTTGGGCTCCCTGCATGGAGCCCGCTTCTCTCTCTGCCTATGTCTCTGCCTCTCTGTGTGTGTCTTTCATGAATAAATAAAATTAAATAAATAAGTAAATATATAAATAAAAGGATAGGGACAGGCACCAGTGTGAGAGCTTTCAGGGATGTTACCTCCCAGACCTTAAGTTTATTCACCATGCAGGAAGAGATCCTTTTCCTCATTTCTCTTCTTAGCATTTCTTCCCCTAGATACTCAGTCACCTAAATCAGAAACACCAAAGTTATCCTTGGCTCCTTTGTCCTGCCTGTTCAGTTTTCATTCTTAGGTCCTGCCATTTCAGTCCTAAGACAGGGCTCCAGTCTAGCGTCCTTCCCCATCCATCCTACTTCTGTCTTGATGTGAGGCCTTGGCATCTGCTGCCCACATTTTTGCAGTAGACTCACAAGTGCTATCCTTACTTTATGCCTCGATCCCTTTGCATCCACTTTCCTAAAGGCCAGTATGGTGTTCGGGAAACGGTGATCTGCTGTTACCGCTGCTCTGCTGAATAGTCTCTGCGCAGAATCTCTAAATCTCTCCACACAGCTGGCTTCCCCCTACAGATTCTGACTCTGTTAGTGCTGCTGGGCTGGAAACTGTGTTCTTACATTCCCTAAGAGATAATGACACCTGACCAGATTGAGAAACCTCTGACCTACCATTGTCAAATCTGAACCCCTCTGCCGGGTTGCACAAGGCCCTCCATGACCCCTGCTTTGACGTAGCAGTCAGCCACATTTCCCACTGTGCCCCACGTGTCTACATGTCTAGGGAAAAATCCTCCGATTTTATATGAAGCCTGTTAGAGATTATATTTGTAAAAAGGACTTTTAGAAACTAACATTTTATTTAAGGGTCTGCTATTGTTATTTGTAATGTATTTCCTGCCTTTTCAGTGGATGATGCTGGCAAAATAGAACACGATGGTTCCTCTGGAATGACCATGGATGCAGAGTCGGAAATTGACCCTTGTAAGGTGGATGGCACTTGCCCAGAAGTCATCAAGGTGTACATTTTTAAAGCTGACCCTGGAGAGGATGACTTAGGTAAGAGGAAAACTTCTGCATATTATACATCCTGATCTGACCCTTCACCCTGATTTCTTTTGGGTGGTTTAGATTGAGAACATTTGAAATCTTTTCTGAAGATAACTTTTAAACAAGGATTTCCATGTAGCAGTAGAAAAGTATATGGAATGTATAAGTCAGATGGGGAGAAATGGAGTTTTCAGATAAATTCTCGGAGCTGTCCTCTCCCCTGATAGGTGGCACCGTAGACATTGTGGAAAGTGAGCCTGAGAATGATCACGGAGTTGAATTACTTGATCAGAGTAGCAGTATTCGTGTGCCAAGGGAAAAGATGGTTTATATGACTGTCAACGACTCTCAGCAAGAAGATGAAGATTTAAGTAAGTAGGTGGCCTTTTTGTGGGAGAAAATTTTATGTTTTTGTAGCTCTATGTTTTTAAATATGGTCAGTGTTTAAAGGAAAACAACTAGCATTATTGTAGAGATTATATTGCTGCCATATCCCAAGGGAAGTCTCAGTGACTTTTGACGGATGTGTAAAATGTTGCTTCAAAAACGAGTTTAAAAAAAAAAAAAAAACAAAACGAGTTTAAGGGGATCCCTGGGTGGCTCAGCGGTTTAATGCCTGCCTTTGGCCCAGGGCGCGATCCTGGAGTCTCGGGATCGAGTCCCACGTAGGGCTCCCAGCATGGAGCCTGCTTCTCCCTCCTCCTGTGCCTCTGCCTCTCTCTCTCTCTCTCTCTCTCTCTCTCTCTCTCTCTCATAAATAAATAAATAAATAAATAATCTTAAAAAAAAGTTTAAGGTGAAAGCCAAGAAATCAATGATTCGTTCAACAAATATGCATTACCTGCTTAGGACTATGTGAAAGCTGTGTTCTAGATGTATAATGAACCTTCTTTCTACTTGTCTGTTAACTGAATTCAAATAAAAACGTCTTTCTTGTGATCTCTGTAAACCTGGTCACAAAAGTTGATATAATTTCCTACTTAGATGTTGCGGAAATCGCCGACGAAGTTTATATGGAGGTGATCGTAGGGGAGGAGGATGCTGCAGCGGCTGCAGCGGCCGCTGCAGCACACGAGCAACAGATTGATGACAATGAAATAAAAACCTTCATGCCAATCGCTTGGGCGGCAGCTTACGGTAAGTCACTTGACAGCTCTTTGGATGGAGTTGGCTTGCGAACATGAATTCATGATTGAGAGCGGTGTCTATGGTCTTAGGTTTCCAAAATAGGAAACACCACTACCCTGTATGGGTTACTTGATATGAACAAGAGTAGAGGAAGATTATAAAGTCTACCTTTTGTCTTTATTTTTAACAGGAATTTCCTTCATGTGTATATTACGTAGCAGGAAGTACTGCAAGAAGTACACAGGCTCTCAAGCTGAAACTTTTCATCTTGATTGTATCTGGCCCATGACTTTACAATTTTGGGAGACAAGGGAGTTCATGGGGCACAATGATGACGTGTTTTTTAGATTTGGAAGCTAGGCATTTCCTACTGTCTCACTATAATAAATGTGGTCATAAAGCCCATTACCTAGAATGGGGGCTCTGTCATTCATGAGTATCATGGCTTACTTTTTGTTGTTGTAGTAAATAAAGAATCCCTAATTTTTTATAATTTATAATACTGTATAATTTTGTTTTTTAATACGCATTGTTAGGTAATAATTCTGATGGAATTGAAACCCGGAATGGCACTGCAAGTGCCCTCTTGCACATAGATGAGTCTGCTGGGCTCGGCAGACTGGCTAAACAAAAACCAAAGAAAAGGAGAAGACCTGATTCCAGGCAGTACCAAACAGGTGAGGGCACAAGAGTTCCACAGCGCAGCGTGCTTTGCGAGCTCTCAGATGAAACTCTAGTATGTATCCACGGAGGTGTTGTAATGGCATTTTAGCTGCTAGACCACATGTAGCTTTTGTGTATTGAATTTGAAAATATAATTTTAAGAATTCAGTGATATTCATGAATGATTTCCTGGGATAAAAAGAAACAGGGAACGGATCCATTGTGGATGAGGAAAAAAAATTCAAAACTCGGGTGGTTTTTATGTGGAAATAAAAAGAAATCCCTCAAATTATTGTAAGCATTAACTGTTTTAAAAACAAAATTAATACAAAGAATCTGATTATGTTCCCTTAAGGCAGGCATAATTTACAGAGCAGCAGGACAAGTACTTCAGTTCGTGTGACCCTGTCTATTCATGGATGGCAATTTGCATATTAAAATTTCCATAGGTGGATTTAAGCTTTACTGTAAATTGACACAAAATTATGTTTTTTGGAATAACCAAAGCAGGAATTGTGATTATAAAACTATTTTTATGAGTGATTTTCTAAATTGACATAGCTTTGATCACTAGTTGGTAGAAGTTACATATTTATTGATTTAGTTTTTAAACTGGAGGGACTGAGGTTGGTACAGTCATACTGAATGAAGTTTTCAGACCAGGGTTCTTTTTATGACAGGGTTGCTATATCTCTTATACCAAAAAATGGCAAAAGGAATGTTAAGTAGCAAATAGCTTAACATAGGCATACTTCCCTAATAACGTTCAGAACACACACTTTAACTGCTTGAAGAAACCAAAGTGGAACTTGGTTTGATCACTCATGCTCCTTTTTTTTTCCTTTCTTAGCAATAATTATTGGCCCTGATGGACATCCCTTGACTGTCTATCCTTGCATGATTTGTGGGAAAAAATTTAAGTCAAGAGGTTTTTTGAAAAGGCACATGAAAAACCATCCTGAACACCTTACCAAGAAGAAGTACCGCTGTACTGACTGTGATTACACTACCAACAAGAAGATAAGTTTACACAACCACCTGGAGAGCCACAAGCTGACCAGCAAAGCAGAGAAGGCCATTGAATGCGACGAGTGTGGGAAGCATTTCTCTCATGCTGGGGCTTTGTTTACGCACAAAATGGTGCATAAGGAGAAAGGAGCCAACAAAATGCACAAGTGTAAATTCTGTGAATACGAGACAGCTGAACAAGGGTTATTGAATCGCCACCTTTTGGCGGTCCACAGCAAGAACTTTCCTCATATTTGTGTGGAGTGCGGCAAAGGTTTTCGTCACCCATCAGAGCTCAAAAAGCACATGCGAATCCACACTGGGGAGAAGCCGTACCAGTGCCAGTACTGCGAATATAGGTCTGCAGACTCTTCTAACTTGAAAACACATGTAAAAACTAAGCATAGTAAAGAGATGCCATTCAAGTGTGACATCTGTCTTCTGACTTTCTCAGATACCAAAGAGGTGCAGCAACATGCTCTTATCCACCAAGAAAGCAAAACACACCAGTGTTTGCACTGCGACCACAAGAGTTCGAACTCAAGTGATTTGAAACGACACATAATTTCGGTTCACACGAAGGACTACCCCCATAAGTGTGACATGTGTGATAAAGGCTTTCACAGGCCTTCTGAACTCAAGAAACACGTGGCTGCCCACAAGGGTAAAAAAATGCACCAGTGTAGACATTGTGACTTTAAGATTGCAGATCCATTTGTTCTAAGTCGCCATATTCTCTCAGTTCACACAAAAGATCTTCCATTTAGGTGTAAGAGATGTAGAAAGGGATTTAGGCAACAGAATGAGCTTAAAAAGCATATGAAGACACACAGTGGCAGGAAAGTGTATCAGTGTGAGTACTGTGAGTATAGCACTACAGATGCCTCAGGCTTTAAACGGCACGTTATCTCCATTCATACAAAAGACTATCCTCACCGTTGTGAGTACTGCAAGAAAGGGTTCCGTAGACCTTCAGAAAAGAACCAGCACATAATGCGACATCATAAAGAAGTTGGCCTGCCCTAACAGTACTTCTATAGACATTTGTAGAGATGTTGGCCTTGAAACAGAAATTTCATTTGAAGCCAATCAGTCTCGTTCACATACAATACTGTATATTGATTTATGCTGTGTACAAATAGAATTATTGCTTCTAGTTGAGTTGGTTGGTTTTTTTTTTTTACATTTTGTTGAATAGTGTGTTCTGAATTCTATTCAGTTTGTTTAATAAATGGGGGAAAGCAGCAACAAGTTGCTTTTAATAAAGTAATCCCTGATTCTATACTGAATTTTTCTATCTTAGAAGTTTTATATTTATTTAAATATTTACCTTGCTTACCTTGATGGTACTCTTCTAAGACCATTTAACTTAAAGTTAAGGTAACTTTAGATTGGTAACTTGGAAAGTATTCATGTTGACTCATTTTTTTTTCCCATAAATTTCTCACAATAAAATTGTCAGAGACATCGACTAACATAAATGGGAGATTTTACAGTCAGATCTAATTATCCTAATATGGGAGTCATTTACTTGTCTTGCTTACTATTTTCAGACCATATTGACAATGAAAGTTTCCATTTGAGCTTTTGCGTCCCTGGCATCGCTGAGGAAAGAACAGTGGCTGGGTTCGTGTTTACTTTTCATTTTGTTTAGCAGACAAACTGTACTTCTTTGGGGGCTTTCTTTGATGTATTTACATCTTTTGTCAGCATAGCAAACTTAGAAAACTTTCTTGACAAATTTTGCTTGATGCTGTTGTATTTTGATTATTCCGTCTGTGCTGCTTTGTCTTGGAATGGTTGTGTGCTACAAATGAGATTATTGAGGACTGCATTTTGGAATCTCCTAGAGGTAATTCGTGGCTCGTAGGATCTTTTGCGACTTTATATATGTAAATGTACCCTGAATTATATATATGCACATATATAGAGAACATGTATCTGTGTGTATTGCTTATTTTACATATTTATACACACAACCCCAGTAGTAGTTAAGATCTATAATGAAAAGTATTAAATTTACAATAACATGAAAGATGCAGGGATGCATGAGAGAGCATTTTATAAATCATGCTCTTCAGAGAGACTACTCAGGTGAAGAATTAGAAGGAAAATAAGGACACTAGTATTTTTAAAGAGTAAAGGTATTTTCTTTTAAATATCTTTGGTAATTGAAAAATAGACATTAAGATGTTTCTAGATAGAATGTTTTCATACAACTTCAGCTCCATGCCTTTATATTTTTCTGAAAAGCTAATGAATATCTGGACTTAACTCCCTCAGTTCTCTCTGAGAAGCCCACGAGGGAGCTGTGCGTCACCCAGCGAGGGGGATCAAGGAAGCCACAGCGCCATGTACCAGGGATTGGGTGCTAATTATGACTACACCTGGCAGGTCCAGCCTGCTCTGTTCTTTCTTAGCTGCAGTTAGCAAACTTTAAAAAAACTGAACGCTTAAATTGGCTTCGGTTAGAAGATAAAGGTGTGTTTAAGTGCATGAGGAAAATCTGAGGCCTTATTTGGAACGTCACCAAGTCTTTTACAGTCTTGTTTTTCTTTGAGAGCTGACATTTTTTAAACAAACAGTTTGGAATCAGAGTCAGAGATGGATAAAATATACTTGGTTAATTAGAATTTGGTTATGTTAAGATGGATTTTGGGAAATGGGAAAACAGTTTTTGGGGTCCTTTGAATTGGCTGTCAGCATATGAGTATCTGGCACATTATAGGAGATTTAGGAACTTTCTTCCCACTTGATAGCTGCCTTGCCACTTCATTATGGTGCTCCATCCCTTTCGTGCTGTTAGGTTTTTTCCTCTCCTCTTTCTCTGTGCCATTGATATTTGTATTCAAGAATTATATTTATAGGGTTAGAAATCTAAATATTTGGTGGTTGGCAAGCCTCTGAAGTGCTAGATTGATTTTGTCCAGTTGTAAATCAAGTGCTTTAGGCTGGTATGGACTCCAACCTGAATGCCAGTTAAAGCCAAGGCATGGGCCTGTCCCAGTGGGAGCTTCTGTGCCCTCTTGGCTCTCATAACATGCTTTTTTTTTTTTTTTTTTTTTAAAGTAACTTACAGTTGTGTGATTCATTGCCCTGCAGTACTATCCTTGAAAGCTCTGTCTGTTTTTTTGTGAGAACCTTTAAAATCTCCCTTAATTTTTTTTTTCCCCAGAAATCACGTAAAAGACACTTAAATGAAAGCGGAAATTTATTGACTTTAAAACATGCTGTAAAATTAGTACAGAAAATATAAATAATTGGTCATTTAACTATATTTTTTTAAATAAACTGAAAGATAAAGAACACAACACTCTACACACTTTATATTTCTCTTACATAGTCTGGAATCATACACAGTTATTTTCTTTTTAAAGCACAATATTGAAACCTTTAAAAGGTATTTAAGGGTTTGGTCAAGTGAATATGATAAAATGTGTCTGTATAAAGAGAAAATGAAATTGTAGTCACTGTTATGTACTGACATTAGTTACAACCTAGTTTTAATTCTTAAAACGATTTTGATTAGCAAAGCTAAAAAAAATGGATGTTTCAGTTAAATGTTTTAAAGAGGTACAGATTTTTACAAGGACATAATATAAGTTATTGTTCTGTAGAAATATCCTATTAAATATTGTATGTCCCTCCCTCTGTACACTTTGTAAAAAAAGTAAAATACATAAAAAGAAAATCATATAGGGATGTGTGACATTATTGTAATTGTGTACTTGAGAATAACGTGCAAAAATAAAAATCAGAATATTTTCCTGTTAATGGATGTTTAGTCTATTTGATACCAGTACTAAGTTAATGCTTTTTCTTAAGGAAAAAAATGTACAGTTTTTGTAAACCTAATAAACATCAAAAGCAGTGGATTATTTTCATTTCCCCATTTCTTAATTCCTTTTATGCAGCATTGGATTGCAAAATGCTTGATTGCTTTGAATTTTGTGACTCGATGCAAATACTCATAATAGTTGAGCCGTGCGAATTTGCAAGTAATATATCAGAGAACTTAAGAGATGATTGGTGAGTCCTTTGATGAGCGTGTCCTTGAAGTTCATTTTTTTCTTTTATCTTCATAAGGGATTTGTTTTATTAGCATCTCCAGTTCCCCTGAGATGAATCTGCCACGCATAAAGTGGTTTTTGAGAGCACTTAATGTTCATTTCAGTATCAGTCCACAGCATACTTAATCACTGGGTGTTGTCCCCACCTCCACAGCAGAAGCCTTGCCTTAGTGTGACACCTTTGTATCACGTTTGGAGGGCTTTGATTTGTAGACAATAACATGCTAGATAGAGAATGGGCATCGTTACAAAAATGAGAAGTTAGATAAAAGTTACCAGGAGTCCAAAGAGAGTAACAGATGGGTTTGAGACATCTTTCATTTTTAAAGATGAGATCCTTCAGATCTTTATGTAGGAACAGGTGTTGGCCTGAAATAGTAAATAATTAAAACTTGGGGTCATTGGTCAAGAGAACATGGTGTCACTGCCCAGAGCCATGAATCACGTAAAACCATAGCATGTGAAAAATTTAGTTGTAGTACAGTGCCTGGTAGACAGCATTTTACCGGTCTGATCCCAGGCAGTCACATAATGTATTGCTCTATTCTCTGGGAATCTCAGTGTTAACAATTTTGTTGCCCACAAATTCTAGGCTCCATGAAGGAAAAGCCTGGACTGGCCAAAATCTTAAAGGGGTGATATTTTAGAGCAATGGTTTTCAAAGTGTGGTCTGGCAACAGTGACAGCATCATAATCACCTGGGACTTTGTTAAAGATAAAAATTCTTGGCTGCATGTCCCACCCACTGAATCAGAAAACTGGGCATGAGACCCAGTGATCTGTGTCCTAACATCCTCCAAGTGATTCTGATGCATGCTCAAGTTTGGGAAACTTTTAGAGCACCCAAGGAATGAAAAAAATCACTGGTGCAAATTTTGTGTGGTAGATGAGAAAACACACAGACACACACAATCCAAGAAATAAGCAGTGAGGTTTATTTATTTTTTTTCTTTTTTTTAGCAGTGAGGTTTAAAGGGGACTTAGTTGACACCTTTGGTTTACCTTTTTGAAGTGTGAGTCCACCAGACAGTGTGTATGTATCCTTTTCAGTACACACCTAAGTAGCCTATACTTCATAAATCTTGTATAGTCTCCCTTAAGTTCCATTTTCTCAAAGGTTAATAGAAGGAAGATTCCTTCTGAGATTCCAAGGAAGGTTAATCCGAGGAAGATTCAGCAAATAGAAGAGAAAAGCTGAGAAGTGTGTGTTTAATTGGCCCAACATTACTTAAATAATTCATATATGAAAAGTGATTTTGCCACATTCTGCAGCTGTTTTAGAGCAAGTCAAAATTAAGTTTTGCCCTTTTGGATTTTGTTTTATCGTGTATATATTGTTTGCCTTTTTCATAAAATAATTCTTGGGTTTGTTATATATTGTTGCTGTTATTTTTGACATCTTTGCTATTGTAAATAAATTCCTATTTTGTTTTAAGTTATTCTAGTGGAGTGTTGGCTATAGACAAGGCATACACACACACGGTTACGATGAGACTGAAATCACAAAATTAATAAATCTCCAACATCATATAAACTGGAAGTGATATGACCCCCTCCCCTTCAGCACTTCTAGCATCAGTGAAAATATCACTGTAGCAACTGCACCTAACTGATTTTAAAATCATTTTCATGACTTCTGAGGGAAATTCTTAAGTTTGCCAAGTTTGAGGTCAACATCAAGAATTATTTTCTTGGGGGATCCCTGGGCGGCACAGCGGTTTAGCGCCTGCCTTCAGGGCAGGGCATGATCCTGGAGTCCCGGGATCGAGTCCCACATCGGGCTCCCTGCATGGAGCCTGCTCCCTCTGCCTGTGTCTCTGCCTCTCTCTCTCATGAATAGATAAATAAAATCTTAAAAAAAAAAAAAGAATCATTTTCTTTTACTTGGTTTTTCCTGATCTTTTGGTCTCGTGTTACTTGTATTGCTGGTACTGGTGAACACAAAGGCTCTGGCGCTGTGACCTGCTGCTGTAAAGCCACTGTGGTACTTTGCTACAGAAACCCTGCTGAGGTTTTTATTCTTCCGTGTTTATTCTTCCGTGATGTGAATTACCACACAAATAGCTAAACCCATTGATGAAAATAGGATAGTTAACGAGACCCATGTTATTTTGCTTTCCAAGAGAGGCAAGTTTCTGCTTTTCCTTAATGATTGTATTTGGCTTTAAATTCAGCAGCCATTTCCTTTTGCCCAAGCAACTTCAAAATAAGGAGAGAGATTGCAGAGAGCCATCTTTGGTGGTTTGGGAGGTTCTGTTACATCCATTCTCCTCTTTGGGTTCTAACCACATTGGAAATAGACATAAGCCACCAGTTGAACGTGTGAACTTCTAATAAAGCTGAATTGGGAAAGCAAGAAGCCAAATCTCTCTCCCCTCAGTCGAGGCCTTGACCTGTGTGGCCAGGCGCCCGAAGGCACTTGGAGCCGAGACCGCTGTGTCCTCCACCAGAGGAGTGGAGCCAGTGGGAGAGAATGGCTGCAGCATCCTCACCAGCCCTCCCAGGCCCGGACTCCCGGAAGGCAGAGAAGAGTTCCTCGTGCCAGGTTCGTAAAATAGTAAGGATTAGTCCACTTCTGGGCTGCCCTCTGGCATTCGCCCGCTAGCAAACTGTGAGGTTCTTACTTTCAGCTTTCAATACTGGAGGTTTCCCCCTAGCTGACTTCTGTTTCTCCCCTCTTGGAGTGGTTGTTGTGTGGCTGACTTAAAGGTTCAGTTCCTGGGGCACCGGGGTGGTGCAGTCAGTTAAGCGGCTGACTCTTGGTTTCGGCTCAGGTCGTGATCTCGAGGTCGTGGGATTGAGCCTGGCATCAGGCTCTGCATTAAGTGCAGAGTCAGCTTAAGACTATCTCCCCCTCCCTGTGCTCTTCCCCTCTCTTGGATAAATCTTTAAAAAATGATTTAAAAAAAATAAAGGTTTATTTAGTTCCTGTTTCTTTTAGGGCGGTATGCTTTAGTTTTTCTTCAGAAAAGTAACTTTTCAAGGGAAATTAACTTACTATCCAAAGCTGATAACTTTGCAAGTTATTTTTATTACATATTTTTGTAACAATATTTAGAAAAATTGTCACCCACAATGCCAGTTGCTTTATTCAAGGGATTCATCTTTGTTCATCTTCCAGTCTTAGCCCATACACATAAATCTTTTATCTGTCTTGTTACCACAGCATCAATTCTGTGTTCAGGAGTTTTCATTTCAAACATCAACTATTTCCATATCGATTGGTTGTCTTTAAACTGTTTTAATGCACATTTTTTTTGGAGAGAATATAGAAAATTCAGAATGGTACTGAGAAGAAAGTAAAATGCTTTCTGTTTTCAATCCCATTACCTAGAACATACTATCTTTTTTCTTTTTTTCTTCTAGTTTTTACTTAAATTCCAGTTAACATACAGTATTATATTAGCTTCAGGTGTACAACATAGTGATTCAACACTTCCATACAATACTCAGTGCTCATCATAAGAAGTGCCTCCCCAATCCCCATCAACTATTTAAGCCCATTCCTCAAGCCACCTCCTCTCTGGTAACCAACAGTGTGTTTTCTAGAGTTCAGAATCTGTTTCTTGGTTTGTCTTTTTTTTCCCCCGTTTGCTCGTTTGTTTCTTAAATTCAACATATGGGTGAAATCATATGGTATTTATCTTTCTCTATTTCCCTTAGCATAATACTCTCTAGCTCTATCCAGTCGTTGCAAATGGCAAGATTTCATCCTTTTTATGGCTGAGTAATTTTCCATTGTGTGTACACACACACACACACACACACACACACACACCATCTTTTCTATTCATTATCAATTGATGGACACTTGGGTTGCTTCCATATCTTGGCTATTGTAAATAATGCTGCTATAAACATTAGGGTGCGTTATCCCTTTGAATTAGTATTTTTTGTATTCTTTGAGTAAATACCTAGTAGTGCAATTGCTGGATCATAGGGTAGTTTTGTTTTTAACTTTTTGAGGAACCTCCATACTGTTTTCCACAGTGGCTGCCCCAGCTTGCATTCCCACCAATAGGTGTGTGAGGGTTCCCCTTTCTCCTCATCCTCACCAACACCTATTGTTTCTTGTATTGTTGATTTTGGCCATTGTAACAGGTGTGAGGTGGTATCTCATTGTGGTTTTGATTTGCATTTCCCTGATGGTAATTGATAGCAAGCATCTTTTCATGTATCTTTTGGCCATCTGCATGTCTTCTTTGGAAAAATGTTTATATCTTCTGCCCATTTTTATTTTTTTTTTAACTTTAAAAATTTATTTCAGAGAGTGCACACGAGTGGAGTGGGGAGGGTCAGAGGGAAGAGGGAGAAGCAGACTCCCCGCTGAGCAGGGAGCCGACTGGGCTCCATCCCGGGACCCTGGGATCATGACCTGAGCTGAAGGTAGACACTTAACTGACTGAACCACTTCGGTGCCCCATCTGCCCATTTTTTATTGGATTATTTGATTTCTGTGTGTTGAATTTGGTAAGTTCTTTATAGATTTTGGACTAACCATTTATCAGATATGTTATTTGCAAATATCTTCCCCCATTCCATAGATTGCCTTTTATTTTTGTTGATTATTTCCTTCGCTGTGCTTTTTATTATGATGAAGTCCAAGTAGTTTATTTTTGCTTTGTTTCCCTTCCCTCAGGAGACCTATCTAATGAATATACTATCCTTTTAAGAATCTTTACTGAGTTTTAATTTTTTTAGATTTTTTAGTTGCAAAATATGTGTTTTTGTAACAAGTGTTGTACAAATAAGTATAAAGACAAGCTTGAGCTCACCCTCATGCTTCCTGCAAGCCATTTTCTTGTGGTCACCATATTTAACAGACTGTGTTTTCCCTCTATCCTCATACAGACCTGTACAAAGATAGATAATAAAAAGAGTATGAGGAAGTTGGGGGAGTAGAGGAGGCAGAGATTTCACAGTTTTTGACCAAAGTCCGATTACGTATCTTTGCAAGTCACTTAATATATTATGTCCATCTCTCTGGGACAGGAGACCGAGCTCTATCACATTTATTCTCTTTAATAGCCGAATAACTTTCCAGAGATTGAACCCACCATAATTTGATCAACCATTCCCCTTTTATTTTTTTAAGATTTTTATTTTATTTATTCATGAGAGAGAGAGAGAGAGGAGAGAGAGAGAGAGAGGAGAGAGAGAGAGAGAGAGAGAGAGGCAGAGACACAGGCAGAGGGAGAAGCAGGCTTCACGCAAGGAGCCCGACGTGGGACTCAATCCCAGGACCCCAGGATCAGGCCCCGGACCGAAGGCAGGCACCAAACCACTGAGCCACCCAGGGATCCCCAACCATTCCCCCTTTAGTGGACATTTAGGTTTCTGGTTTTCTGCCACTATAAGAATGTTGAAATCAGTGTCCTTGTGCATATAATCCTTACATACTTGGGCTTCGATTTCTGTAGGATGGATTCCCTTATGACATGATTGCTAAATGAGAGGGTATGTGCTATTTTTTAAATGTCACTAGATGTTAGCAAATTATTTTTTGTTAGAATGTAAATTCCAGGAGGGCAGGGATTTTTGTCTGTTTTATTCATTGCAGTTCACCTGTAACAACATGGTGTATAGCAGATACTAAAGAAACACTTGTTGGATGTTGAGGTTTTCTGGGTTATAGCCACTCCCCTCAGTCTTATAAATAGTGACGGTTTAGGCCAGTATCACAGATAATATATATATATATATATATATATATATATATATATATATATATATATCCATCATTGTTTCAATCTGCCTTGACCTGACTGCTGGTGGAGTTAAGTAATACTTTAACGTGGCTAATAGCCATTTGAGTTTTCTCTTATGAATCACCTGTACAAATGCTGTGCCCCATTTCCTATTTAGTCCTTTGAACATCTGGCCGATTAGCTTTTTAATACACTTGCTGCACAGTTTTTCAGTCTATGGTTTACCTTGTTATTGCTTACGTTATCTTTGCATACATAAAAATCTCATATTGGTATAATCAGTTATATTTATTTTCCCCTTTATGATTCCTAGGGTGTCTTGTCCTACTTAAAAAGGTCTTTTCTCCCCCCCAAGGTTCTACAAATACACACATAGATTTTCTAATGATGTTTTGATTTTGTTTGGATTTATATACAGTTCAAGTTGTTTTGGTGTATGTTATTTGGCAGGGGCTCTAATTTCCCTTTTCTCTTGGATAGAGAGCCAGTTATAGTAAGCCATCCTTGACCCTGATGAACTGAAATTACACTTTATGTACTAGGATTATAATTTGGAGCACCTGGATGGCTCAGTCGGTTAGGCATCTGCCTTCTTCAGCTCAGGTCATGATCCCGGAGTCCAGGGATTGAGCCCTGCACTGGGCCCCCTACTCAGCAGAGAGTCTCCTTCTCCCTCTGACTCTGTGTGCGCACGCTTGCTTGCTTGCTCACACTCTCTCTCTCTCATTCAAATAAATAAATACTAATTTCATAACTTAACCTTGGATTTATATATGAAGTGCATTCTGTTTTACTGCTCTACTTGTTATTCTTGTGCCAATGGCATATTGTTTTACTCACAGTACTTTATGCTGAACTTGAATATCAAAAGACAAGTCTTTTCCTTTTTCACTGTTTTCTCGACATTTATTCTTCCATAGGAACAGTAAGAGCATTTTAACCTGGTTTCCCTTAAAAAGCCATTGGGACTTTTTTATTCCAAATTGCATGAATTTTTAATATTAAATTGAGCCTGATACTTGTATCATACTGTCTTCACATCCATGTTCCTCCTTTATTCTGGTTTTGTTTTACATTCTTTAATAAAATATTACTGCTTCCTTCATATAGGTCATATTTGTCATAAGTACATTATAATTATTTAGCTACCTAGATGCTGCTAGAGTATAGAGAAAAGCTATTGGTTTATATATATTTTTTACATACCCAGCTAATTTACCAGATTGTCTTCCCAATTCCAATTGTGCTTTTGTAGTCTCTTGAATTTCTGTGTGTGTGGTCAGCACAAAAAGATGTCAATTATTTCCCTTTTGCGTCTTAGCTAGAACTTCTAAAACGATGCTGAATAATATATATTATAGCAGGCATTTCTGTGTTACTCCTTTGGATGGCAATACTTCAGGGACGCCTGGGTAGCTCAGTGGTTGAGCATCTGCCTTTGGCTTAGGTCGTGATCCCAGGGTCCTGGGATCGAGTCCCTCCTCCATGCAAGGAGCCTGCTTCTTCCTCTGCCTATGTCTCTGCCTCTCTCTGTGTCTCTCAGGAATAAATAAATAAAAATCTTTAAAAAAAAAAAAAAAAGGTGGGGGGGATGCCTGGGTGGCTCAGTGGATGGCAATACTTCAGTAGTTAACTACTTAATATAATGTTGGTTTTGGAAAGTAGTATTTACCAAGGTTAGATAGTTTCTCTCCATTATTATTTGACTTAGAGATTTTATTAGGAATGTCTAATAATATCACATACCTTTTAGCCACCTATTGATATAATTACTTGATTTTTCTCTTTGTATTTGTTAATGTCATGAAGGATACTGAATTACACTGATAGATTTTTTAAAGTTAAACCATTCTCGAATTTCTAGAGTGAAAGTACCCTACGTAGGCAATATTTATTGTTCTTTGCTTACATTGGCTAGTATTTAGAGTTTTTGTATCTGTGTTCGTAATTGTGGCATTTTCTTGTTTTATACTATTGTCATCAGGTTTGAATGTTAATGTAGCACTAGCTGCATAAGATAAACATGGAAACTGAAAAAAAAAAAAGATAAACATGGAAACTTTTCTATAGTCGAGAATGGTTTAAAAACTGGAGGCATGGGATCCCTGGGTGGCGCAGCGATTTGGCGCCTGTCTTTGGCCCAGGGCGCGATCCTGGAGACCCGGGATCGAATCCCACATCAGGCTCCCGGTGCATGGAGCCTGCTTCTCCCTCTGCCTATGTCTCTGCCTCTCTCTCTCTCTCTGTGTGACCATCATAAATAATAAATAAAAAAAAATTTAAAAAACTGGAGGCATTATCTGATTTTTAAGGATTAGGTAGAAATCAATTGTGAAAAAAATCAATTGTGAAAGCATTTGGATCTGATGCCTCTTTTTTTATTTTAGTGTTCACCATTTTTTAAAAAGATCTTATTTATTTATTTATTTATTTATTTATTTATGACAGTGAGCAAGCAGGTGGAGGGGGAGAAGGGGAGGGAGAGGGAGAGAGAGTCTGAAGCAGAATCCCCACTGAGCATGGTGCCTGAAACTGGACTCCATTTCATGACCCTGAGATCATAACCTGAGCTAAAATGAAGAGTTGGACACTCAACTGAGCCACCCAGGTGCCCTGGGTCTAATGCCTCTTTATAAATGGTAGGTCTTTACTTTTCTGATATCTTCTGTGTTAATTAATCCATCAGGTTTTCTTCTTAAATACATTTTAGTGTCTATATTTCCCTTGGAAATTGTCCATTTTCTCTAGATCAGTACAGCTCATATGTTAATGTGCATACACATCAACCTGGAGGTTGCCATGCAAATGCTCATCCTGATTCTGTAGGTCTGGGGCCCAAGATTCTGCATTTCTTACAAGCTCCGTGGAGATGTTGATGCTGCTGGTTCATGGACCACATGGCTGAAGCCCTGTAAGGATTTAGTGCTTCTAGATTTTGGTTGGACATCAGACTCATGTGACCTACCCTTTGTCTTCCTCATACCCAGACCAATTAAATTAGAACCTCTGGGAGTGGGGCTCAGGCATCAGTAACTTTGCAAGCTCATCAGGTGATTATAATGCATAGCTAAGGTTGGAAGCTAGTCTTCTAGATTTTCAATTTATTGCCCAAAAGACGTACACAGTATTCTGATAATGATTTTATTCTCTTTCATTAAGGGTTTTATCTCCTTTTGCATCCTGAATATTGTATATTTTGTTTTCTCTATTTTTAAAAAGATTTTAAGTAATGTCTACACCCAATGTGGGGTTCAAACCCACAACCCCAAGATCAGGAGTCGCATGCTCCACTGACTGAGCCAGCCTGGCTCCCCCTCTCTGATTTTCTTTAAGCAGGCTTTCAGAGGTTTAGCTATTTGTAGATATTATCAAAGAACTTGTAATTTCTTAATTTTGTTTATTCCTTGTATGTTTTGGTTTTCTATTTAATTTCCTCTTGCATCTTTATTAGTTTTCCTATTCTGGTTTATTTTGTTATCTAGTTGAAATGTCTTATGTTTCATATTTCATTTATTTTCATTTCTTATTAAATGAACTCCTTGAAAGCTGTGCATTTTATTTGGTATACAACTTTAGTTGTGCCCCACTGAATAGTAATTGTTCTTTTTTGTAGTTTTCTAAATAGTTCTACACATCAGTTTTTATTTCCTCTTTACAGTAGATAGTGTTTAACTTCTAAATAGTGAAAGCTTTTATTAATTTCTCCAGTGTTGATCTCTAGTTTTATTGGTTTGAGCTCAAAGTACGGCCTGTATAACTTCTACATTTTTGAGGAATGTTTGAAGTTTTACTTTTGGGAGAAGCACAGAATGTTTTGGAAATATAACAGACATATTAGTATAATGTTAACTCTTCCATATCTGCTATAAATTTATAAATAAAATTGAGCTTGTTTATATTTTCAAATCCTTTATATCCTTGTTAATTTTTTACTACTTTTTGAATTTTTAAATATATATAAAAATCTCTCCCCAGGGATCCCTGGGTGGCGCAGCGGTTTAGCGCCTGCCTTTGGCCCAGGGCGCGATCCTGGAGACCCAGAATTGAATCCCATGTCGAGCTCCCTGCATGGAGCCTGCTTCTCCCTCTGCCTATGTCTCTGCCTCTCTCTCTCTCTCTCTGTGACTATCATGAATGAATAAATAAAATCTTAAAAAAAAAATCTCTCCCCATAAGGATGTTTTATGTGATTTTCTTGTATTTCAAGTTTTGCTTTATATATTTGGTGTCTATATAGATTTTTGTTATATAGATGTGTGACATCTTCATGATTGTGTCTTTTCCAGAGCATCATTTTTGTCCTCTTCAACATATTTGATCTTGAATTCTGCTTTGTTTGATATGTTTTCTATTTCAACAATCTTTTCTTATCTCCTGTATTACAAATCTCAGTCATGTTATCATGATCTAGTTAGATGTAAGTGTACACCACAGGATTTATTGTTACTGCTGTTTCTTAGTCATTTTATCTCTTTCCCCATTTGACATCTGTGCGCTGAAGAAATTGTCATTTGACTGATGTATACTTCATGTTTGTTCCCTCATCTCTGCTGTGTGGGCGTATATTCCTGAGGCCCTGACTGCCCCAAAATATCTCCTTTGCCTTGACAAACAGTATCTTAGTGGGGAGGTCACCACTTCAGGTCATAGACCCTTTTCTTTTACAGTTCATAGATGTCTCACTGTTTCCCAAACGTCAGTATTCTGAGAGATTAGATGCTAGTGTGATGGTTTGGGTTTTTTTTTTTTTTTTAATGTATTGCCTGTTCCTTTGTTGCCTGAAGGTTATATGATTTTTTTCCTTATCTTTGGAATTCAGAAAGTTCACCAGGATCTATCCTGTGTGTGTGTGTGTGTGTGTGTGTGTGTGTGTGTTCTAATCATGTCTGGGATTTATTTGTCGAACCCTTTCTTCCTGATGAGTCAAGTCCCTACTCAGCTGAGGGAAATTTGCTTATGTTTGTATTTATTCTCTGATTGGTACTTGCTTCTTTGGGCCTTCCTATAATTCACGTATAAGATCCCTGGGATTTGTCTCATCATCATAAAATGGCACCGACGAGAAAAATCCCTTTATTCCCACATCCCAGTGTGTGATCGTTATTGTACCGAAAAATTGAAATGTTTGAAATCAACATCTCTTGAAGGAAGACGCCAGAGAACGGTAATATTTGTAAATGTGTAGCTTGTCCTGGTGGAGTAAGAGTGCTCCTGAGATATTTTTCTTTAGGAGAAGGAATTTCAGCCGGAAGCTTCCTGTTGTAGAATAACAGCTTCCTGGGCACCCCTTGAGCCTCAACTTTAAAGAGGCATGTGAAAAAGACTTAACTTAATGCTTAGCATATAGTTAGTACTGGATCAGAGTTCCCCACATCTTTCTCTCCCGGAATGCTCTAAGTCTTGTTAAGCTGGCAAGAATGAGAGCATTATGATAGCAGGCAGCACCATCGTCTCTGGTTATTTTATCTCACCTTACTCAAATTGAACATGCCAGGCTGAACGAACACCAGGCTTTGTTTCAAAACAGACCAATTTACACTCCCACCAGCAAAATCTGAAAACATGGTTTTGGTGAAGATGTGCAGCATTGTTTGAGAATTCTCATTGCTATGCACTCTCACCAAAGAATGATATTTTCAGACTATTTAGGTTTGCCAATTTTGTGCATGTTAAAAAAATTTCATTGAGGCTTTAATTAGCATATCCCAACAATGAATAACATTGAGTATCTTCTCACATGTTTATTGATTATCTCTTTCCTCTTTTGTGACATGCCTGTAGAGGGGTTTGTTCGTCCATTTGCTGTTAGATTGTTTGCCTTTTTCTTGTTGATTTATAAACATCCTTTGTATATTTTTAGTATTGATCTTTTTTTTTTTATTATTAGTCCTTGATATTTAACAATCCCAGCAAATATTTTCTCTGGGATCTGTAGCTTGCCACTCTTCTATTGTGTTTCTTGATGAACAGTTCTTTATTTTATTTATTTTTTTAAAAGATTTATTTATTTATTCAGAGAGAGAGAGAGGCAGAGACTCAGGCAGAGGGAGAAGCAGACTCCATGCAGGGAGCCCGACGTGGGATTCGATCCCAGGTCTCTAGGATCACGCCCTGGGCTGCAGGCGGCGCTAAACCGCTGCGCCACCAGGGCTGCCCAACAGTTCTTTATTTAAAGTAGTAAAATTGGGACACCTGGGTAGCACAGCAATTGAGGGTCTGCCTTTGGCTCAGGACGTGATCCCGGTCCTGGGATGGAGTCCCGCATCGGGCTTCCTGCGAGGAGCCTGCTTCTCCCTCTGCCTGTGTCTCTGCCTCTCTCTGTGTGTCTCTCATGAATAAATAAATAAATAATTTAAAAAAAAAATAGTAAAATTGAAGGGCACCTGGCTGGCTCAGTCAGTGAGGCACATGACTCTTGATCTCCGGGTTGAATTTGAGCCCCACGTTGGGTATAGAGATTACTTAAAAATAAAATATTTAAAAAATAAAGTAGTAAAATTGAGATATTTTCATTATGATTAGTGCTTTATGTGTCTTAGGAAAGGCTTCCCTTCCCTATAATAAAGAAGATACCCTCTAATATCATCTTCTAAAAGCTCTATAGTTTGACTTTCCTTACTGAATTCCTTAATTCACATTTGGTTTTTAGGAAATATATGAGTTAGGCATCCAATTTAGGTTTTTTCAATTTCAAACTGGTACAATTTGAACTTCATCAAAAAACCAATACGCTCCCCACTGATTTGCAGAGTCAGCTGAGTCAGCTCTGTAATATGTATATTTCTACATATGTGAGTCTTTTTCTCTGTTTTGTTCCATTTGTCACTTGTCTTTTTATGTAAACATACCACACTGTTTGTTTGTTTGTTTTAAAAAACATCTTTATTGGGATATAATTCACATGCCATAAAATCTACCATTTAAAGAATACAATTCAATACTTTCAGTATCATCAGAGTTGTGCAACCATCACCAAGATCTAAATTTAGAATATTTCATCACTTCAAAAGAAATCTCATACCCATTAGTAGTCACTTCAGAGTCTCTGCCCTCCTTCCAGCCTCTGGCAACCAGTAATCTCTTTTCAATCTCCATAAGTTTGCTATTCTGGTCATTTCAAAGAAATGGAATTTTACCATATGTCTTCTATCCCTATATCTTCTTGGTTTTAGTGTCAGTTAATGCATTTTGTCCATTTTTAATGGAATTGTTGTTTACTTACTGTCGAGTTCTGAGTTTCTTTATATATTCTCTGGACACAAGACCTTTGTTGGGCATATAAGTTTCAAATATTTTCTTCTGGTCTGTAACTTACCTTTTTAGTTGACATATTAACATCATGTTCTGCAGATCAGAAGTTTTAAATTTTGGGATGCCTGAGTGGCTCAGTGGTTGAGCATCTGCCTTTGGCCCAGGGTGTGATCCTGGAGTTCTGGGATCGAGTCCCACATCAAGCTCCTGCGAGGAGTCTGCTTCTCCCTCTGCCTATGTCTCTGCCTTCTCTCTGTGTCTCTCGTGAATAAATAAATAATTTTTTATAAATAAATAAATAACTTTTTTTTAGAGTCCAGTATTTCAACTTTCTTCTTTTTATAGATTATGCTTTTGATATCATATCATACCTGTCTAACCCTAGGTCAAGAAGATTTTTCACCTACTTTATTTATAGTTTTGCAATTTAGATTTAGATTTATGATCAATTTTGAGTTAATTTTTGTATATTAGCCTTGAAACTTGCTACCTTTATAAATTTGCTTATTAGTTCTATGAGTTTTGGTTGTTGATTCATTGGGATTTTCTACATAGACAATCATGTCATTGTGATATGTTTTTACTTGTTACATTCTCATCTTAGGAAATTTCTTTTCCTGGCCTTATTGGAAATTTTTGCCTTTTTCTGCTCTTTGAAATAAAGCATTCAGTCTTTCAGTAATAAGTATTATTTTAGCTATGGAGTTTTTTTGTAGATGCCCTTTCCTTTTTACATATTGTTGGATTCAATTTACCAAATTTTTGTTTAGAATTTTTTTAAAGATTTTATTTATTATTTTGAGGGAGAGCAAGAAAGCATGAGCATGGGGAAGGGCAGAAAGAGAAGCAGACTCCCCACTGAGCAGGGAGCCCAATGCAAAGCTCCATCCCCAGACCCTGGGATCCTGACGGGAGCTTTACTGACTGAGCCACCCAAACTCCTGAATATTCTTTTGAACTACGGTACCCCTTCATATGCATAAAAAAACTCCTGGAGTATTTACAGTTAACATCAATCTTGTGGCGCTTCTGTTGCCTTGGCTTTCTAACGCCAGAGTCTAGCTTTGGGTCCTGGGGACACAAACATTTCCAAAAAATATGACTTGCATCAACCCTGGATTACTACCTTTCTCTGCAATTTGGGGAAATCCTATGTTAATGACAAAGGGAAACAAAGAGGAAGTCATAGCAGTGAAAGGCTCAGGAAGCAGTCCTCTGGTGCAGGTCCCTGATATTCAGCACACGAATGCGCAAGTTATCTCTGGCCATCAGCAACTCTGATGTTCTTCTTTGACAGGAAGGAAATAATTTTCACTTGCGTGGGAAGGGAGGTATTGTCAGGTAAAAATGTCTTTCTTACTGGGTAGAAATTGCTGTGTGGCATTATTGAGCACCTCCCTCCACCTGCACCTCAGGTTGAGCAGTTCTGCCCTTTAGTCCTTATCATGCACCAGGGGATTAGCCATTGAAGCTGCTTTAGATAGAGCTGCTCTCTTCACACACACCAGGCCCCGGCCCCGGGATTGCAGACTCCAGGATTTGCCTCAAGCACCTATCAATTACTCCCCCACCGCTCCCCATCATCTCTGATTCTTCAGCTTAACTTAACTTTGTGCATATTTCCCCCTGAGATCTGGCCTCAGACACCTTGGGATGCCAAGGCCCACTGTGAACCCACTGGCTCAATTGATCATGTTCTTGATATTTAGCCCTTCTAGTTACACAAGCCAATAAATTCCCTTTTTATGCATAAATTCTTTAGAATTGGACTTCTAATTTCTCAAGAACATAAAGAGCCCTAATACAGAAATATTATATCAAGTGTATTGAATGCCAGACTAAGCAGTGTACATCAATATTCACTAGGGAGAGGGAACCCTTGGAAATTTTTGAACAGACAAGGGGCATCCTTTTATTTATTCAGTCACTCAAACATTTATTGAGTGCTACCATGTACACTGTGCTGGATCGTGAGTATCCAGTGGTAAACAACAGCATGATCCCTGCCCTGAGGACCTACTGCTCATTCCATTCAGTAAATAATGGTTGAGTGCTGATTATGTATAATACACTGTGGTTAGTGCTTGTTGACACAAGGCACTTCGTTTAAGGTGGTACCAAAAATGGTGCTGTTGGAAGGTCGAACTGGTTTGTACCAGTGTACAGGTGTTCTGGATGGACTGGACCCAGATGGGGATGCCATTCAAGGGCTACTGCAAGCGCCTAGCTGTGGGTTAGGAAGGACCTGAGCTACAGCAGGGATGAGAGGGAGGGAAAGCAGGAGCAGCCTTGAAACCAGTCTGTGGGGAAGGAAAGCTGAAGACAAGTTGATTGATTGCATGTGGGAGAAGAGAAAAAGAGAAGTAGAAAATGGATTTTGAGGATGACTCGAATGGTGATGCGTGAACATTGGCAGAGATACGGGAAAGAGAAGCTGGTCTGAGCGATGGTGAGAACTTTTGTATCTATGTTCATGACAGATGTTGGTTTGTGGTTTTCATATCTTGTGATGATTTCTTTTCTTTCTCTTTTTCCCTAATCAGTCTGGCTAGAGGTTCATCAGATTTATTAAAATTCTCCAAGGGGCAGTATTTGGTTTCATTTGTTTTCTTGGGTGTTTTTTTTTTGTTGTTGTTGTTGTTTCATTGATTTCTGCTCTGATCTTTGCATTATCTTTCTTCTGATCAATTTGGACTTAATCTTCTTTTTCTAGTTTTTTTTTTTTTTAAGATTTCATTTATTCATTCATGAGAGAGAGAGAGAGAGAGAGAGAGAGAGAGGCAGAGGGAGAAGCAGGCTCCATGCAGGGAGCCCGACGTGGGACTCGATCCCCGGTCTCCAGGATCACACCCTGGGCAGAAGGCAGGTGCTAGACTGCTGAGCCATCCGGGCTGCCCCTTTTTCTAGTTTTTTTAAAGATGGAAGCTGAAGTAATTGATTTGAGTCCTTCTTATTTTCTAATTTAGTTATTTGGTCCTAAGTATTTCCCCTCTCGGTACTACTTTATTGTCATCTTACAAATTTTGAGATGCTGTGTTTTCTTTTTCATTTAGTTCAGTTTGCTTTCTAATTTCCTTTTTGACCCATGAGTTATATAGAAGTGTGTTATTTAGTTACCAAATATTTGAAAAGAAAATGTACTCTGCCCTAGTTGGGGGAGTGTTCTGTAAATGTCAATTAATTAGGTCTAGGTGGTTGGTAGTTTTATTCAAATTTTTTATTTGAAAAATATAAAGCTTTTCAAATTTTATATTTGCCCCTGCTCCCAGGGCAGCCCTGGTGGCTCAGCAGTTTAGCGCCGCCTTTAGCCCAGGGCATGATCCTGGAGACCTGGGATCAAGTCCCACGTCAGGCTCCCTGCATGGACCCTGTTTCTCCCTCAGCCTGTATCTCTCATGAATAAATAAATAAAACCTTTAAAAAAAAAAAAACCACAAATTTTTTATAACTGTCCTGATTTTCTGCCTATTCTATATATTATTGAGGGGGATATTGAAGTCTCTGATCACAGTGTGGATTTGTCTTTTTCTCCTTTCAGTTCTATTAGTTTTTGCTTTACGTATTTTGGAGTCCTATTATTAGATGCATAAATGTTTAGGATCTTTCTGCCACTTGATTAGCTCATCCCTTTATCATTATGAAATGCTCTTCTTTATTCCTCATAATAGCCTTTGCTGTGAAATAGGCTTTGTCTGAAATTAATGTAGCCACTCCAGCTTTCTTATTAGTATTAGAATGGTATCTTTTCCATCCTTTTATTTTTAACCAGGTATCTTTATATTTAAAGTTCCTTTCTTATAGGCAACATATAGTTAAGTCTTCCTTGTTGGTAATTTAAACTGACAATCTCTTCCTTTTTAATGAGGTGTTTAGACCATTTACATTTAACGTGAGTATTGATGTTATTAGGTTTAAGTCTATCATCTTTTGCTAGTTTTCTGTCTGTCCCATCTGTTCTTTGTTCCCTTCGTTCTCTACCCCCAGTTTTATTGAGGTGTAGCTGACAAATAAAAATTGTACATGTATTGTTTTGATTTACATGTACATTGTGTTACCACAATCAGGCTAATTTACATATTCATTGCCTCACATAGTTAACCTTTTTATTTGTGTGTGGTGAAAACACTTAAGATCTATACTATCTTAGCAAATTTCAAGTATTCGATGCAGTATTATTATTATTTTTTAAAATTATTTATTTATTTATTTATTCATAGACACAGAGAGAGAGGCAGAGACACAGGGAGAGGGAGAAGCAGGCTCCACGCAGGGAGCCCGATGTGGGACTTGATCCCGGGTCTCCAGGATCAAACCCCAGGCTGCGGGCGGTGCCAAACCGCTGCGCCACCAGGGCTGCCCTCGATGCAGTATTATTAACTGTAGTCACTATGTTGTACATTAAATCTTCAGAACTTATTCACCCTATGTAACTGACACTTTGTACCCTATGACCAAAATCTTCCTATTTCCTCTACCTCTCAGTCCCTGAAAATCACCATTTACTCTCTGCTTTAATGAGTTCAACTTTTTTAGATTACACACATAAGTGAGATCATGCAGTATCTGTTTTTCTGTGTCTGGCTTATTTCACTTAGCATAATGTCCTCCAGGTTCATCTGTGTTGTTGCAAATAGCAAGATTCCTTTTTTTTTAAAGGTTGAATAATGTTCCATTGTGTGCGTGTGTGTGTATGTCTGCGTGTACATGTATGTGCTACATTTTCTTTAGTCATTAATTCATTACAGGCACATTAGATGCTTCCGTATCTTGACTGTTGTGACTAATGCTGTAGTGAAAGTGGGAATACAGGTATGTCTTTGAGATCCAGTTTTCTCAACATCATTTATGAAGAGACTGTCCTTTCCCCATTGTGTGATGACTTCTTTTAGCTTTTGTGAGTTTGAAAAAGTCTTTATTTCCCTTCATTTTTTAAAGATTTTCACTTGGCATAGAATTCTAGATAGACCTTTATTCTTTTAATACACTGAAGATGTTTCTTCACTGCTCTTTTGCTTGTGTTGTTCCAAAGAAAAATATGCTGTATTATCTGGCTGCTTTTAGATTTTCCCTTTATCCTTGGTTTTGAGCAATATGATTATGATGTGCCTTGTAATGGTTTCCTTCATGTTTTTTGTGCCTAGGAGTCACTGAGTTTCCTGGATCTGTGAATTTATAGTTTTTATCATATTCGGGAAAAGTTTGTCTATTATTAATCTGTTATTAATCTTATCCAGTGTAATTTCATGTCAGACATTGTAATTTTTATCTCTCGAAGCTTGATTGGGTCTTTTAAAAAATACATCTTCCACGTCTTAACTTTTTGAGCGTATGAAATACTGTTAGAACTCTTCTAATGTTCTTGTCTACTAATTCTCACATCTGTGTCATTTTAGGTTGGTTTGGTTGATTTATCACCCCCCTCCCCACCTCATTTTAGGCTGTATTTTCCTGCTTCTTTGCATGCCTAGTAATTTTTTAATTGGACACCAGACATTGTGAATTTTACCTTGTTGAGTACTGGATAATTTTGTGTTCCTATAAACACTCTTGAGTTTTATTCTGTGATACAGTTAAGTCACTTGGAAACAATTTTATTCTTTCAGGTCTTGCTTTTAAGATTTGTTAGACAGGACCAGAACACTGTTTAGTCTAGGGTTAATTATCTCCCCAACTGACCCAAGATTCTTCTGAGTACTCTGCCAAATTGCCTGTGAATTTTGAAGTTGTCCAGTCTGGTTAGTGGGAACAGGCAGTATTGTTGGCCTTGTGTAAGCTTGAGTACTGTTCCCTCTTCATTTAGTTTTTCCCTTGGCCTTGGACAGCTTGCTAACATGCTTGTGCTGATTAGCACTCTGCTGAATACTCAGGGGGGCCCTCTGTAGATAGTTGGAGTTCTCTCTGTGTCTTTGCAGTTTTTTCCTCTCTGGAACTCATTCCTGCAGATTCTCGCCATTTTGATCTCCCTAGATTTTCGGCTTTTTCTCTTCAATTTGGGGAGGTTGCCAGGCTATTCCTGAATTCTTTCCTGCACAATGAGCTCAAAACTCAAGGTAGTAACGTGGGGCAGTCCCAGGGATCACCTTGTTTGATTCTCAGTTCTCCTCATCACTGTCATTTGTTGCTTAAAGATCTGTGTTGTGTAACCTAGTTTTTCCCTCCCACTCCCACCCCACTATCTTTTGGTTGTTTCAGATGAGAAGGTAAATTCGGTCCTCTTACTCCATCTTGGCCAGAATCCTTCAAATAATTTTGGATGGTATGTTTGACATTGTGTATGAAAAATTATAGAGATAACTCAATTCACTGTGAATTGTTATTTTCTTAGAGAATAGTTTTTTTTTTTTTTTTTTTTTTTAGCTTCAGGCTAGAAGCTGAAAGAGAAGCAATTCTCCTTAATATAATCAGGGATTAAACTGATTTGAAGCTGAGAGTTCAGTCTTTTTGAGGGCTTATTCGTTTCTGATTCATTCTTATCCCTAATATATGGCCCTACAGAGATTTCAGCTGAAAACATGCAGTGTTTATCAGTGTCCCTTTTCCTTAGTGGACCCTAAACTCTTTAACTTCCCCCCTATCCCTTTGAGACCTTTGGAAGCACTGCTCAGTTCCACAGCTTATGAGTCATCGCTTTTGCTGAGCTTCTCAGCCTTTCAGCTGCTTTTTTAGAATCAGTAAATGCCTCCGAGGGAAAAGAAGTCAGCAGTGAATGCTGGTCTCATCTTTGTATGTTTCTCATCTCTGTTTTATCTTGGTCTTCGTAGCATTGGCCCTGATACCTTCAAACTGATTTTGAAAAATGTCAAAAAAAAAAAAAAAAAAGAAAAGAAAAGAAAAATGTCTTACTTGCTGTTTCTTGTTGTACTTTGTGAAAGAATTTATATACAAGTTAATTACTATTGCCCAAAATAGAAAATATATATTCCATTTTTTATGGGTTACTTTTTTCTTCCACTTCATCAAGGTGTTTGACATTTGCATTCTATTCTATAAACATAATTTCTAGTTTAGTGTTAATTCTAAATTTACAGTTAATACTCCTCACCCATCATTTTACCACTGCAATGCCATCTTTGGGCTCTTTATTTTGATTCAGCATTTGGGTGGTTGCGTTTATTCACAATTTTTTTCTCTGGGATCCTCCTTCCCCTGTTTCAACTGGCTTGATTTCTCTCCAGGTCTATTTGTGTAGCTGCTACCCTTGAATTATTTCTACTTATTTTCCTGGTTATATTTACCGTTTCTTTAATATTCTGTCTTTCTCTTTCTAGGCTTACACAATCACATATTGGAACACATCCTCTAAATTCCTGAAAAGGGTTTGGGAAGATAAACTTTTAGTCCTTGCATGTCTGGATATGTCTATTCTGTTCTCACTCTTGATAGTTGAAGCTATATTATTTCCTTTTTAAAGTATTTAGAGGCTGTGATGAGAATCTGACAATAATGTTATTCTAGTTCTTTTGAAGGCAATATGTTTTTCCTCTTTGGGAATTTAAAGGACTCTTTTTCTTTATTCTCGGTGTTCTGATACTTCATCATAATAGATGATCCAGATAAATATTTTAAAAATTATCCTCCTTGGCATTTGATTGACTTTTGAAATATGAGAGCTAGTGTCTCTTTTTCACAGCTGGGGAATTTTCATCTCATTTCTTTTATTATATTCTCCCTCTCTTCCCTGTAGCTACTTTGGAATTTTCATTAGATCAGTGCTGCTACTTCTAAATTTGTCCTTGGTCTCTTAACTTTTCTTTCACATTTTTACCTCTTTTGTTCCCCTTTTTGCACTGTGTCTTGAGCAGATCACTCAGAAAAACTTGTTCTTGGGGCACCTGGGTGGCTCAGTCAGTTAAGCATCTGCCTTCAGCTCAGGTCATGATCCCGGGGTCCTGGGACTGAGCCTGCTTCTCCCTCTTCTTCTGCAGGCCACTCCCCCTGCTTGTGCTCTCTTTCTCTCTCTGTCAAATAAATAAATAAAATCTTTAAAAAAGAAAAGAAAAACTTGCTCTTCAGCTAGAGCGTTTTTTGATATTCAAATTTTTATTTTCCAATTTTAATTGGTTTATTTCTTAACAGCCAATTCTTGTTTTATGAGTGTGATAGCCTCTCTAATCTTTCTCCTGATATTAATAATTAATTCTAAGTCATTTTCTTTCTTTTTTTTGGTATACTTTTTATTGGAGTTCGATTTGCCAACATATAGCATAACACCCAGTGCTCATCCTGTCAAGTGCCCCCTTCAGTGCCCATCACCCAGTCACCCCATCCCCCCTGCCCGCCTCCCCTTCCACTACTCCTTGTTCGTTTCCCAGAGTTAGGAGTCTCTCATGTTCTGTCTCCCTCACTGATATTTCCCACTCATTTTCTCTCCTTTCCCCTTTAATCCCTTTCACTGCTTTTTATATTCCCCGTATGAATGAGACCATATAATGTTTGTCCTTCTCCGATTGAATTCTAAGTCATTTTCTGTGTGCTATATCTACTCTTAATAATTTTAATTTGTCAGGACTTCATGTGATCCATTTATTGCAAGGCATCTATCCAAAGAAATCTAGGTCAGCAGCCAACATTCATTCATGATGAGTAATTTACAGCTTTACTTGGTCCCCTGAGAAAAACCAAAGAGAAAATGTATTTTTAATGCCTATCTAACATCTTAAATATTCCTTCTCCCTGCTGCTTCTCCAATAAAATTTACCCTGCTGGTTTCAGATCTCTGAAAATCTCTTCCACTATCACTTTCCAACCTCCTCAAATCCCCTCAAATATCTAGCCCTTATAGCTTCTTATTTTTCCCCACTCAGCTCTTCTTCTTCCAACTTGGAATCTCTATGTTCTTTATTTTCTTTTTCTTATCTCTTTGTGCATTACCTGTGGATTCTCCACAATGAAGGAAAATCCAAGAGCTGCAACATGAAAAAGACTCTTTCCCCCTTAGAAACTGAACATAGTGAGGGAAGATTATGAATGTTCATATTATAAAATTGTTGTCCCTGTTACACCTTTCCTGAGGAAGTATTTGAAAGTTTCTGTAAGGAGAGTCCCAGTGTTTGATAGTGGCACCCAAAGAATACTTCTCCAGTTCAATCTCCATCCTTCTCCTGTTGACACGAGTTTAACTACTTTTTTGGCATTGTGGAGGCCAGACCAGACTGTGCCTGCCTGAGTTCATCATGATTTCTTCTCACATACCTTAGAGCCAGAGAGAGGCACACTCCACAGTTTCTGCCCTATGTAATGCGAAAATGAGGATGTTCACCAAGTAGATATCTTTCTGTTTGCAGGCCACTTGCTGGATGGCAGTCTTCCTTAACAACTTGACATAAACCCAGGCCATATAGAAGATCCCAGTGTTTGGAGGTAGCATTTTAGGTCTCATTTATCTACATTTGTCTGTGTTTCCAAAATGCTAGGGTATGAGGGGCTGAAAACTCACTGCCAGCCCTGTTATGATTCATCCTGTTCAACTGAAAGCAAATTAATGTGTATAGTCTCCCAACTGAACTTTTGGGAGGGAGGGGCCCTACTCAGGTTTCAGACCCTGCTTTATCTAAACCACTGGGATCTTGCTTATCTTGGGTTCAATTTTGTATTTTGGATCACTTCTCTCCCCTAGATCTACACCAGAATCTTCAGACTGAGCTTGATTATTGATTCTTGCTTTGGGAGAATAGATATGATGACCTTTTTCTCGTCCTCAGATTAGCTTCGCCAACAGTGAGAATTCTGAAGATTGTGCTGAAGTCTAAAATGGTGCAATAAATCTTGACTATAAATTAGGATGACAGGCTTTTAATCTGGATCAGAGGTTCTCAATTCTAGTTGCACATGAGACTCACCTGGGATCATTTGAAAAAAGTCCTCTGCACAGGACTCACCCCTGGCAAGTAGAATGTGAATCTCTGAGAGAGGAGTCAAGACATTGGTATTTTTAAAAAGCTCCCTAGATGACTGAATATGTAGCCAAGGTTGAAAAACTCTGCTCCTGGTGCTTCTGGCCCTTCCAGACTTGTTGTCTTCTCCCCCACGAGATGCCTGCTGTAACAGTCTAGAGAAGTAGGCAGTGCTCTGTCCCCTTTCTCACCAACATGTGCTAATGAATTGGGCCTATGAATTGCAGCCATTGTCCATTCTGTTATTCTCTCAAGGGCTGTGAGGTGGCTCTCAAAGACAAACAAAAAACCATTTCGGTGACCTAGAGTCCATGAACAGCCCTAACATGGGAGTCACTTGTAGTTGCTCTGTTCTTGTGGCTTCAATTCTTGTCCCATTTCTTTGGCATCTCTAGTCACAGATCAAAGTCTTTTATCTGGTACCTCAAGAAATACTTCCCACGTTTTAGCAATAAAATTATCTGTGATAACAGTGGCCTAACAGTGATAGGGCAGTTCTGTTCATTACTGGAATAGAAGGATCTTTTATGGTCCAGAATAAATTATATACTCATCAAAAAAAAATACTTCCCACAAATTGATCATGTTTCTGGTAGCAAGTATTCTTTTTTTTTTTTTTTTGGTAGCAAGTATTCTATATCAATGACTCTGAAAGCCCACATTCACCAGCCTCACAGAGGCTGCTAAGTGCCAGGGGGCTAGTGGCACCGGTGGAGTTTAGGAGGGTCCTCAGTGAATGCAAGCATGTTGGTCACAAGACCTCTGTCTCCATCCAGGAACAACTTTAATTTCTTCAGAGTCTAGATATCTGCAGAGGTTATGTTTTAAGTGACATCTGATTTTAACTTCAGACTTACTCAATTTGGTAGACATACATAATGCTGCATATGTTTGGTTTTGCTCTAATATATGTAGTTCCAACAGCATATTCTCCCCAAAATTTTCCACCTTGACTTCATACCTCACAATGTCCCTTTTTGGGGGGCTACCTGGGGTGAGTGTCAAAGTTATTAATGTTTGTGTCTGGGCAACTCCTTTTAAAAAAAAAAACAAAAAACGACTTATTTATTTATTTGAGAGACAGACAGACAGAGTGGGGGGAGGGACAGAGGGAGAGAATCTCAAGCAGACTCCCCTCTGAGCACCAAGCCCCCGGGGCTCTCTCGCAACCCATGAGATCATGAACTGAGTTGGATGTTTAACTGACTGAGCCACCCAGGCACCCCAACTCTTGTTCTTTAACATCGTTGTTCTGATAGTCTGACATTTATGGTGAATATGTTCAGGTTTAACACAAGTTATCATCTGAAGTCCAGCTGAATATTACACCTTTAAACACAAAGATGGCTTATGGTACCTCAGAAAGCAGTCTGGGATTAATGACTTTTGCCTTATTAGGGAAGAGATGGGATGGTTGATAACTACCCCACACATGACCTTTTCCTCTTTATCTTCCATTTGAGAGAAAGCAAACCTTTGTGAGTAACTGGAGAGGTAAAAGATGTAGCATATCCACACCTCAGCCAAGCAGACACACAAAATTGGTTCTTTACTTCATAATCCAAGCTATATGGAATCTAAAGAAGAACTTGGCATGTTGTCGTTAGCCATTCAACCCATCCTGGGCATGTGTGTCCACTTGTTGCACTGCTAGAGAGCAACATCCTTGAACCATTTTCAACATCGTTTCTTCCCCATATCCCTTGATCTTTTTATTACCTTTGCCAATAGCTGTCGGTTATACTGCTCTCCATCTAGCTCTCCTCTTGGATGGAGGAGGAGGAGCTTTAGGTCCTGCAGGTGGAAGAGGATGGTGGAAGAGTTCATTGTGGTGAGGTGACCCTCAGGAGAAATAGTTACAAAGCAGTCAGACATTTCTGTGGAGGATAACTTCCTGTTGGTGTATATTTTGGTGCTAATTATGCTGAAAGAGCTCGTGGCTCCTTCCTAGCTTTTATTTACATTTTTTAAAAAGTCTACTCCTATTATCCCAGCTTTGAGATGTTTCAGACTCCTCCAGGTGGAGTGAAAAGAAGACACACACATACACACACACACATACACAAAACCGTCCCTCCATAAATACCAGAAGCAACTCTGATATTTCTTATGTTGGTTGAGCTTGGTGCCTGTCTTTCATGGCAGTGGATTCCCTCAAATGTTCTCTGAGTTTTGTGTGTTCATATTTGTGTTTGAGAATTCCTGTTGTATGGCGGTGGTAATTGTTCTGATTATGGAGTTTGTTTTGAGGATTATAGGGCCGGAGTGGAGTGAGGGATGCTTTGCTGCCTCTGTGTCCGTTGGTGATTGCTGGCATCATGGGGTAGTTTTGGGCAGAGAGTACATGTTGCAGCTGTTCACTGCTCAGCACAAGCCCCTGGAGGACACAGGATGAGAGAAACAGAGACAAAGACAGAGACAGAGAGAGAAAGTGAGAACTCCCCATGTAGTCTTCAAATCAACCACCTAGAAGACTGCTCAGCCCCCATGGGAATGTCCCTTCTGATACACTAGTAAGTTACGTCCTATAGATTGAAAAACACTGCTGGATAACTTTTAGTATTTATAATTACCCAGAGATTTTTAGAGTACACAGCTGAAGGAGAAATGAGGGCGCAAGAAGGCTACATTGAGAAACTTTCCCAGAACATGGCACCAAAAGATAAAGGAACAGAACAGAGGATTGTAAATGCACAGGGAGGAAAGATTCAGTAGTTACAAGGTTCCTCTTAAAGTTATTTCCAAAAGGAGATAAAGCAACGTTCAAAAAAATTGTAATAATAGTCAAGAAATTTCCAGAATTGAACTTAAACACAAGTCCCTAGATTGAGAGAGACTTTGAGTGCATATCAGTATTTTAAAAAGGGCCACTTTTCCGGGGGTACAATATTTTGTTAGGCACAAATGGCCACATATTGCTGAATTTATCAGTTGTGATGCTGAACTGAGGTACTTTTAGTTTAAAATGACTGCTTGCTTAGTACTAGTCAGATCCTGGCTTACAGGCAAAAACTTTACGTGCTCTTATGATGTAATTTGTCACCATATGTGTCAAAATCTACAACAAAATTTTAAAAAGACAGTCACAGAAATCCCTTTGAATTATAGCAGAATTGTATTATTTTTCTTTGAAAATTGATCAATAGTTATATATCATAAATCCCTATTAACAAGATTATTTAATTGGCTGCTTAAATCTCTTTATTCCCAGGGTAGGCTGTGTCAGAAGATGCTATTCTCAGGGGAGTCGGTACCAGCTCATAGTGAAGGCTGCCATCTACTGGATTTACTAATATTCTAACACCAGGAATTGTCTTTCAGGACTCTGGGATACTAGTATTGCCTTCATGCTTGCCCCTTCCCCTTACAGACCCCATTCTAATACAGCATAAACACAACCCCAAATTCACATGGGACGATTATAGCAGCTTCTAATCTGGATCCTAATGATGCTTGTCTCTCCTTGAGTGTGCCGCACTCATCACTTGCTTCTAATGAATATAATATGACAAAAGCAATGGGTTGTCCCTTTTAAAATTGGGTCACAAAAGACTATGACTTCTGTCTGGGTCACAGTTGACCCAGTTCTGTCTGGTGCCTCTTGCTTGCTTGTTCTGATGAAGCCAGCTGCCATGTTGTGATCTACACCATGGGGAGGTCCACATGGCAAGGAACTGAGGGCAGTCTCTGGCCAACAGCCAGTGAGAAACTGAGGCCCTCACTGGAACCAAGATTCTTAGTCTAACAGCTTGTGAGGAACACAGTCCGGCCAACAGCCCCCTGAGTGAGCTTGGAAGCAGAGCCTTCTCCCATAGAGCCTTCAGATGAGACTGCAGCCCTGGTCAACACCTTGCTTGCAGCACTGTGGGAGACCCTGGTTCCTGACCCACAGAAACTGTGAGGAAATAAATATTTTGAGCCATTAAGTTTTGGGATAATTTGTTAGGTAGATAAGTCATTCAAGAGCCAAAGCTGGCTCACTAATTTTGGTAGATTTTCAAAAGCTTTAGAAGCTTTCTATTTAAATTTGGCCTAAGCCTCATAAAGAAGTTCTGCTGTGCCTACTTGGTTAGCCGTTTAGACCTTACGTTTCCAAGGGAGTACTCCCGGAAGCTTCTGGGGCCACTTGGTCTATGGTCCTGCAAAAAAGGGTGTCACCAAAGGCAAATCTTTATCATACACCAGGCGAGTGAATATTTTAAGGTAAGTATACTTTCCAGAGCACTATGTGTTATTTTTATTATAAATTTTCATTTGTAAGAGGAAAACATCCTCCTGGTGAACATAAATACCTTATAAATAAAGTCCTCTTTGACAGCAACCTAGTCTAGGTTCCTCTCCTCCCTACCTCCTCACTCTTTATTATGACTTTGAAGTAAATCTTTTGAGAACTTAAAAGATATGTATATAAACATGCATGTGCCTGTTTTTACAAAAATAATATTCTCCTGCAGCATCATTCACTGTTTCCAATCCTCCTTGTTTATTTTTATTCAACCATCTCATCCGGTTCTGAATTCCCTGTGAGTACATATGCATCTAGTTCATTCTTAGCCATGAAATGATGAAAACACCACATTTTACTTATCTTGTACTGATGACCATTAGGTTGTACCCAGAATTTCACTCTTACACACAATGCCAAGACGAACATCTCCCACCTATCTATTCCAATGTGTTTTCTAGAGCAGATACTGAATCATATAATATGTACAAATTTAGTCTTAGCTACTCCACCAAATTGCTTGACAAAATGGCTGTGCCAATTTATACTTCCTGCAGTAATGAAAGTGCCTCTTTGTCCTAAACTTTGCCAAAATGTCATATTTTCCAGTCTGGTGGGTGAAAAATGATTTCTTGTTTCAGTTGCATTCCCCTGGTTATTAGTGAGGTTGAAAATCCTTTCATATATTTATTGGCAGTTTTTCCCCTTTTTCATAGGGCTTCTATGAGAGCAGTTGTGTGTGGGGGGGGGTGAGGAGGGTGTAGATTTGAACTTTGTTGCCAACTACGGAGGGGAGTTGCACTCCAGTTCTGAGAACATCAGCTGCCCATTGCTGATAGCACTGGGAGAGCCTGTGAGAAACGGAGATCACGTGGAGCCTCTCCCTTTATGGGGAGGAAAAGCCACTGGTTTTAGCTGGGACATTAATCTAGAGAGCCACTGGGCTTATCTGGTACACGAACTGCTTGTCTCTTCTTGATATTACTGTGTGAAGGCAAAATAAGGGGCTTATGATACTGGCTTGATTAACTGCTTCTGATCAAGACGAAATTGGTTGCTGCCACACTATGGGGGTAGGGTAGGGGATGGATGCAACACGGGGCTCCCCTGGGTGAAAGTTAATGGAAGACTACTAGAAGCCTAAACAGGCAGGATTGACCAGGGCATAGACTGTCAGAAATTAGAGGTTGGAACACCTCATGACAGCAAGGCAGGAGGAATTAGGGTTCTATGATGGAGGAGGGAAACCTCAGATCTAGTTGCAAAAACAAGACTGTTTCTGATTCTCAAATTGTCTTCCTTGCCAAATATGTGTATTTATGAATTTGAAAGAATTTCTTGTATCTTTGACTGACCCCGTTCTCAACATAGATGAAGACGGATAAACCTGCTCTTTAGACCGTGGGTTACAGAATGTCGCTGGAATTAGAAGAGGAACAGACTTGACCCAAAGGTCTTGATCTTGCAGCTGGATACAGAAACCGAGGAGACTTCAGTGCGTCTCTCTTTGGGAAGTGTGAGCACATCTTATGTTGTGAGGGATAAAATCACATTATTTCAGACGACAACATTTTGGGGAGTGTATACACGGGCAGATGGGTTATGTGACTGATGAGTGACCAAAAGGATGGATTGATTTGTGAGGGGAGAGGGGCACCACCGCACATTGACCCATCCTTCCTATAACAGCAGCACGATTACTTCTGGGCAATACTCTAGGTGTATAAAATCTTGGTGGAATGATAAATTGAGATGTTGGCTGAAGTCCTGCTACAGAAACTAAAGAGGCCCCTGAAGGCTCCATCTGCCAGATTCTTCCTCTCAAGTCTGCAGCCGAGCCAAAGTGTCAGCGTGTTGCCTAAAGTATGTGAGGGTGACTCATTCTCCTGGAACTTTTAATCCTTTAATCCTAAACGGGGGTGAAGCAAATCAATTAATTCATTCCAGGGGCTGTGCTGGGAAAGATCATCAAGCTACTCCAGTTAGAGACTCTCTGGAACTCCCTGGTTCTGTTTGTTCTACTGGATGAATATACTTCACTGTACTGATCCATTCTCCATCCACATATCGGGCTATCTCAAATACTGCTTTTTTTTTTTTTTAAAGATTTATTTATTTATTCATTCAGAGAGAGCGAGAGAGAGGCAGAGACACAGGCAGAGGGAGAAGCAGGCTCCATGCAGGAAGCCCGATGTGGGACTCGATCCCGGGTGTCCAGGATCACACCCCGGGCTGCAGGCGGCGCTAAACCACTGCGCCACCCACCGGGGCTGCCCTCAAATACTGCTTCTGTGAATACTCTTGCCCTTCTCTTTTGGTGTACACGTTTGCACATTTCTCTTGGGCCTAAACCCAAGAGTACAATTGCTGGGTGGTAGTTGTAAATAGAGATTAAATAGGCGTCTTTATTAAGATCTAATGTTAAATGGTATTTTTGCCTACCTCCAGGACCACCGAGGACCTCAGAACATTCCATTTGTACCCCCTCCTGACCTGTATGTCATCGTAGTTGTGTATGTTAGGCCTCCCCAAAGTATTATTACTCTGTCGAGCAGTCAATATTGGACCTACCCACATCTTTAGCCTTTCGCTTATACATCCTTCCTTCCTGCCAATCCAAACTTCCATCTGGGATCATTTGCCTTTGGCTTTGAATGACATTCCTTACTATTTCCTTTAAGGAAATTCTGCTGGTGAGGAATTCCATCAGCCTACTGTCTGAAACTATTCTTTTTCTCCTTCATTTTGCTTTTTTTTTTTTAAAGATAATTTATTTATTCATGAGAGACACAGAGAGAGGGAGGCAGAGACTACAGGCAGAAGGAGAAGCAAGCTCCACACAGGGAGCCTGACGTGGGACTGGATCCCAGGTCTCCAGGATCACGCCCTGGGCTGAAGGAAGCGCTAAACCGCTGAGCCCCCCGGGCTGCCCTGTCATGGAAATTTTTTCTCCTGCTTATCTTCTAGTTTATCAATTATCTCTTTAGTTGTGTATAATGATGCTGTTAAGCTCATGGATCAAGTTATTAATTTCAATTACTGTATTTTTTTGTTCTGGATTCCCATTTGATTTTATTTACCATTTCTAATTTTGTTGCTAAAATTTTAAGTCTTCTCTTAATTTTTTTAGCATATTAAATAGTTATTTAATTTAATTTAATTAGAGATAGAAAGTGAGCATGAGCCAGGGAAGGGGCAGAGGGCAAAGGAAAAGCTCCCACTGAGCAGGGAGCCCGATTGGGGCTTGATCCCAGGACTCTGACATCATGACCTGAACCGAAGGTAGACGCTCAACCAACTGAGCCACCCAGACACCCCATTAACCAATTATTATTATTATTTTTTATGATAAATTTATTTTTTATTGGTGTTCAATTTGCCAACATACAGAATAAAACCCAGTGCTCATCCCGTCAAGTGCCCCCCTCAGTCCCCATCACCCATTCACCCCCACCCCCCACCCTCCTCCCCTTCCACCACCCCTAGTTCGTTTCCCAGAGTTAGGAGTCTTTATGTTCTGTCTCCCTTTCTGATATTTCCCACACATTTCTTCTCCCTTCCCTTATATTCCCTTTCACTATTATTTATATTCCCCAAATGAATGAAACCATATAATGTTTGTCCTTCTCCGATTGACTTACTGCACTCAGCATAATACCCTCCAGTTCCATCCACGTTGAAGCAAATGGTGGGTATTTGTCGTTTCTAATGGCTGAGGAATATTCCATTGTATACATAGACCACATCTTCTTTATCCATTC
Organism: Vulpes vulpes; assembly: GCF_048418805.1. Lineage (NCBI taxonomy): Eukaryota > Metazoa > Chordata > Mammalia > Carnivora > Canidae > Vulpes > Vulpes vulpes. The sequence continues at coordinate 19,767,878 of NC_132796.1, forward strand.
ATCTTTCGGTGGACACCGAGGCTCCTTCCACAGTTTGGCTATTGTGGACATTGCTGCTATAAACATCGGGGTGCAGGTGTCTCGGCGTTTCATTGCATCTGTATCTTTGGGGTAAATCCCCAACAGTGCAATTGCTGGGTCGTAGGGCAGGTCTATTTTTAACTCTTTGAGGAACCTCCACACAGTTTTCCAGAGGGGCTGCACCAGTTCACATTCCCACCAACAGTGTAAGAGGGTTCCCTTTTCTCCGCATCCTCTCCAACATTTGTGGTTTCCTGCCTTGTTAATTTTCCCCATTCTCACTGGTGTGAGGTGGTATCTCATTGTGGTTTTGATTTGTATTTCCCTGATGGCAAGTGATGCAGAGCATTTTCTCATGTGCATGTTGGCCATGTCCATGTCTTCCTCTGTGAGATTTCTCTTCATGTCTTTCGCCCATTTCATGATTGGATTGTTTCTTTGGTGTTGAGTTTAATGAGTTCTTTATAGATCTTGGAAACTAGCCCTTTATCTGATACATCATTTGCAAATATCTTCTCCCATTGTGTAGGTTGTCTTTTAGTTTTGTTGACTGTATCTTTTGCTGTGCAAAAGCTTCTTATCTTGATGAAGTCCCAAAAGCAAAAATGAACTATTGGGACTTCATCAAGATAAGAAGCTTTTGCATAACCAATTATTTTTGAATCAGAATCTAAAAACTTCATTATCTGGATTGCTGTAGTTCTGCTTCTCTTTCTCTGTTATTTCACATTTATTCTTGAAGGTTATTTTCAAGGAGTGGGGTTTGTTGAGTTGGCTGTTATTCTCTTTCAGCTCACTCACTGAAATTCTCTATTTTCTTCTGGCCTCCGTTCTCTTTGCAGTAGAGTCCACCATTGGCCTCTTTCTTCTTTGCAGGCAATAGATCTTTCTGCAATTTCTCTGCCATGTCGACCTTGGTCACCTGGCTGAGGAAGTGCTTACTAGCATTTTCCATGGTCATGTGATTTTCCTTCCTTTCCATAGTGTCCTCTTTGGAAGCAAGACTCAAAGCACCGCCCACAAGTAAGGGGTAGGGAGTTAAGCTTCACCTCCTCGAGGGGAGTATGTATGGAAATTATTTGGAATTATTCTGTAGAGGAGATTTGTCTATTCTCTCTCATTAGTTTTTCCTCAATTGTTTATTTCATTATGGACTCATGGAAGTTTACTTTATAAACAAAACTTTAGGTGATAGTTCAATACTTGATGTATTTTGTTTCTCTTGCTCAAACTGTTTCAGCTTTGGCCATTTTTAGCTCCTTCAGGTTGTATGTGTCCTGTGCTCCTTTGAGATGTTCCTATCATTTTGTTTTTTGAGCACTTCCTTACTTCCTGGCACTTCAAGGACACTCCGGGCTCATCATGTATTTTTCCCGCCCCAGTTCTAGAAACAATCATTTCTCCAAGGAGCCCTGATTCTTTTTATTGGACAATAACATTAGAAACCAAGAAGGATCACTTTTTATAGTTTTTTCTTCTTGCGGATATTTTCAATCACGTATTTTATTTCTTTAAATGCAGTAAGGAATTTTTCTTTGTTTGATATCTGTCTGACATTTTGCTAAGTTTGATTCTGCAGTCTGTTGTTTTCTCTGGTTCCCACTCGTGGTGACTAGTTCTTCTATATGTTTGGTTTTTTACTTGATGCTGATTACTATATACTTGAAAAATTGTCTTGTTGGAGATTCAGTGAAGCCCAGGACGAAGTTGCTTTTCTTTACAAAAAGTTCTGCATTTGCTTTTTCTTCTTGGATTAGTCCCAATCTGGAACCACTTTAAATCAGGTACATAGCTCTAATTTCCCAGAACTACTCAGGCAGCGTGAACCTGAGCTGCAAGTTCATGGTCACAACTTCACAGGGAACGATTTTTTTTTTTCTTTTTCTGCTGCTCGAAATATCCCCAAGCCAATGGGGTCTCAGCTGAACGTGGGAAAGGCCTCCTGTTACTTTCTCTACCTTGGGCTGGCCCTGGCATTGTTTTATGCCCAAAATTTCTCATTAAGCCGCTAAAATCAAAGCACAAGTGTTACTTATTAGCAAATCCCTTGGGGTAAAAGTGATTCTGTGCTTTGAAACTCTGATTTCTCTCTATAGGCTTCTGCTTTCTCTTGGATTTTGGCCTGGTAGTTCCTTACTTTTTCATTAGTTTTTTTAATGCTGTTAAGATTTTAAACATTTTATTCATAGTTTTAGTTGTTTTCAGTGGGATGCATGGTACAAATAATACAGCTGATCTGCCCTGGAAATAGCTTTTTCAATCTAGGGACTGTCTTTCTTCAGTTCTGGAAAATTCTCAGACATTATCTCCTTTTTTTAAATTTTTTTTAAAAATTTATTTATGATAGTCACAGAGAGAGAGAGAGAAAAAGAGAGAGAGAGAGGCAGAGACACAAGTAGGCTCCACGCACCGGGAGCCCGATGTGGGATTCGATCCTGGGTCTCCAGGATCGCGCCCTGGGCCAAAGGCAGGCACCAAACCGCTGCACCACCCAGGGATCCCATGTTATCTCCTTAAATATTGCCACTTCCAGATTCTTTCTAGTTTCACTCTCCGGAACTTTCATTAAATATGTGTTGGTGCCTCTCAATCTATCTCCTCGCTCTTAATTACTTTTTCATATTTTCAATCTTATTAACTGTGCTGCCTCTGAGTGATGTCCTCAGCTCTTTCTTCTAAATCACGAATCATCAAAAGATGAATGGATAAAGAAGCTGTGGTCTATGTATACAATGGAATATTCCTCAGCCATTAGAAACGACAAATACCCACCATTTGCTTCGAAGTGGATGGAACTGGAGGGTATTATGCTGAGTGAAGTAAGTCAATCGGAGGACAAACATTATATGGTCTCATTCATATGGGGAATATAAAAATTAGTGAAAGAGAATAAAGGGAAAGGAGAGAAAATGAGTGAAAATATCAGTGAGGGTGCTAGAACATGAGAGACACCTAACTCTGGGAAACGAACAAGGGGTAGTGGAAAGGGAGGTGGGCGGGGGGTTGGGGTGACTGGGTGATGGACACTGAGGGGGGACTTGGCGGGATGAGCACTGGGTGTTATGCCAAATGTTGGCAAATTGAACTCCAATAAAAAAATTTTAAATAAAATAAAATAAAATGGTTAATTTTCAAAAAAAAAAAATAAATCACGAATCCACTTTTTGCCCCCACTCTCGTTGATCTCATTGTGTTGGGCATTTGTCGATTTGTTCTCTGATTCATTCCCCACCCTACGCTGCCCTGTTCCATGTTGCAAGGAACTCTGTATCCCCTGATCCCTTCTGGGTAGGTGTGGCCCATGGGAGGTATTGGCGGAGTGGCTTGAGAGAGAGACGGGAAAAAACTAGGGTACTTCTCTCCTGTTTCTGTTTTGGGCAGTGTCTCCGAAAGTGGCTGTGTCTCCTCTGTGCCTCCGTCGTCCGCCAGATTGCCGCACCTTGCGCAGTGGCAGCTCCTGCTATGGCTCTGGCTCCCATCAGGTGCCTCTAAATGCTGGGTTCTGATAGCACAGCCGCCCCTGCTGGCCCTGGAGCCACAGGGGGGGTAGTGGCCTCCTGGACTTTGATCACTGTCCCCTCTTGGCTTCTTAGTTCCTCTACTACCTGCGTGATGCATCCCTTATATTAAGTTCCCTCTGTTGGAAAGATCTAGAGATATTTTTCTTTTCCTGCCTGGACTTCGGCTGATAAACCATCTAAAAATTGTTCTGGTGGTTTTATCTTTTTTTTTTTTTTTTTTAATTTTCAAGCTTTTCATCTGTTCTTGATTCATAAGCACCTGCTTTTGTTTGTTGATTTTAAATACACATTTGAAAATCCTTTCCAGATTGTTCTCTCATTTCTGCTTTGTTTTATATGACTCTTCTTAAATATGGGCTTCCTTTTGTGGTGCTGGGTTTCATTTGTGGCCTTTGTAAATTTTTTTTGAATGTTCATCTTTATGGAGGCTTTTTTGTTTTGTTTTCTCTCCCACTCAGTGCCCCCGAAAAGTAGCGTTAAGATTGCTTCAGCCCAGTGTCTTGAGGACCAAAGTCAGTGGCTCAGGGCTTTTGCCCTGTAGACCTATCAGAGTTCCAAACCAGAAGCTCACACCCAATGCACAGCTGCTGGCTGGTTGTGTAGATCTCTGCTTTCTTGTCCTGTCCCGAGAGAGTGGGTTGTTTCCCTGCTCTGCTCCCAAGCAGCTGCGGAGGACTTGGTCAGCCTGCAGACAGAGCTGGGGTGCGGGGGGGGGGCTCAGTGCATCTGTTCCCCTACCGTGAATGGTGGGGGGGGTGGGTGGGTCCTTATTCCTTGGTTGGAGTTGAAATCCCAGACTTTACTGTCCGGATCAGGTCCTTCCTGGTCTCCCAGGGCCCACACTTACAGCTGTGTGTTTCCATTTCATTTTTGGTCCGTGATTTAAAAAATCATGTTCCCTGAATATTTTCTGAAACACTCATCTATCATTTTTACATTTTTGAAACAGAATGAAGTTTAGCCTATACTCATCCTGAGTCAACACCGTCCTTAACCACAATATAGTCTAAAGCCTTGCTGATCAAAATGTGGTTGATGTTTCAAATGCAGAATCCCAGGCCCACCTGAGCCCTGCTGAATCAGAAAAATGCTCCTTAACAAAATCCCCAGATGATTCATGTATGTATTAAAGTTTGAGCAGCACTCGGCTAAAGGTCAGTTTGCTTCTGTATAACCAGCCTGGACAAAATTAGACCCTTAGAAGGTTTTACTGCCCTAAACTCTACCCTTGCCTTGCTCTCCTGTGACTTCCATGTTTTTGTATCTTGAATTTAATTATGGTTTGGTGTTAAAGACCATGATTTTTATAAGCAATCATAATTTAGTTTTACCACATATTTTACCGACTTCTTTGTTTGCTATTGTTCCTTTTGTCCCATTACTTGCTATAGTCCCATTTTTCTCCTTGTTGGAGTTCTCTTAGAACATCCAGTATGATATTTTTAAGTCCTTATAATCTGAAGATGTTCTCATTTCGCCTTCATCTTCCACAATATGAATGGATATTGGATTCAAAGTTCAAGTTTATTTCCCCTCTGTTAAACAACAAAAGGAAAAGTAACAAAAGAAACCTTTTTATTATGTAAAAAGTTGAATCTTAGAGAAAAGCAGAGAAAATGACATAAGGATCTCCCAAGTATCAATAACTTCACGTCCATCAGCAATTATCAGTGGTTTGGACCCTGTTTTGCTGATGGCACATCTGACTCTCGTTCTTGTCACGTCTTTTTGTTCTAGCAGCTCCAGGTGGCACTCCGTCCTTCTGTTCTGAAAATTTGTCACAGTGCCTAGATGTGGGTGGTGAGGTGTTTTTTTTTCTTTAGATTTTATTTATTTATTCATGAGAGACAGAGAGAGAGAGAGACAGAGACATAGGCAGAGGGAGAAGCAGGATCTCCACGGGGAGCCTAATGCAGGACTCGATTCCACAACTCCGGGATCATGAACTGAGCCGAAGGCAGGTGCTCAACCACTGAGCCACCCAGTTCCTCCTCTTTTTTTTTTTTTTTTTAAAGATTTTATTAATTTATTCATAAGAGAGAGAGAGAGAGGCAGAGACACAGGCAGAGGGAGAAGCAGGCTCCATGCAGGGAGCCAGACGTGGGACTTGATCCCGGGGTCTCCAGGATCAGGCCCTGGGCTGAAGGCAGCACTAAACTGTTGAGCCACCTAAGGATCCCCCTGTCCTTTTTAAAATACTGATATGCACTCAAAGTCTCTCTCAATCTAGGGACTTGTGTTTAGGTTCAATTCTGGAAATTTCTTGATTATTATTACAATTTTTTTTGAACATTGCTTTATCTCCTTTTGGAAATAACTTTAAGAGGAACCTTGTAACTACTGAATCTTTCCTTCCTGTGCATTTACAATCCTGTTTTGTCCCTTTATCTTTTGGTGCCATGTTCTGGGAAAGTTTCTCAATGTAGCCTTCTCGCGCCCTCATTTCTCCTTCAGCTGTGTACAGGCCATTATCAACGGATATGTTCAACAGCAACATAGTTTTGCTCCTCAGTTTTTAATTTTTGGAGGGGTTGCAGTGCTTGGTTGTGGACTTCTATAAGAATATTCTCCTGGTGCTGCTGAGCGCAGATGGTTTCCCAGTGGGCTACATGGGCAGAGGGTCTGGCCACCCAGGAACATGGTGGCTGCACGTGAGGCGCGACCTTCCAGTGGTGAGGGCCACATTGTCACTGACACAATCCAATGGCTACTTTAAGCAGAACAGGAATTTTATTTCTCTCTTTTTTTTTTTTTTTTTGTTTTTTTTTTTTATTTCTCTCTTTTTTTTAAAAAAAGATTTTATTTATTTATTCATGAGAGACCCAGAGAGAGAGGCAGAGACATAGGCAGAGGGAGAAGTAGGCTCCCTGCGGGAACCTCATGAGGGACTTGATTCCAGGACCCCGGGATCATGCCCTGAGCCGAAGGCAGACCCTCAACCACTGAGCCACCCAGGTGTCCTTTCTGTCTCCTTTTTATTGAGAGATGGAATAAAGAGCTCACAGGGCACTAATACACTAATCAAAGTATCTCGATTAACTTCCATCTGTATCCACTTGTGTAATCAGCACCCAGATCGAAATATAGATGATCCCCAGCCTTGTGGAAGTTCTTTGTGTCTCTTTCCAGTTGCTATTTGTCCCCTCCCCCCACTAGAGGTAACCATTTCCTCTGATTTCCATCAGCACTGACTAGCTTTTCCTGTTTGGGGACATTATATAAATGGAATTACACCATGTGTATGTGTCTGACTTCCTTTGCTGAGCGTAATGCCTATGAAATTCATCCTTGTGGAGTATATAAGTTGTCCTTTTATATTGTGGTGTAACATTCTATTGGATGAGTAGATCACAATTTATATATGCATTTTCCTGATGGACTTTTTTCCCCCCAGTTTTTAAAAAAAGATTTTGTTTATTAATCATGAGAGACACAGAGAGAGGGGCAGAGACATAGGTAGAGGGAGAAGCAGGCTCCCTGCGGGAAGCCTGACATGGGACTCGATCCCGGGACTCTGGGATCATGATCTGAACCGAAGGCAGACGCTCAACCACTGAGCCACCCAGGTGCCCTTATTTTTTCCAGTTTTTAATTATGCTGAATAAAGCTTCTACAAACACCCTTGATTGTGCCTTTTGTTGAGCATACACATTCATTTCCCTTGGGTTCCAAACGTCGGAAAGTGATTTCTGGGTCATAGACTGGGCATATGTTTAGCTTTAGTGGATACAGACAACTTTTCCAAAGTTGGTTGTACCAATTTACATTCCTGTCAGTAATGTCTGAAACAGTTCCAGTTGCTCCATATCCTTGTTAAAACCTAGTGCCATGAATCCTTTTATTTTTAGCCATTCTGGTGGGTATGCAGTGGTGTCTCACTGTGGGTTTCAGCTGCATTTCGTTGATGAGTAATATTGTAGAGCACTGTGACAGATTATGTTTTTCAGATAAAGTTTCCAACGTCTCCCATCCCACATGATCTTACAGTGTAACTCTGGCCCTCTTGCCATCAAGAGGCAGAGTCTCTGTCCCCTCCCCTTAAATCTTGTGACCATGGTGGGAGTGGTACAATGTGATTTCTGAAGCTAGATCATAAAAAGCATTACCCAGTTCTTTTGGGACACCCACTTGGAGCCCTGAGATTCCACATAAGCGGTTCAAATAGTTTGAGGTCATCGGGTGGTGAAAAACCCAAACTAGCCTATATAAAGAAACCACGTGCGGAGGCCCTGAGACTACATGAGAAGGGAAAGATTCCCAGCCCGCCCCTAGCTCTAACCACCATCCGACTGCAACTGCAGTAGACTCCCCAAGCCAGAACTTCCCAGCCAAGACATTCTCTAATACTCTTTTCTTTTAAGCCAGTGAATCTCAGCGAGGGGAGATTTTGCCGCCAGAGGACATTTGGCAACGTCTGAAGACATTATTTTTGGTTGTCACAACTTGGAGGGAGGTGTTCCTGGCATCCGGTGGGTAGAGACCAAGAGTGCTGCTAAACATCCAACAGGACACAGAACAGCTCCCCACAGCAAAGATGTATCTGGCCCCAAATGTTGCCTGTGCTGAGACTGAGAAATTCCACTTTAAGCCACCAAATCCACCACGTTTTAGGGTGATTTGTTCCATAGTGGAAGTACTAAAGCAAGCACAGAAGCAGAGAGGGAATTTATTAAAGAAAATCACGTAGTTCCCAGATCTCTGACAGGGCCAGAGTGTTGGGCTTAAAAGCTACTCGGTAGTTGAAGCATCCCGCCGGGTGTTGAGTGAAGGCCACCAGACAAGCACCCACAGCTCACCCCTGCGATGGGGAGGACAAGGTACGGGACCTCTGAATGCTGGAGGCCATGCTCCCCTCACCAGAAAGTGGATTCCACGTGTTTCCCGACCCTTTACATTGCTCATGTTTGAATCACAGTCTTACTTCTGTATGTCGGATGGGGGAACCCTAAGTCACATGTGAACCTCTCTTCGAGGAAAGCTGAGAAAGCAAGTTTCCCGGCTTCCACCAGGGAGGCAGGACCCACGTAGGGAGGGTGTTCCCATGACACTGGGAAGCCCGAACGTTGACAAAATTCCCTGACACTGTGTTATAAGCTTGGTGTAAACATGATTTATGACAGCTGCAGAGCAGCCCATGTGATGACTGCACCATGACTTACTGTTTCTTTTGTTAACACATTTGGAGATTTTTCTAGATATTCTTGTAATGTACTTTGGATGATGTTCTGACATTATCATACCATTTGGGCTAGAAATTTTACTTTATGGATATAATCCCAAAGAAATAACTTTCAGAAACCAGTTTATTATATAAAGGTACTTATTATTTGTAACTCTTAAAAACTGTAAGGAGATCAAGGGCCTAAAACCATAGAAATGATGGATTCATTTGTGATATAGTAACAAACTTCTGAGATTTCCCAGGATGGTATTAATCCGAATATTAGGTCACGTTGTCTCCATCTGTTTATTTATGCTCAGTCGGACCATACGTCCAGTTTATCACATTCGAAAAATGTCACTGTGATTCTAATTTTATTATGATGGAATATTAGAATAAAAATAATGACTATATGTTCTACTGGGCTAATACATGGAAAGGGAATACAAAATGTTTTATGAAAAAGTAAAACAAAATATAAGAGTCTCAATATATTCATCACAGCCATGTAAAAGTAGTGTTTACATAATGCCAAGGATCGTAACATCGCTTTTTGGTTTTGGTTTATAAAGTTGTTTAAATGAGAAGAAAAAGGACACTCTCCAGTGTTTATATTAACCTCCCAGCATCTGAAGAGCTTTGCCCAATAGGTGGCACTAGTGGATAAGAGCAGAGAAAACTTCCAGGCTGCTTTCAGGCAGTGTTTCTCGAACTTTGGTGGGCATGAGAGGATCTGGTTAGAATACAGCTTGTTGGGCCCTTTCCTCGGGGGCTCCCATGTAGCAGGTGTCAGGTGGGGGCCTGAGAATTTGCATTCCTAACAGTTTCCCAGGTGAAACTCATGCTGCTGCTCCAGAGTCCGCATTGGTGAACGGCTGCCTTTGTGCAGGAAACTTCTCAGGAGTGCAGGGAGTTGGAATGGGGCCTCCCCCACTCCCTCACCCTAACAGTCCCCTGGCCACCCCCCGTGTTCAGTGTCCACAGAGGGGCTGTGGCTGTCACTCAGAGGTGCAGGCAGGAGGGCCCCCGCTTGACCCTCTTCCCTTTGAAGGGAGCAAATGTTCAAGATGAAGGGAATGCTCTTCATCTGTTATTTTCTGGAGGCATTGAGAGACCTTAAAACGGGGTCTAACACTAGCCAACACGGTGAATCACTGGTATCCCTCATTGTTACCCGATGTACCCTTTGTCCATTCTGGGGTGTCTTCTGTTTCGCAGCAGGCATCTTAGGGTCCTTTGTGCTCTCCCTTCCCTCCATTCTGTGGACACTGTTTCTATAAACTTAAGCCTTCGGGTTAGCTCACTCTAGGCTCTATGTGTCCTGTGCTCTGACTACTGGTCAAAGGGCTTTCCTCCAACTCATAGAAATTAAAGCAAAATTCAGTACTGGTTTTTGTTTTATTTTTTCATTTTTTTAAAGATTTATTTATTTATTTGTGATAGACATAGAGAGAGAGAGAGAGAGGCAGAGACACAGGAGGAGGGAGAAGCAGGCTCCATGCCGGGAGCCTGACGTGGGACTCGACCCCGGGACTCCAGGATCCCGCCCTGGGCTGAAGGCAGTGCCACCGGGGCTGCCCCCTGTTTTTGTGAGGGGCACCTGGGTGGCTCAGTCAGTTAAGCATCTGCCTTTGGCTCAAGTCATGATCTCAGGGTCCTGGGATTGAGTCCCACATTGGGGGGTGGTGTCTCTGTTCAGTAGGGAGACTGCTCTCTCCCTCTCTCTCAAATAAACCTTAAAATAATGTAACAAATTAAAAAGCTCTGTCTTCAAAGTCTCAATTTCTTTTCTCCCCCCGCCCATGTTCACTGTCACCTGAGCTCGACCTAGCTTCCTAGTTCACTAAGCAACATGGAAAGGATTAGAAGAGAAGTTCCACACGTTCCCGGCCCCACAGCCACCCTCCACCTCCATCTACGTCCCCTCCAATCAGACGGATGACTGGTTCATGCTCCTGGCCGGGAACAGTCCCTGCACCTGTGCACTAGACTCCATCCCACTCCAAGGCCATGGCCATGGCACTCTTCTCTCTTCACTGCCTCAGCAGCTTCCTCCTCCTCCCGGGCCTTTCCCATCAGCATATACATGTGCTTCTTCTCTATCAACTACTAGCGTGGCAGCCATTCGTGGTCTCTGGGATCCGGGCTTCTGTTCTTCCAAAAGCCCACCCAATCAGTTTTGTCCCCATCTCTCTACCAAAACTGCCCTGGTTACAAATGACCCCAGCTGCCAAGTCCAATGGTCACTTCTCAGTCCTCAGCAGTGGCATTTGACATGTTGAAGTGTCTCCTTGAGACACTTTCTTCCTTGGCTCCCACAATACCCCACTCATCTCTTTCGTCTTTTTTTAAAAAAGATTTTATTTATTTATTCAGGAGAGACAGAGAGAGAGAGGCAGAGACACAGGCAGAGGGAGAAGCAGGCCCCACACAGGGAGCCCGATGCAGGGAGCCCATTGCACACCCAATCCCGGGTCTCCAGGACTATGCCCTGGGCCCAAGGCAGGCGCCAAACCACGGAGCCATCCAGGGATCCCCCTCGTCTTCTCTTTTTCGATGACACTTTTCATCCCGTTTGTGGGCTTCTCTTCAGCTTCCCAACTTCCGAGTGTCCGAGGGGCCCACAGTTCAATCCCTGGACCTCTCCGGCATCTGTTCTCACTTTCCGGGTGATTTCATGAGCTATCCCAGGGCTCTGAACCTCGTCCATATGCTGCTAACTCTCCAGCCGATGCCTCCAACCTGGGCCTCCCTCCCGGACTGCGGCCCTGCACAGCCAACTGCCTCCATCTCCACTGGTAGGCACCCCCATTATTTGTCCCAGACAGAGTCTCTGCTATACAACACCCCACTCCAAGCTACTCCTGCAAACCTCCCCATGTCGGTGAATGGCAGCTCCAGTGGTTCAAGCCAAAAACCTCCGTGTCTCCCTCGACTCCCTCCCTTCTCACAACCTACATCCAGTCTGCCATATCCGTTCTGGGCTCCATCTTCACACTGCGGCCTTCTCCTTTTGAGGCCTTCTCCTTGGCCTTTCTCCTTCCCCCTGACTGCGACCAGGCTGATCCCAGCCCCTGCCACGTCTCCTGGGTTACTGAAGCGGCCGCCCAGCGGCTCTTCGTCCTCAACACAGTAGCCCGTGATCTTGTTAAAATCGAAGTCAGGGGCGCCTGGGTGGCTCAGTGGTTGAGCATCTGCCTTCGGCTCAGGGCGTGATCCCGGAGTCCCGGGATCGAGTCCCACATCGGGCTCCCTGCATGGAGCCTGCTCCTCCCTCTGCCTGTGTCCCTGCCTCTCTCTCTCTGCGGGTCTCTCATGAATAAATATCTAAAAAAAAAAAAAAAAATCGAAGGCAGATCCATCATCCTTTGTTGAAACCCTCCCTACCCTTTTACCCAGAAGAACTCCGAGGCCCCACGAGTTCTGCCCCCTGGCCTTCTGGTCCCTTCTCCCTTCCTCTTCCCCCTGTTTGCTCGCCTCCAGGCATATTGCCACTCCAAACCTTTGTGCCTCCTGCTCACTCCGTTTTTCTCCTTCCTGGAATTTACTTGTGTGGCTCAACCCCTTTCTGATTTTTTTTTTTTCTCAAAAGCCCCCTTCTCAGCAGACTGAGCGGAGCAGATCACCCTCCACAATGTGAGTGCTGTTGGTGTGCAAAGTGGCTCCTGCGTGAGGGGGCGACAGGAGACAGGAGAAAGAGGTCGGCTGTTCCAGGTCTGGGTGGCAGGTCTAATAAGCAAGGGGAGCCTAGGAGGCTTGGCTGGGGCGCTGCAGGACGAGATCTCCACACCCCCCGCCAGAATCTTAGGAGTTGATGTAGAGGCTTTAATGGGACTCAGCCACGTATCCAGTCCAGATGAGCTTGGAAACACCTTACCCTTTCAAGGCTGTGCCCTTGAAACTGGGACGGGTAAGCAGACCGAACATTCCAAGGACAGGGGAGGGAGCCCGCTTGAGGGTCACCTGGCGGTCATGTCCTCTGGATGACCTCCTCCAACAGGGTGGGCCTCTTTCAATCAATTGAAGGCCTTAAGTGAAAATGACTGGGGTCCTCCCAGGAAAAGGAAAGCTGCCTCCAGACTGCATTTGGCCTCAAAACTGCAACATCAACTCTTCCCTGGGCCTCCAGCCTGCTGGCCTGCCCTGCGGATTTCAGACCTGCCAGCCCTGTAATCACGTGAGCCACTTCCTTAAACTCTCCTCTTCCTTCTCTCTCCATCCTGTTGGTTCTGTTTCTCTGGAGAACCTTGAGGAATACTGGTTTTGGTTCCCTGGCCAAGTTAACTACAATTTCAATATTTTATCCCCTGACATCTCCTATTCCCCTTTCCCTGCTTTATTTTTTCTCAGGACATGTCACTATCTAAGCATACTACATATTTTACTCATTTATGTGTTGCCTGTAAATTACTAGGATATAAACTCCTTTGTAAGTGTATCCGTTTGGGGATTCCAGAGGATCAAAGTCATATATATAAGAAAAATGAAAAAATACATTTTAGCCTCTGTCTTCTATGTAGTGCTCAAGAAATATTAAACTAATGAATAAGTGAATAAATCAATGTATGAATCATTGATTGAGTGGATGACTGATAGGGAAGTGGCCCCTGAAATGGCACCCACCCAAGCCTGTGAAACTTTCAGCAATTTGGTGGCACAAGAGAATGCCCAGTGCCCTTGGCAGGCTGACACGGTTTGCTGCCCCGACATGAAGCATGCCATGACCCATTGTGACTCTAATAGCTCAACTGAGTCACAGCATATTCCCTTTTTCAAGGCCCATTTTGAAGAGGGAGAGGAGTATTCCCAGAAAAACAACTGCTAAACTCTGCTATCTTCTTTTTTTTGGGGGGGGGGGGCAATTTTAGAATTGGCTTTTATCTACTCCCAGCTCAATGAACGGGAGTGAGAGAAGCCCCCTGAGTGTGGCTGGACTGGATCTGCCATCGGGGCAGGGCAGGTGTCATTCCAACTTGTAATCTTAAGAGGCTAGATTTTATCCAGCACGAATCTGTGCTCCAGTCACAGCACATCTTAACTGACTTAATTCCCATAACAACCCTAAATGGTAAGAACTGTTAGTGTCTTCCTCCTCCCCAGTTCACAGGCAGGAAGCAAGCAGCTGAGAGCTTGGAGCTCACACAGCACTACTGAGGGTTGGACCAAGGGCCCCAGGACCCCTGCTCTTAACCATGACTCTCTAGGAGGAAGGTGTCCTCAGGCTATTACTGGCTGAGGAAATAGGTTTGTAAGGGTCAGGGTGGGCAGAGGTACTGAGGATCCCTATGGTTTTGTATAGGACTTGACCAGAAAATCGTAAATTTGCCAACCAGGCAATTAACAAATATTTGCTAAGCATGCGCTATGTGTTTGAGAGAAAGAATAAACTTCAGTCAAAGCAGTTCAGTGGCTCCTTCCATGCCCCGGATGCTGCTGCGAATCACGAGCAGGTGAAACCCGGCCCCTGATCTCAGCGCTTCCACTCCAGTTAGGAACACAGAACGGATGCCAAAGACCCACATGATGAACAGAGCGAGGTGGCAGTTATATTGGAGACATCCTGACAAAGCACAGTGTCCACATGTCTGTGACATGGTGAGTTCCGAAGCGATTGGAGTGGTAGGCAGACGTGGCAGGATTTGGTCAGGGCGTACGGATCTGGGCAGGAGACACTGCAGGGCTGGGCCCCCCTTAGGAGCAGCTGGAGAGCACAGCTGTGCACAGGGAGGTTTTCTCAGAGCCAGCGGCGTGGAGAAAAGCAAGAAAAGCAGCTGGGGCCTAACTGAAGTTACTTAGGAACGTGGCCCTGGACTGTGATCATTGCTTCTGATCCAGAGCCAGAAAAATTCTGAAATTTGGGGGAGCTTATAAATTCTCCTTTCTTTGAAAAAAAAATTTTTTGATAGGCCCACCAGACTAAGGATCAAAATACCTAACGGTAGCCAGAGCTTCAGTCCTTATTAATTATGGGATATCGGGCAATTCATTTGGCTTCACCAAGCCTCCGTTTCTTCACCTGACAAATGGGGAGGATAATGTGAACCTGCTCACAGGACGTCGTGAGGACCATATGAGCTCATGCTCATGAAGATACATCATAATTCCAAAGTTCTCTATAGCTTCTAGAGCTTATTATTCTCGTTGTAACCAGCATGAATTTGCCCACAAACTTAAGGATTTGAGCACGTGAGGTCTCTTTTCATTTCCAAATGCAGTTAAGATGGATTCAGGACCCCATGTGCCAGGTGGAGAGGAAATCCAGTGTCAAATGTGCTGGCCCTCCCCGGCCCTCCAGGTGGCCTGAGGACATTGCAGGCCTCACAGTGTCCCAAGGGAAGATTCTAGTTCACTGGCACTGCCACCAGGCTACATGCTGCCTCCTGCTGTCAAGAGGAGCACCAGCGCTGTAGGCCTCACCGCTGTGGCATTTCCTGGGCCCAGCTTGGTGTTGTGCTTCCTCAGTGATTTTCTCACCGCGGGCTACTCGGCTCGGGCCACACAGGCTTCCATTGGTCACAGGTCTCTGCGTCCAGGCGTAGGTGTCCACACTCTGACACTCACGGCTGATACCCTTTATCTAGCTTTGGGGGTGGCCATGGGGCCAAGGGGCTCCTCTGATGTCCCCCAAAGGCAACAGGCAGGCCATAGCTTCTCTCAAGACTCTGAGCTTGTCTTCTGCATTTTCCCCCCACCCTACCAGGCACTTTCTCTCCTTTGACCCTTAAACACACAAGACTGCTCCATTTTCTGGATACCAGCATTTAGTTTGCTCGGATAAGACTTAGCCTTTCAAAGCACAGTAAGCTTATTTATATCATAGATCCCCCCCCCCCTTTTGAGAATCATCTTCCCTAAGGTGGCTGAGATGACTGACGAGCCAGCTGAGTCCCAAACCCAAGTTTCTTCTCTGACAGAACACTGCTCTATGTGTGTCGTGTGTATTTTTCCTTCCACCTCTTCTCTTGCCTCCCTGCTTTGATATTTCCTCTGACATTCTGGGTTCTATGGATTTTTCTGCAGCCTTTGTTGCTATAACAAAAGCAGAAGCACTAAGAACCTGGTGTGAATTAGCCTCATGTGTTACCCCTTCTCCAGGACAAGTGACGTCTCAGAATTTGGCTCCAAAGGAAAAAGCAATTTTCCACAAGGCTAGAGCTTAGGCTTTAAGCCTTCATATGGTGTCCATTTTAAAAATAGCAGCTTTATTGAGATATAATTCACACAGCATACAATTGACCCATTCACAGTGTACAATTCAATAGTTTGGGGGCACTGGGAGGGCTCAGTTGGTTAAGTGTCCAACTCTTGCTATCAGCTCAGGTCTTGATCTCAGGGTCGTGAGTTCGAGTGCACTTTAAAAAAGTATATAATTCAGTGGTTTTTAATATATCCTGATACGTGCAACCATTACCAGTCAGTTTTAGAACATACAAATCACCTCAAAAAGAAACCATGTATCCCCTGGTTAGCATCCTTCTCCCTCCCGCCATCCCATCCTTCCCAGTCCTTGGCAACAATTAATCTTTCAGCCTCCATAGAGGTGCCTATTCTGAACCGTTCATATAAATGCAATCAGAGTACGTGGCCCTCGGTGACTGATTTCTTTCACTCATGTAACCTGTTCGAGGTTCATCTGTGTTGTAGCGTGCGTCAGCACTTTGTTCCTTTTTGTGGCCAAATAATATTCCATTGTATGGATAGACCACACTCACCTGTGAGTGGATTTCTGCATTGTTTCCACCTTGTGGCTGTTGTGAATGGTGCTACTGTGACCATGTGTGTACAAGTTTTTGTGTAGATGACAGTTTTCATCACATGGCATACATTTTAACCCTTTAAACGAAGTGCTTTCTAAAGCAAAGTCTGCCCAACCCTATGTTCACAGACTGTGTGAGAAATTCTTTACTGCCTGCCTCATGGCTCCGAGCCCTCACTGCTCCAGAAGTGGATGTTCTTGCTTTTTCTTTGCTGTCAGGCCAGGAGTGAGTATCTCATAATTCTGGATCAATTTCTTTGCCTTTTGCAGTCCTTTTTCAGCTAACTTCCTGTTATTTTCCCTAAAAGTGGATAACAAACTTTGTCAGAAGTATGTATAACTAAAGCACTGATAAATATTTAGCTCAATAAATCTTTGTTAAATGAACAAATAAATGGCATAAAGAAATCAGTGGTCTCTCGGGCCCTTCTTCTACAGACCAAAATGCATGAACATCATGACAATAATTTCAGGGGCTCTGAGGCCCCTCTTGCCTCTGCCAGGGACAGTTGCGTTCCAGGGAGTTGAGGTTGTCAAGAGAGCAGCTTTCCGAAAAGCACAGCAGTGCTGTATCCATTGTTTTGCAAAAGACAGAAGAATCGTAAAAAATTAAAAAGGCAATTTTGGATTGGGAGTTGGAGACTGGGATTCTGTAGACTGGCCAGTGGCTACCAGTATGACTCGGGGAAGTCAAGCACCTCTCTGGGTGTCTGTTTTATGGTTTTTAGTGACGTAAGATTGGATTAATGGTTCTTAACTATTTTTTGCTTTGCAAAGTGCTTTGAAATTCAGATGAAAGAAATGAACTCTCTCCTACGCAAAAATCTGTGTATGGTTTTCATGGTCTCTCTGTGACCCATCCCCAACCCTCTCAGTTAAGACCCTAATATCATGCCCTGGAGGATCACTGTGGTCACTTCCCATTTTAAGTGATGGAAATTTCAGAAATTTTAAATGTCTGCTTTAGGAAAAATGTGAAGGGTGTCGAGTCATTCCTAGAGCCTTTAAATTGTATGACTTCAGGAAACTTACTCAGAAACTCTGTTCTAAATACAGTGTTTTAAGTTTAAAACATGAAGTCTGTTTCTCTGCTGGGAGCTCAATTACAATTGTTAGTTCTCTGAGGTAATTTTTACATAAGAAGGAATGTGCTGCTTATGTTTACCTGGTAATTCTATAATCAACCAGTTTACCAATTGTGCCCAAACAACCAAATGATTAATTCACTTTGAAGTGGTTCTGTTTCAGAATGGAGGCAGCTGGGACGCGTGGGTGGCTCAGAGGTTGAGCATCTACCTTCGGCTCAGGGCGTGATCCCAGGTCCTGGGATCGAGTCCTGCATCGGGCTCCTCATGGGGAGGAGCCCTCGGCCTATGTCTCTGTTTCTCTCTCTGTGTCTCTCATGAATAAATAAATAAAATCCTTAAAAAAGAAAAAAGAGCAGAGACAGCCAAGTGAGAGACTGTGGAGGTGGCTGAGTGCATCTGAATCCCACACACAGGCTTCTGTGTTGCCGTCTCTTCCTTCTCTTGTCCCCCTTGCTCTAAACCCAACCTAACCCCCTAGTGAGCACCTTTCTGGCGCTGGGCTCCAGTAGATTCCACCGTGCTGCCCTCCCTGGGGCCCTAGGTGTGGCCTCACCCACTGGCTTAGCCAACCAGTCCTTTGGGTCAAACCAATGATTTTTGGCTGCTGGCACCCCTCAAGCGGCCTTGACCTCCACTCACAGTGAATGACACCTTCGACTCTGGGGGCAGCGCTCCTCCTCGGAAGCTGTCATGCCCCAGGACTTTACCTGGAGAACCTGAGCGACTTAAGGCAGAGTAGAAAGGAGCTAGATAAATCCAGAGCTTTCGCTTCTGAATTCCAACCAGCAAATGGAAGCCCCGGCTCCTCCTCTGGCCCATGGGATGAGGACGAGGGAGCACAGTGGCTGCGGAGAAGTCTGGGGGGGACTGGAGCCCTTCCTCGGTAACAGGCACCACTGAGGACGACGCTGGAATGGAACAACGTGGAATTCAATAGCAATGTACATGACATGCAGTGGGAGCCAGATGACTTCACCACAGCTAATGTTATTACAGTGAATATAAAAGGAATTAATGATTCACCATGGAGTTACTTTCCTCCCTGCCCCCAACACCTTTTCTTCAGCTTTAACAAACTGGTCTGGAGCCAAGTGCGACATGAGTTTAGTAATGACTTTAAGCACCATTTACGCTGCTATCATGGCAATTTAAATTGTCACTTTCTATTAAAAGGTCTACCTCAGAATGGTTTTAAGTGAAAGCGTTCCACACTGACAGTGCAATTAAACAAGAAAAAAAAAAACCCTTTCTTGGGATGTCAGCGCAAACGCATTTTAAATAGTGGTTCAGCAGTGCCTTGCTAATTTAAACTACAGTATTGCTTTCTATTAAAGAATAGAAGCTGATTTAGGCTTTTCTCCCCTCCCTGTACTGTGTGACAGTTTGAATTGGCATCGTGTCCCAGTCAAAGCCCCGATGTGCCGATGGGGTCTCTGAGCCTAAAGCGTGCCCCTCCCAAGGCAGGCATTAAACCGAAAGAATTTACTCATGTGATGGGGAAGCATCACCTCTCCCAGCACCAGCTTTTAAAATTGCCCTTTTCTGATCCACTGGCCTTTTTCAGTCCGTGGTCCACTTGCTTATCAGGGACACATCTGCTGAGTTCTGGGGCCGGGGAGGGGGTTGCTGCAGGGACTGCTTTATCAAGGTGACAACTTCCTACTTCGAAAACGGATGATCAACTCTAGAGAAAATTTAGTGTGGAAAATAATTCTGAGTACAGGTGGGTGAGTCTCTCTCTTTCAGATTTCTGAGTTTAGATCTCGAGGTGCTTTATGCATTTCCCCAACCTCTTCTGCAATTCAGCCGAGGAAAGACAATTCAGGCACTTTAGTCTTTGAATACATTTTAACACGTAAACGGTAACGGAGCACAAATGTTGAACGTGCCAGTACAAAATAACACGTTTTCCCCACCTCATTTGTCTTCTGGACTCCTGTAGCCCCAATAGTCCATAATTCCCCGGCATTTGGCTTAGATAGATTCCAGCTATCAGAGAGAATAACACAATTACATTCTTAGATGTTGGTGCCTTAAATTAGAAGTCGAAGAATATTTGAACAGCAGGAATGGCTGGCATTTTATTTTAATGGTCTTGAAGCGCTTCCAGCCTCTCCGAGAGTACCTGATGTCATGAGTAATAGTCTGGCTTTGAAGCACATTAGCCTTACCAGAAGTAAACGAGGCATAACATTTAAGTTGCTTCTGTTACATTCTCAATTGATAGAGTTATTGCTCTGAAGGACACCAAGATAGCATCTTGAGAAAAGTGTCCCGATGATGGTTATAGAGATGCAATTTTTTATGTCTACACAATTACATTTCTAACTTTACCACATTCCACACTTGACTGCCATGGAAAAGATGATCGATGTAAAGCCGGTCCTTACGAGAATACTACATAAGCTACCGGGATCGAAACTCATTTTTATTTTTACAAATTAGGCAAACTTTCTCTCAGTTCCATTTTCTTCCTGTTAACGTAACAGACGTTTGTATTTCACCTCGGGGTGACTGGAAACCGAAGAAACGGCCCCGCTGATCTGGGGGTGGAGGGGAGGCAAGAAAGAGCCGCCTCGCAAAGCGGTATTACTTGTTGAAAGGTGGAGGTCTGAGGCAGGGAGAGATGAAGAGAGAGTTGGAGAAACTTGCCTTGGAATACTGCACGTAGAGAAAGTGGAGAGGTCTTTGAAGGCCCTCCCCCACCCGGGGGGGGGGCACCTGGGTGGCTCAGTAGTTCAGCGTCTGCCTTTGGCCCAGGGCGTGATCCCAGAGTCCTGGGGTCGAGTCCTGCATCAGGCTCCCTGCATGGAGCCTGCTTCTCCCTCTGCCTGTGTCTCTGCCTCTCTCTCTGTGCCTCTCATGAGTAAATAAATAAAATCTTTAAAAAAAGAAAAAAAAAAAAGATCGGGGGGGGGTGGCAGGGTGAGGGATGTCCCCTCGCGGAGGGCTTCTGGAGGCAGCTGGAGTTACAGACTGCTCACACTGTCATCAAGCAGATTCAGAGATCCCTGAGAGCAGGTTCTGGTGTCCCCCATCTCTGTATGTCCCGCAGCCCCGGGGCCAGGAATGGGACAGCACCCAACATCCAAATAGCGGCTCTCAGTTGCCTTCTCTCTCTGCCTCCGATTTGGAGGATGAAATGGACTTGGGATATTTAGGTGCTCTGGGATAGATAAGTGGATCACTCAAATTTTAGTATCCTTTTGTGACATTGCAGGCATCGTCCCATGGACATTTTCACAACACGGTCTTGAATGGCTGGCTGAAGGTGACCTGGAAAGAGGTCACCTTATGTGTAAATTTAGGTTTGAGGAGAGCAGGGAAGAGAAAACCATGAGGTTGCTCCTGTCAATGGCACAGACAGCCCCAGGCTGGGCTAAGCTACCGGGTGTAGCCTTGCTACAGATCAAGAAGCACATTCCATCCCTAGTTAGGGACACTCCCAGCTGTGGAGCACAGAGCTGGAATTAGAGGCCAGTGGGTGTCAGTTCTCACCAATCCACTTGGCCAACTCCATCTCCTCCTCCCACGAGAGTCTTACCTTCTTCTGCCCAACCCAGGACTCCTTTCAGCTTTCCAGCAGCATTCGCAGGGTCACATGGATAGGCTCTTTCAGGACCCTGGAAGTGTCATTTATTGAAGTAGAGTCCCAAACTTATTAAAAATGCCAGAATTTCCTTTGCTGGCTTTCTTTGTACCACTGTCACCGTTGTCAATTTCAAAACATTTTTGTCCCTCCTAGAAAGAAACTTCATACTCTTTGGCAATCTGCTCCCCCACTCCAGCCTTCCCCCAGCCCTGAACAATCCCCTAATTTACTTTCTATTTTTTTTACCTAATGGGGACAGTGCATGTAAATGGAATGATATAATATGCAACCTTTTATGTCTGGCCTCTCTCACTTGGCTCTCTTTTTTCAAGATTCATCTACGTTGTGGCATGCATCCGCACTTCATTCCTTTTTATTGCCAGAGAATATTCCATTATATGGATATACCACATTTTGTTTATTCATTCATCACATAAGGAACATTAATTACATTTGGGTTGAATTGTGTCCTCCCTTTCCCCAGTGATGCGTGGAAGTCCTAACCCCCAGAACCTCAGAGTGTGACCTGATGTGGAAGCAGGGTCACGGCAGATATAATGAGTTAGGATGAGGCTGTACTGCGCTAGGATGGGCCTTTCATCCAATATGACTGGTGTCCTTGCAGGAAGAAGAGAAGAGAGGCATGCATGCCAAGGACAACACTGTGTGAAGGCAGAGGCAGGAGTGCAGTGATGTAGTGGAAAGCCAAGGAACACCAAGCCCCCATCAGAAATTGGAAGAGGCAAGGAAGGATTCTCCCCTAGGGTCTTGCAAGGGAGCCTGGCCCTGGCATCACCTTGATGTCAGACTTTTATTAGCCTCCGGAACCATGAGAGAATAAATCCCTTAATTTTAAGCCACACAGTTTGTGGTACTTTATCATGGGAGCCCTAGGAAACTGATATAATGGGCATTTAGGTTGCTTCCATTTGAGATTTGGTTTTAATATCGTGTACGTAGTAGGTAAGAAAGAATGCTCTTAGCCATGTCTAAGCTCTTAGAATGTCTAAGCTGATTCACACAACAAGCATGTGAGGTAGGTCTAAGCCTTCCCATTTTTTCCATCAAAAACCTGAGGCTCAGGGGTGCCTGGGTGGCTCAGTTGGTGAAGGATCTGCCTTCGGCTCAGGTCATGATCTCAGGGTCCTGGGATTGAGTCCTGCATCGGGCTCCCTGATCAGCAGGGGATCTGCTTCTCCTTCTACCTCTGCCTCTCCCCCCTGCTCATTTTCTCTCTCTTTCAAATAAATAAAATATTTTTTTAAAAACCTGAGGTTCAGAGAAGATGGGAAGTCACCACCCCAGGATTTAAATCCAGGCTTTCTGGCAGCCCGGGTGGCTCAGCGGTTTAGCGCCGCCTTCGGCCTGGGGTGTGATCCTGGAGACCGGGATTGAGTCCCACAGAGTCCCACATCGGGCTCCCTGCATGGAGCCTGCTTCTCCCTCGGCCTGTGTCTCTGCCCCCCGCCCCATGAATAAATAAATAAAATATTTTAAAATAATTAAAATAAATCCAGGCTTTCTGACTCTAGTTTCAGCACTCAGTAAAGCAGAATGCCAAGCAAGTTATTTACAGTAGGAGATACAGCTATGCCACATAGCTCATCTGTCCCTAAGGAAGATATCATAGCAGTGACAGTAGCTAGCATTCCCTGACTATGAAGTGCCAGGCATTGTGTTAAGTACTTTTCTCACAGGAGGCAGACACTGTTGCCTACACAGTATCTTCTTCCTTATTAAAAGAAACCTAAGCTGTCCAGGGTTGTGACCGTGCTGGCTGAAGACTACATTTCCCTGCCTTTATTGCCAGCAGTGGTGATCAAGTACCACAATTCGAGGCAATACAATTTATGTAGGAGTTGCTATGGATCTCCAGTGTGGCAGAGATAGCTCTCCCTGCAGAGGTCCATGCTCCCCTTCCATGGCCTCGAGATGTTGCTCGAGATGTTGTTCATTGAGGGTCTATATTTTCTGGATCCCTTTACATTTCTGTGCACCCAGGCAACTGAAATCTGGCCAATAAAATGCGAACAAAAGACTAGTACTTCAATTCTAGACCTGATCCATAAGCCTTTCTACACACTTCTCCATGCTCTATCTTCCCTCTTCTGCCGGCAGAATTTCATGCCTAGTGTAACCCTGGAAGCCCCATATTCTAAATGGGTTCTTACATGACTGCACTGAGCCAAGCAGCAACCTATCCTTTTCCCCTAGCCCCTACCCTCCCACTATCAACTGACCTTGGCAAGGATGAGAAGTAAATGCCCATCATGTTAATCCACTGATAAGTGGGGTTTTTTTTTTCCGTCATAGCACTTAGCCTGCGCTGACTTAAACATGTGGGAAAGTTTTTGCTCTCTTGATTCAATCACTACTCTTTCCTCCTTTTTGCTGTTAAGATTATGGGTGGGATGGCCGAGGCCACAGTAGCCATCTTGGGATCATGAGAGAAAGATCACAGGAACCAAAGATCTCACCTCCAAAATCTGTGAGCCCTGTACCCAAGGCCGGCAACTATCTACCCTGGGCTTCCTAGTGAGTGAGAAAAATGAATCAGCTGGTCTGCTGGAGCTACTATTTATTTTTATTTTAATTCCACTACAGTTAATATATTGTGCTCTATTAGTTTCAGGTGTGCGATATAGTGATGTTGAAGCTACAGTTTAGTCAGGGATTCTGTTGTTTGCAGTCCAGTACAATCCCTAACTGATACAATCCATTCATGCAAGTAAGCCTTACCCAGCTCTTCAGAGGCAAGTGCTGTTACTATTCCTATTTTACAATAAGAAGTTAGGGTCACCTGGGTGGCTCAGTCAAATGTCTGCCTTGGGCTCAGGTCATGATCTCAGGGTCCTGGGATCCAGCTCCGTGTTGGGCTCCCTGTCCAGTGGAGAGTCTGCTTCTCCTCTCTCTGCCACTTCCCCTGCTCATGTTCTCTCTCTCTCTCTTTTAAGTAAATAAAAAAAACCCTTAAAAAACAAATATTTTGTTGACAATCATACAACTATATAAGCAGCAAAAACCAGGGTATGAATCCTTAGGCCATAAAGCCAGAATATTAACCAATATATCATATAGCCTTTAAGGGAGATTTTCCTAAATATGTCCCTTGTTTATCTTACATGACATTGTTCCATAAAACTCAAAATCCTACACCCAAATTCAACCATTTATTTTTTATTCAAATATATTGATGGGTCTGTTACTATAGATTGACATGTCACTGTTGGAAGACAATGCTTCATGAAAGTGAGCATAAGGACTAAGAAACAGGCTGCTTCATCAATGCAACATTTAATCAGAACTATATTATCTTTTGAACTTGCCATATGAGCAAGAAGATAAGATTGATCATATTACAAAAGAATCTCCTAGTGGCTGAGTCATTAGGTTGGAACAAATGACTCAAAGGCAACAACTGAAAATAATCCATCAAGCTTTCATACTTAATATGCACTTATTCTTTTCTTAATCTAATTCTGCTCTAAGAAATAATTTGTCATGCTTTGATGCCTAAAATACTCTTTTCTTGATCTCAATCTCTTTCTGTGGCATAAAAGTGCTTCTCTTCTTCCCTTCTCTCCCATACTATGCCACGTGAATGTCTAGAAGCTTCCAGGAATTAAAGAGTCAGCCCAAAGCCTGGACTCTCCAGAGGTAAACTAGGTGTAAGGAGCAAGTAGAAAGACAGCCTGGAGGGGAGGAGCATGACCTAGTAGATAACTTGAGGTGGCCCCCTAGCCAAGAAGCCAGTGATTCCCCTCGTCACCAGGAGTTGTCCCTTTAAACTCCTTCACCCTTGGGGAATTTCAAGGTGATATCCCTTGGAGGGAGTGTTAGTATTTGTATTTCTATCTCTTTGCCTCCAGGAAGCTGTCTGGGGTTGAGGCCTAACCCAAGCTAGGGCAATCAGAATCTCTCTCAGGCAATGGGCAACGTGAAGGTTCAGTTCCGTGAGACCCAACCCCCATGTGGGTTCTAGCACAGCACAGATATAAAAACTCAGAAACCATGAGTGGCAGGTGTGCAGAAAACTGATATGCAGAGAGAGAAGAAAGAAATGGTTGTGCTGAGAAAAGCAGGAGGGAGGGAGAGAGAGAGAAGAAAGAGAAATACCCCCAGCTTTCCAGAGATTTCAGTTTCCTGATTTTAGTCCCTTTCTGTGTCCAGGGCTTAGGTTCCATAAGGCAGACCGAAAGGCCTCTCATGGATTCATGTTTTGGTTTGTTAGCTTAAGTGGGTTTTTGTATTTGTAACCAGAGTCCTAATTGGTGCACATTATGAGAAGGACTTGGGTGATAATTGTGTCAGCAAAAGCTAATGGTCACAGTGGACACATTAAGTGAAAGCTGACATGCCTTTTCTCCAAAGCTGCAATCAACCCTTAATCCTGCAGAGCTGCATTACCTCTGATACGGATCACCCAGTCCCTTCCTTCTGCTCCTCTTTCCAGTCATTCATTCGATGACTCCATAAATATCTGGAGTGTTCCTACTGCGTGCCAGGTATGCTCTTAGGGGCTGGGAACACAGCTGTGAATCCGAGAAAGTCCTTTCCTCATGGAGCTTCAATTCTAGTTTGGGGGGAGAGAGAAGACAAACAGGTAGATAATTGTTAAAGAGGAAATACGTAGATGCAGCAACAGAGACAAAATCGTCAGGGAGGACCTTTGTGGAAAGGAGTGGGCGACAGGATAAGGGAGGCAGCCGGGCAAGGCACCAGAGAGAGCCCAGAGCAGGGCAGAGCCTGTCATGCTCCGGGAATGGGTAGCAACTAGTGTGACTGGAGCCTGAGGAGGAGGAGAGGGACACAACTCCCGGTTGGGACACAGCAGCAGCAGCCAGGTCGCATGGTGATGGTTGAGGAGTTTGGATTTTACTCCACTTGAAATGGGCAGCTACCGAAAGGCTTTCAGCAGAAAAGTGGTTTATAGACCACCATGTGGGAAGATTACTCTGGCTGCTGGGTGTGTGGAATGACTCAATGGGTGAAAGCGGAGAGGGAGGCTAATGCATTTGGGAGGCACCGCAGCGTGGAGGTGGGACTGCCTTGAGGGCTGGGAGCTGGCTGGGCGCCGGCAGGTAGCTGTGGGCGGGGTGAGAACTGGCTGAGGGTGGGCGGGGTGAAAAGCTGGTGAACTTGAGTTCCCTCCTGGACGCTGAGTTGATTAAAGGTGAGGGTGAGTGCAAGGGATTAGGTGTGAGGGATGATGGGAAGGAAAGAATCAAGGTTGAGTCCAAGTTACTGGTTTAATAAGAGAGTGGATCTGGGGGGCCATTTCCTGAAACGGAGGATACTGGACAAGGACCAGTTTGGAAAACTGGGAGTTGTTGTTGTTGTGCAAGGGCTCACATTTTGGTGACTACCCCCTGCTGAGGTTGAGGAGGGCAAGAGTATCATACTCATTCAAACGGAGGATAATGTATGTGTTCCAGAAGCCAGTCCACCAGGGCAGTCTGAACTGCAGGGGAGGTTTTCAGTCTCTAAAAGACCGTGTGGACTGAAAGTTAGGTTTGCATCTCTGGAGGGGCGAGAGTGGAGGGGAGATAGAGACACACACAGACACTCGAAATCACACAGAAGTGAATGTGAGGCTTGTCAAAGATTATTTGTCATGGGCTAAATTACCTCTGATAGAAAGAGCACAAATTCTATTTAAAAGACAGGCAAGTATCAAAAAAAAAAAAAGATATCTTAATCTTACCATTTGGAATGATGTGGATGGAACTAGAAGGTATTATGCTAAGCAAAATAAGTCAATCAGAGAAAGATAATTATCATATGATTTCACTCATATGTGGAATTTAAGAAACAAAATAGAAGATCATAGGGGAAGAGAGGGAAAAATAAAATAAGATGAAATCAGAGAGGGAGAGACAAACCATAAGAGACTCTTAACTCTACGGAACAAACTGAGGGTTGCTGGAGGGGTGGTGGGTGGGGGATGGGGTAACAACTGGGTGATGGGCATTAAGAAGGGCACATGATGGAGTGAGCACTGATGAATCACTGAACTCTACCTCTGAAACTAATAATAAAAAAAAAAAATAAAGAAAAAAACACGCAGGTATAAAACCAGTTGACTTACTGCGGTGTACACAGTTGCAATGTGTGTACCCCATACACAACATACAGATTTCAAAGGTTGTTTGCACTTGTGATTTTCAGAAAGCAGTGGCTCTAATCTGGCTGCACATGAGAATTTTCTGGAGAGCAGTTTAAAAAGACCAATGTCGAAGTTTCACTCAAGACCAGTGATTCAAAACCACTGGGGTAGGGAACAGCTACCAGCACACAGTTTAAAACTCTCCTCGGGTTGTTCCAAGGGATAGCTACGGCGTGAAAACCATTGGTAAAAAGCAATTTAAACATGACTCATGACGTTTGAAAAATGGTCGTTTTGGTAAGCTGTTAGCCTTCAAACAATGATTCTAAACTAAGCAATATCTTGCACCCAGATAAGGCACAATTTGTCTTGATTTTTCTGAGTGCTTTTTCATACTACGTGGTATTGTGTCCCTCATTCCAGTGCAACTTTTCAGAAGGAAATCTCCCTAAAGTAAAACCCACCAGCCAATTTGTGTCCAGACTACCAGTTGATTTATGACTTCATGTATTACTTTTCAGCTGATTGATTCTACTAGAGATGGAGCCACCACTAACCATGAAAAATTTATAAACTTTCCTCACGACTTTGTCACATGGAAGCTTCTGGTCGCCCTCAGTTTGGAACACTCAGAGGCTTGCAGAGCAAGCTGTTTTCATGGTCGAGCGTTTCACACAGCCTGGTTGAGGTCAGAACCACATTCCTGGGAACCTTGCCCCTGCTGAACTATGAAATTTCCTGATTAAGGAAATGAGAGGAAATAAGGCATTAACTAGCACCTACGCACAGCACACAAACTTGAGGAGTTCTTTTTTTCTTTCTTCAGGAGAATTAAAAACAGAAGATGCTGCTGTTACAATTCTCTGAAATAAGATGACAAAACCAAGGATGAACATTTAACAGCTGTTTTGGAACGGATTCTGGGAATAAACAAAAAGCTGCCTATGGTTTCGCCACAGTTAAAAAGCACAGATTTGCTGTGATTCATACGGTCTATAGCTCATAAGCTGAGCCAAAGAAATGATGCCAAGAAAAGACAATGACAAAGGGAGAGGCTTAATCATCATGACAGTTGCAATTATAATTAAATGTAAACTTGAGAAGAGGATTGCTTCACTCTGGCAAGAAGGCCAAGGTTTGGGGGAAGTCTACAGCAAGTGGACCAAAGGCTGTTGTTAAATTTCTTTCTCTACTCAAAGAACTTCCAACTTTTACTTATTATTAATATTTATAAAGTACAAGAAAAGAAAATAATATTATTTTAAAGCTGGCATGAGACTTCCTCTTAGAATGTCCCAGGCCCTCCCTCCCCCCTCCCAACTCTCTTTTATTTTCTGCCTGCTTGCTTTCCTTAAATTTTAAAAAATAAGCCAGTTTAGAGTAGAAGCCGAGATATCAGAGGGAGGAATGCGAGCAAAACTGCCTGGATGAGACAGGAAAGGAGTTTGTGTTTTGAACCAGATGGGAAAGGACAGAGCCAAGTAAAACGAGGAGAAAGTGGAATGAGCAAGATGGCCAAAGATTGGGGGTGCACTGTGTAACCCCCAAATCTTTAGCGAAGTTCCAAACTACAGACTGCTTGTGCCGGGGAGGTGGTTGGGGATCTTGCACAGCTTCTGGCAAAGCATCTGACCTTTGGCAAGGAAAGGAGTCAGGAACACACACAGGAACAAGTCAGAACCAAGAAAGAGGGAGTTGAGAATTTGCAGGACTCAGGGGGAGGGCTGTGGACTCTCATTGTGAAACTTGTGGTTTCAGCCAAGTTTACCTTCATCTCCCAAGGACAGCCAGGCTTCATCTGGGATATATTTGCAAGAATTGGGAGTTTTCCTTTTAAGCTATGTGGCTACGAAGCCATGAGTGGTTTTTCACTGAGATCTCTGCCCTAGATTTTAAAACTCATACCTGGAATGATGATTGAGTTTCTGTGGGGTGCGTGAATCCGTGATGCCCACTTCCCAATTCTGACGGCATTAGGTGTCAGTCCAATAGGTGAGACAATATTCATCATCTGACAGACCACCAGTCCACCTACCTGGGACCTCTAGAAGCATACTGTGTGCTTTCTTTGTTTAAGGCATGGTGCTAGACACTTGAGTGTAAACAAATATGCACAAGACATGGATCTCAGGATCTCAAGGAGCTTAGTGTCATAACGACAACTGTAGTGGGTTGAATTGTGCCCCCTACCCCTTTAGGGTGGACCCTAAATCCATGTCTATAAGGGACAGAAAAGAAGACCTAGAGAAAAGATGTGAAGATGGGGGTGAAGAGAGACTGAACTGCAGCTGCAAGCCAAGGAGTGCCAAGTGAGGTTGGTAGCCACCAAGAGGCTGAGACAGTGGCATGGAACGGATTCTCCCTTGGAGACTTTAGGGGGAACCAGCCCTGCCCACACCATGATTTGGGACTTCTGGAACCCAGAACTACAAGAGAATATGTTACTGTTGTTTGTTTTGTTTTTTTAAAGATTTTATTTATTTGACAGAGAACAGAAGGAGGTGGGGCAGAGGGAGAAGCAGATTCCTCGCTGAGCTGGGAGCCTGACATGGGGCTCAAACCCAGGACCTTGAGATCATGATCTGAGCCAAGGGCAGACACTTAACTGACCAAGCCACCCAGGCACCTCTATTGCTATTGTTTTAAACCACACGGTTTGTGGTTATTTTTTACAGCATCCTCAGGAAACTAATATAGCCCTCCCCTCTACTGAAATAGCTGGGTGCCATTATCAAAAAAAAAAAAAGGAAAATAAGGGTATTGATGAGGATGTGGAGAAGTCTGAACCCTCCGCACTGTGGGTGAGCATGTAAAATGGGGCAGCCACTGTGGAGAACAGTATGGAGGTTCCTCAAAAATTAAAAGTACATCTACCCTATAATCTGGCAATCCTACTTCTGGATATCTCTGAAAGACTTCAAAGCAGGATCTCGCAGCACTGTTTGCACACTCACGTTCATCACAGCATTATTCACAGTAGCAAAGCAGTGGAAACAATCCACTGAAATGTCCACGGGTAGATGAATGGATAAAGAAAATATGGGGCAGCCCGGGTGGCACAGCAGTTTAGCGCTGCCTGCAGCCTGGGGTGTGATCCTGGAGACCCGGGATCGAGTCCTATGTTGGGCTCCCTGTATGGAGCCTGCCTCTTCCTCTGCCTGTCTCTGCCTCTCTTTCTCTCTCTGTGTCTCTCATGAATAAATAATAAAATCTTTTCAAAGATGTGGTCTATACATATAATGGGATATTAAAATTAATTAAAAAGAAGGAAATTCAGTCACATGCTACCACATGGATGAACCTCGAGGATGTTATACTAAGCAAAAGAAACCAGTTTGCACGGGGACACATACTGGATGATTCCACTTACGTGAGGTATCTAAAGTAGTCAAAATAATAGAGACAGAAAGTAGAAAGGTGGTTACCAGGGGCTGGAGGAATTGGTGGTTAATGTATATAAGGTTTCAGTACTGCAAGGTGAAAAAGTTCTAGAGATCTATTGCGCAATGATGTGAGTATGCTTAACACTACTGAGCTGTACACTTAAAATGGTTATGATGGTAGATTTAATGTTAAGCGTTGTTTACCGCAAAAAATATAGCTGATTACCAGGCATAAAGGGGGAAATGGCCACAGTTAGAGTATAGTAAGGTGCTTTGGAAATTTGGATGAAGAAGAGTTGACCTAAGGGTGGTGGGAGTGCAGGAGAGGAAGCAGCCCAGAAAAGGTTTTATGGCGATGGCAACAATTGTGATGGATCTTCAGGGACGAAAACAGGATTTGGGCATTCAGGGATGGGGGCAGATGTGGAGTAGAAAAAATCACCTACATGCAGATGGCCAGGTTGAGTACCAGAGATGAGTGTGGTGCCCAGGACTGCCGCTAGCCGCTATGGTGCCTCTGTGCAGAGTAGAAAAAACGCTGCTTTCTCCCAAGTACCTGACATGGCAAGCAGCGCGCAGTCAGGTTTCAGCCAGGGATACCTTTGCAGTTCACCTTCTGCAGAATAGAATTAGTTGTCATAGGTCCACACACCAAGATAAGCAGCTCAGTTTGGGGCATAGTGAATTCTATGTCAGCAGGACATCCAGGTGGAAATAGGAAGCAGAAAGCTGAAAATGTAGGACCAGTGTTTGGAGGGAAGTTTAGGATTATAAGTGTAGACTGGGGAGTCACTTTCATCGTGTTAAAACTTTGAAGAATTGGTCATATGGTACCAGCTAATTCCACATCTATTTCCTGTGGAACACTGCTGGGGCCACCAAGGAGGCAGACAGCGCCCTCTGGTGGAAATATGGAAACACTCCTTATCAATACTCCCCACCCTCGCTAAATTATTTTGAACAAATACAGTTCAAGATCATTCTGCTTGAGCAGGTATCCCTTGCTGCCTGGAGTCTCGCATGGGTCTGTTTAGCCCTGGCTGTGCCAGACACTGGGGCTTCCCTCTCCTCCCTGAAACTGTATTCCTGCTAAGTGTGTCTGGGTCCAGTAAGAAATCAGGCACACTGTTCACACTATTTCACACTTAGGTACTGAGGGTGGTTGGACTAAGCAGAAATTACCAGAAGCCGGGCAGCCTGGGTGGCTCAGCGGTTTAGCGTCGCCTTCGCCCCGGGTGTGATCCTGGAGACCCAGGATCGAGTCCCACATCGGGCTCCCTGCATGGAGTCTGCTTCTCCCTCTGCCTGTGTCTCTGTCTCTCTCTTTCTCTTTGTGCCTCTCATGAATAAATAAAATCTTTAAAAAAAAAAAAAAAAGGAAAAAATTACCAGAAGCCTTGATACTTTGCCCCTTAGAGCCTAGAGACCAGCCAAGCCTGGGGAGGCATTGTGCCTGGCCCTGAGGGCAGCAGGTAAGAGCAGAGGTCCTAAAGGTTGTCTGGTGAAGCTGCTGTACAGTTAATAGCCAGCTACATCTCCACAAACAATTCTGTGTCAAGCATTATTTTCTTCCTACTTTACAGTTGAGGAGACTGAAGTTCAGAGAGGTTACATAACTTTTCCAAGGCCACACCACTAGTAAGAAATGGCCCCAAGCAGAACTGTGTTTTTAAGTTTAAGATAGAATTCTCAGCTCTGTAAAATGCAGTGGTTTTTAGTACATTCACAAAGGTGTGCAACCATCATTACTATCTCATTCCAAAATGTTTTCCTCACCTTAAAAAGGAACTCTCTACCCCTAAACAGTCACTCCCCATTCTCCCGTCTGCCCAGCCCCTGCCAATCACCAATCTGCTTTCTAGACACTTCATGCAAATGAAATCATGCAATGCGTAATCTTTTGCGACTGGCTTCTTTCACGTAGTGTAGTGTTTTCAGGGGTCACCCATGTTGTAGCATGTGTCAGTGCTTCATTTCTTTTTATGGCTGAATATCTGTTGTACCGACAGGACACAGTTCTTTTATCCACTCATTGGTTGATGCATGTTTGAATCATTTTCACTTTTTGGCTATTATTATCAACAATGCTGCTATGAACATTCATGTACAAATTTTTGAGTGAGCACATGCTTTCAATTCTCTTGGGATACACCTAGGAGTGGGATTGCTGGTCCTACAAGAGCTTTATGTTTAACTTTTTGAGGACCTGCCAGATGGTTTTCCAAAGTGGGTGCACCATTTTACATTCTCACCAGTGATAGGTGAGTGTGCCAATTTCTTCACATTCTCCCAAGCACAACTGATTTTCAAACTCACTTACTTCTTCCTTCCTTAAATATATATTTATTGTTTACTGTGTACCAGGCACCATGCCCAGCTCTGGGAGTTCAAAGTTAAATATGCCTCCTGCATCCATACTCTAGAACTCCTGAGGCCAGGGGAGACACGGCATATTTATTCTTTTTTTTTTTTTTGGCATATTTATTCTTGCACAAGGGTCCCTGCTGCATGCACTTTGCATGGTTGTCCCAGCCTCAAGTGTCACTTCTCACAAAATATAAAGATGAACTGTAAAATTTATGCTGACAACTTAAATTTTTTCTTTATTTAGAATGACATTAAAGAGCAAATGACACCATGACATGTTAGAAAAAAAAGAAAGAAAGAAAGAAAGAAAGAAAGAAAGAAAGAAAGAAAAGGAAGGTAGGCAGACATACTGTGGAAGAAAGGAAAAAGCTCTATACTTTAGCAGCTGTAACAGCACTCATTTGCTGCCTTTTGAACAAGGGGTTCCTCATTTTTGTTTTGCCCCGGCCCCCACAAACCCAGGCTCCATACCCGGCCAAGGCATGGAGTACTACAGCAGGAGCACTCTGCAGAATCATACGGCAAAGGGTATGGATCCAGGGAGGGGTAAAGAATTGGGCCCTCTGTGTCATTTGCCACAGCCTACGTCTGATGGCCTGGGAAATTATTTTGTGAGGACAGCAGGGAGTGGAGGCTCTCAAAATGCTCAGATCTGTAAGGTTTCTTCTTGAGCGAGGCAAAGGATGACATCAGGTTCGGCAGGAACTGTTGGCCATATGTAGATTCTACTTTATGTTTATAAATGCAATCTAATTTGGAGCCAATTGTTTATCTCTGAACTTCAAACACAGGAAGGTCTTAGCTGGTCTTGCTCACTGCCGACATCCTTGAGACGGTTGTTTTGTTAAAGGAGACCATAAATTATTCTGGTTGGAGAGTCGCTTGAGCAGTGAGGCAGGCTGGCTAGAGGCGACAGTAGAGGAAGTCAGAGAGAATGACTTCTTCCCTGTCCCATCACATTGATAGTCTCTTCTTTATGTAAGACTTCCTTGCTATTGTCTTCTTTTTGTTTCCTAATTCAATTTCAATCATTTTTGTTGTAAATGGACTCAGAAATTTGGTGGGAGATGCAGACAAATGCCCAAGGTAACTAAGCTAGTAACCAGAAGACCCAAGGCTAGAATCCATATCTTCATAGCTTTCCTTTTATTTGGAGAGAATTGCACTGTATTTTTGTGGACTGTTAATCAGCTTTGCAAATATTTTGGGGCAAGGTGGTTTTTTTTAAAAGATTTTATTCATTCATGAGAATGAATGAATTTTAAAGATTTTTATTTATTCATGAGAGACACACAGAGAGAAGCAGAGACATAGGCAGAGGGAGAAGCAGGCTCCCTGTGGGGAGCCCAATGCAGGACTCAATCCCAGGACCCCAGGATCACAACCTGAGCCAAAGGTAGACCCTCAACCACTGAACCACCCAGGTGTCCCTGGGGCAATGTGTTTTTATTATTTTGGTCTTTTTTCCACTTCACTAAGATATAAACTTTTGTCCAGCCCAAAAAAGTTTAGTTTGCAAAAAAAAAACGTTATCATGGATTGTTTAAGACTTTGAAAAAGTTCTTCCTTAGCAATTCTATTAACCATTAGACAAGAAATTAGAGAAACAACCCCTCTGTCTGCTTAATTCAGCTCTTCACAAGCATTTCACTTAGGAATATGTGTTTCCATCCCAGAAATGATTAGTAGATGGTTAAATTACAAGAGGAGGGAAAATTAACATTTTGAATGAAAGGGTATATAATGAGAGATTTTGAAGTGGAAGAAAATTGCTCACAAAGAGATAGGATTTTGAATGAGACAAACTGGTCTAGCTCTTTATGTGCATTACTAGTTTCAATCATTACATTTTGAGGTCCTTTTCAGTTCTGGCCAGTCTTAACCGGCTGAATGCTGCAGAGGTTTGCTGGAGTTACACTGCTAAAAATAGAGGTACGGGTATCCCCCGCTTTTCAAAAGTTTGTCTTACAACACTTTGCTTTTGTGAAAAGCCTACATTAATACCTGTTTTCCCTAACCACAAGAAATCTGAAGAGGATTTTTGCTTTTATGGAAAAAAGGTGGAATGTGAAACTAGGGTTCAGCATTTGTGTCACAGTGAGCCTGAAAGAGGCAGCTCACACCCTCAGTGGCAAGAGGGGCCCCACCAGGCTCCTTCCCTGGAAACTACACTTGGCATCAAGCTGCCGGAGCTTTGAACTGGGTCTGTGAGCATCTGTGCTTTATCTCAATTTATTTTGTGGATCTATCAGTAAGATGTGTCCTAAGGTAT
Source organism: Vulpes vulpes (assembly GCF_048418805.1). Classification (NCBI taxonomy): domain Eukaryota; kingdom Metazoa; phylum Chordata; class Mammalia; order Carnivora; family Canidae; genus Vulpes; species Vulpes vulpes. The sequence continues at coordinate 19,803,145 of NC_132796.1, forward strand.
CAGAAAAGCCTAATAGGTTATTTTTGGGGTCGGAGAATGCTCAAAAAATTTTCCATATAAATTAACGATAATTGCTTCCCCAATTTTTGCCATTTTGGCTTACAAAAGGTTTAATAGGAATGCTCTACTTTTGGATAGTGGGGGAAATGTGTACGTTGTCCATACAGTTTCCCAAGAAGGTGTGCAGCCAATTTGATGGTATAGAGGAAGGATAGAACTAGTCTGTCTTCCTTCTCTCTTTTATTCCTTTTCTTATTATTGGGCCCAAAGTGCATCTGGTCTGTAGGGACATGTGCCTTTGCCTACAAGGACAGAAGGTTCTGTGGCCTGGGAGAGCCAGGCAGAACTCTGGCTAACTACTCAAAGAAGCTCTAAGGGGTCATGGGGATCCTCTAGGTAAAGCCAGGCAACCTGGTTAGGTGTATGGTTTTTCAACATATCAATATGAGACAGCCTTTTTGGAACCTGATCCTACTAATGTGGTGACCACAGAAATCATTGAAAATTCTCAGGGGCAAAATACTGGAATTATTTTCATGTATCCACTCATCTCTCGCATATCAAGCAAATGCCTCACATCTGCTGGGCAGGAGACACCTATGGGAGCTGCCCAGTCATTCTGGGAAATCCACACACCTGGAAGGGTGAGGGGCTCATGGGTGACCCTCAGCTCTGAGGATGGGCTGGGGGGTCAAGACTCTTCTCTTCTGGGCCTCTGATGGACCATTTTGAGGTGTATCTTCTACAGGCCCTTGGGTGGGCCCTGATGCGGATGAGCCTCCCTTGCTGAAAAGGGATTACTTTCCCCAGTGAACTACCTGTCTGTGTGATGTGACCATGGGATCTGCATTTGGAGAGAACTGAAGCTAAGACTCAGCATTTGCATCTGTTCAGGAAAACTGGATAAGGACAAGGGCATAACTGAAATGTACGTGCCATCAGAAGACACTGGCAGACATACAGTAGAAGCAGCCTGTTCCAAACACATCCAAGTAGATTTCCCAGGATCTCCTGGTGCATCCATGAATGACCCTTGGTGACTGATGCTGCTGTTCAAGGGCAGAACACCCTGACTTGTGTGGACCTGGACTCTATAGGTTAACATCCTGCAAGGGCACTTGGGTGGCTCAGTGGTCAAGCATCTGCCTTCAGCTCAGGTTGCAATCCTGGGGTCCTGGGATTGAGTCCCACAGTGGGCTCCCCACGAGGAGCCTCCTTCTCCCTCTGCCTGTGTCTCTGCCTCTCTCTGTGTGTCTCTTATGAATAAATAAAACAAAAAATATCCTGCAGGCTGATTTAGTCTGTCCTTGACCTAAAAGAGGGACGAGAGGGATCCCTGGGTGGCGCAGCGGTTTGGCGCCTGCCTTTGGCCCAGGGCGCGATCCTGGAGACCCGGGATCAAATCCCACGTCAGGCTCCCAGTGCATGGAGCCTGCTTCTCCCTCTGCCTATGTCTCTGCCTTTCTCTCTCTCTCTCTCTCTGTGACTATCATAAATAAATAAAAAAAAAAAAAAAAAAAGAGGGACGAGAGAGTAAAAACCAGCCCTGTTGGCAGCTTGGGCGTGATGTTCCCAGCTGATGATAAATAGCATTCACAGAAGATAATGTCCAGGGAAGGCCACTCTGTGACCACTTTGGGAACTAGACAGAGACAAGGCCTCTCCTCAACCAGGAAAATGATTAACGATCCCCCACCTCTGAGCAATGAGACTCACTGCTGCTCCTTTACCAACGACAGTTGTAGCCTTTTCTCAAATTTCCCACCTCTTAAATAAAAATGAGGTCACCTGATGACTATATTGCTTCCGCCTCTTGACCACAAGTAATTCAGAACATGTCCCCACTTCCTTAAACT